>NC_053150.1:6342830-6646541 GCF_016808335.1 Panicum virgatum | reverse complement strand
GGGTGAGTGCTAGGATAGCCACATAAAGAGAGTATGTTGTGTACTCTTGTGTAATACTCTTGTATTGTAATAAAGCAAGTGTTTTGTAAGTGTTAGTCTCCCAGTTTCTAAGTACTTAGTGTATAAGTTGTGATCTATCATAGGTTGGCTCTGTCACCCGGGATCACATAAGGTCTGGGCTTCATCGTAGGAAGGCACTGACTCCCGGAAGCTAGCTTCATCTGTTGGTAGGCTTTGCCACCCAGAAGCGAGAAAACGGCTCTGCCGCTGAAAGGACCTTATACACTAAGTAGCTAGAAATTGAAAAGACTAACCGACTCTAGAGTGAGTTAGTGTGTCTTAGGTGTAGGTCCTCAGCTTAGTGGGTATTAGGGCCACCTCGATCCCCAACAGATCCAAATGTCGGACCTCCTCCCAGTAATACCAGCTGCCACGACCTTCCGCCAAACCTGGCATACCTTCTTCACCATCTTGTAGAAGCTGCCGGCGTCGCCGACGTGCGACACGCCGACACCCCATGCCACATCCTGAAGGATCCAAGTCCAGTCACGGAAGATGCCGAGGTAGACGGGGTGGTGCGGGTGGTCGGCGACCATCTCGAGGAGGGCGTGGATGCCAAGCATGAGGAGGTGGTAGATGCGGGTGAGGTTCTCGACGCGGCGCAGATCGGGGATGGTCCACTCCCTCGCGTCGAGCTGAGGCAACAGGAGCAAATGGAGGGCCGCAGCCTGCTCCACGTTGATGGCGCGGACGCTGACGTAGGTGCCGTCAGGGAGGGTCACCACGTAGGCTTGAGCCGCACGCAACGACCAAATCTATACTGGTACCGGTGCTCGCGCCCCGACGACGACGCCCATGGCCGCCTCCACCGAGACAGGCGCTGCGACGACGACGCCCATGGCCGTCTCCACCAGGCCGGGCGCTACGGCGACGACGCCCATGGCCGCCTCCACCGGGTCGGGTGCTCGACGACGAAGCCCATGGCCGCCTCCACCGGGACGGGCGCTGCGATGACGGCGCCCATGGCGACCTCCACCGGAACGGGCGCTGGGACGACCACCCCCATGGCCGCCTCCATCAGGACGGGTGCTGAGACGGCCACATCCATGTCCTCCTCAACCGGGTCGGGCGCCTCCATTCTTGCCTCCCCTCTGATATCGGCTCTCGATCTCTTCGGGCCTAGTTAACCCATGGTAGGACAATAATTACCAAATACAAACAAAAGTACTACAGTGCTTTACAACAACACTTTTACGCATGTTTACATTAATGGGGAAAAACTTCTGTGCAATGGCCAATTTATCACCATGTTTACATTCCACTGCAATATGTGCCTATGTAATGCAATGCACTCATGTGGAGAATGACCTAGGGTAGAACATCACTGCCATGTTCTGCTGTTTTGCTTTGATATGTTAACCTTTGGTTTTACAATCCCAATCTTTAATTTTTTTTTATCCCATGTGTGTGCATGCCGGACATCTTGCACCATATACATTCCCTATTGCCACTTCGTGATGCAGCCCGTACTGCTTGCTCGTCTCGCATCTTTTTACATTCCTGGAGACGCCATCCCATTCTCACCTTGAATAGGTGTATCATTGGCTCAAATGCAAATTCACCTCAAGAGAGTTCCAGCTGCAGAATTGATAACATCATGAGGAACCACTCAGGCATCGGCATAAAGATATTCATGCTTCAATTATATGATATTTTTTATGCATGCCATTATCTCGACAGATGGCTTCAGATTGCTGTCACACCAGGGATTGAAAAACTCACCCTTCTGCTTTATCAAGGCGATATGAACTACAATGTCCCATGCAAACTTTTATCTGATGGGGTTCGGAACTCTATTCAGTGCCTGCAACTTTCTTTCTGTGCTTTCCATCCCACAGCTGAACTTGGTCCCTTGAGAAAGCTAACAAGTCTGTGCCTGGGTTCTGTGAGTATTTCGGGGGATGAGTTAGAGTACTTTCTTTCCAACTCTCCTGCTTTGAAGCAGTTAGACCTCAGCGGATGCCAGGAGATAGTGTGCCTGAAGATACCTTGCGTGCTGCTGCAACTCCACTGCCTCAAGGTTTCTTATTGCTCGAAGCTGCGAGTGATAGAGAGCAAAGCTCGAAATCTCTTCAGTTTTATCCTTTTAGGACAGAGGGTCAAAGTCTCACTTGGAGAAACAATGCAAATGAAGAAACTGTGCATGAGCCGGACATGCCTCATCTGTTATGCCTGCACGGAATTGCCATCCAATATGCCAAACCTTGAGACTCTTTCCATTGGTTCGCATCGTGAGGTATACTCTTCCAAATACTTTCACTATGCCAAAACTCTTCATTGGTGACGCAGAAAATGTCTAATTGGTGACGAAAAAAATTCGCGTCACTAAATTTTCGTCACCGCCGATTGGTGATCATCGGTGACGCGTTTTGCAAAAACGCGTTTTGCAAAAACGCGTCTCCAATGATCCTCATCGGTGACGCGTTTTTCTAAAATGCGTCTCTAATGGCTGCTCATCGGTGACGCGTTTTGGCAAAAACGCGTCTCCAATGATGAATTAGAAAAACAAAAAAAAAGAAAAATAGGACAGAAAAAGAGACAGGAAATAGGCCATGCATACTAAAATCTCATTTAACCATTCAACTTACTGTCACTAGCAGCTCATTTAAACATTCAAGTAGCTGTTACATTGAAAAATCTTGATACATCATTCAAGTTACTCATACATCATATAGTTGAAATGCTAAATCTAGATGCCTAGCAAACTAAAGTCAGCAGCCAACACAGATGTTGCTAAATAGGCCATGCGGTGGCTGCTCCAGTCCTCTACATCCAAAAGAAGATAAGAACCATTCATGAGAGTGCACCCTAAAGTCACAATACCATACTATTAGTGCTCATACATACATCACAGTGCTTCCTCTAATCTGCTGCCTTATTTTCAGCGGTTCCTAACACTAGTTATCTGAATAAGTAGCGTGCATAAAATTTGCTGCATAAATGTTTTTGGCAAGTCCAGATAGTAATATGCTACAGCCTGATTTGCAAGATAAAAAAGGTCAAGTTAACAACATAAATAGTCTTTTGCACTGCTAAAGATTTATACGCATATAGGTGACGAGTCTCGATCTTCGCCGGCTGTAGCTGGTATATAGGTGACGCGGTTGGTTTGGACGCGTCACCAAAAGTTTTTTGGTGACGCGGTTCAAATCAGTGTCGCCTAATATGTTGTCTTCTTTGTGCGATTCTGGCATAGTGTTTAGTTCGTAGACTACGGGATAGATGCATATCACAGTAGTCATACTTTTTGTATAATTAATCTGAGACATATCTTTATCTTGCAGAGGGTCAATACACCAATGCTGCCTACGAAATTCCTTTTCCTGAAGCATTTGACTATTACTCTGACCTGGATGGTTTGCCCATCCTATGATTATTTTTATCTTGTTTCTTTTCTTGATGGTTCTCCTTCCTTGGAGACTTGGTTGCTGGATGTAAGGCATTGTTCATTCCGTTCTGCAGAGTATCTGACCACTTTGTTGGAACCATTTTTAATTCTACTTTATGATGTCTTCCGCCCTCAGGTATGTCAGGAACGTATGGATCATGCATCTATTTTTGGAGGCTCATCACAGCTGAGGCAGATACCTGAACAGCACCATGACCACCTCAAGAGTGTGAAGATCAAAGGTTTCAGCTCTTCTAAGGGCCTGGTTGAGCTAACATGTTATATACATATACTCAAGAACGCGAAGTCACTTGATTGCCTTACACTAGACACCACTTATGGTGATCCTAAGTGTGATACTGAAATATCTGGCGGCAGGTGCGTACCCATGAGTAAGGGTTTTCTCATGGAAGCCCGTAGAGGTGCTGCGGCTATTAGAACATACATCGAGGATAAAGTTCCGTCCACAGTTAAGCTGACTATTGTGGAGCACTGCAGGCAGTGCCATGCTGATAAGTTATCTAATAGGTGGGATGTGTAATAGTTTTATCTTACCTTTAGATGAACCGTGCTTTGTTTCTTGGATTGCAGGGCCTGTTCAATGTTTTACCACTGTCGGTACATCTGGACTAGGGTACCCCTTTTGCTGTGTCTAGGCGAGAGCCTCGTAGTTATCCTTGACTACGCGCTGACGGCCTGAGCAGCCGGACCCCCACGGTCCAAAGCCATTCTCACCGGGTCAGCGGCCCTAGACCCATTCCTTGCTAGGGAAGGGTCCGGTGACGCCGCGTGTCCCGGAGAAGGGAGCGCTCAGCCAAAACAACCGGGGGCCCCGGACCTCCCAAGGGTCCCGGACCCCCCATATACTATTCGGACCCCTCAGCGGGGAGGGAACAGACATCCCGCCTGGGGCAGGTCCGGAGCCGCCACGTGTCCGCAGGTGCAGGCACGCACGCGGCCGCGAAGCTTCCTCGGGAAGACTCGCCCAGCTACCGCATTCAATACGGGATACGTAAGTGCGCTCTGCCACAACAGAGCCCGAGGTGACCTTTGCCAGGCTGTACTGTTGATCGCGCGTTACCAAGGCACACAGTGCAGCCGTTGGCGCCGCCCACGCCACGCATGTCAGTCTGCTACGCCAGTTGGACACGACACGAAGGCTCGCCTTTGCCCATCATGACGCCTACGCGGTAGACCCAACAGTCTACGCCGCAACCTACACTACCTCAACGGGCGCCTCGCCGACGGGACAGGTGAATCTATTCCTCGGTCAGAGAGTCCACAGGGCGATGAAGCGTATCCGGGGAGAGATTCTCAACCACTGTAGCACCATTAATGCCTTCTGCGCAGTATACTATACATCCGCGTTGGACCCACCTGTCGGGGTCTCAACGCCTGTGTACGCGTCCCCTTGGGCTATAAAAGGGAGACGCCTGTTAGAGAAAGGCGGGTACGGAGAAGTCCGGGCAGAGGCTAGTACCCAACCTGGGCAGAGGATAGATTCATTCATATGCAAGAGCAATACAACTCACAGTGTATGTAGGGTATTACGCTCTGGCAGCCCGAACCACTCTAAATCCTCTAGTGTTCTTGTATTCTTGCTCCCTAGGTAGACCTGCCGAATCGCCTAGCGCTTCCCCGAGTACTCACCCTCTGGGATTAGGCGGGTGCACTACGCCACCCGGCTGTGGGTCTCCACAAACCACAACATTTGGCACCGTCCGTGGGGAGCACGCAGGCATAGGCCAGATCTTCGCTAACCTCTAGGCTTCTGAGGTTGAGCACATCCTCTACAACGACGACGAGAAGATGAAGAAAGGCATGGCGTCACCTACGCCGCATGCCCCGGCACCTAGGCGGCAGTGCCGTTGGTGCGGCGGCGCACGACAGCGGTGCCTGCTGTGGGTCGCCACTACGACACCTCAGAGCCGGCGCGGTGGCGCGCAGCGGCGATGTCTGCTGTGCGTCACCCTACGACACCCCAGCATCGGCTCAAGGTTTTCTCTCAAGCAACCACCGGGGTTCCCCCGCGGCGGCACGACGTCGGCTCAAGGTTTCCTCTCAAGATGGAGCCTAGAGCCGACGGCTGTGACTCAGGAAAGATGACGGTCGCCTTCTCCCTCGCCTGGCTCAAGCCTCTCTCGGTGCTGCTGCAGACAGGCCTCGACCTCTGCCACGAGGTGCGGGGGCCCTGTGTCAGCACCAGGAGGAAGCCGGCGAATGACCGCCCTTCTCCACACTCTGTGCTCGTCCAAACGAGCACCCATCCTTCCGCTGCGCCAGGGTGTCAAGCCGGTTTCAGCTCACTGTGAGCGGCCACCGGGCTGGCTTCCGACGGCAGCCAGCGATGACTGGGCCACTCCCATTCAAAGCCAAAGAATTTGTTCCCATGCTATCTGAGCATAGGATAGTTCTTGTGCTGGGAAGAGCCCTGCAAGCTCCTGAGGTGATGCTGGATGATGCTGTACAGGCACGTCCAGGTCCCCTTTGCCTCCGACGACTAAGAGGAACTCCCAAGGTGGTGATTCCACTCCGGCCAGGATCGTACATGCCTTACGGGACGGCGGTAGTAGGTTGCCCCTAGATAAGATTAAGAGTGCTCCTCCTTTGTAATGATGTGGTGCCTACGTGCAGTCTAGAGAGGTAAAGGTCCGCCCTTGTAAACCCGACCTCTGGCTTCGTCGCGCAAACAGGCGACACCAGCGAGTGGTCCAGAGCGGTAGAGGTCCGCCCTCGTAATCCCGACCTCTGATGTACACCACGCTAACCATATGAATCGAGTAATAAAGGAGATTTGCTTTCTTAGTCTTATCTTTACATTAGCTTAATTGCACTCATCCGTTTCGGCTTGACTGTTTCCTTCTCCCGTGCGGAGTCTTTCCTTTGTTGCTAATGATCCACATTGAGTTGCTGGCTTGTGGTCAGGCTGGATACCCCTTCTAGCTGGAAGGCGGCACGAACTCCTAGGGACCTGCTCCGGGGAAGTGGTGCTTGTATCCTGGGGTGGAGAAGTTCTGCGTAGCCGCTTAGCCTAGTAATGTACCCTAAGCCTATGCACTTCACTGCCCTGTTACGAGTCCCCTAGTATCCGAGGCTGCCGTGCCTAGAGGTCCGGAGTCCTTTCTAGTATAAGGCATGGTTTCCTATGCCCTACCACAAGGTCCGGTGACGTATATCATTGGATCAATGGCGACAACTCAAGTCCACTCCGGTGGCCCGCTCCGGCGGAGACCGCTCGCCACGGTCGCCCAAGTCCACTCCGGTGGCCCGCTCCGGCGGAGACCGCTCGCCACGGTCGCCCAAGTCCACTCTGGTGGCCCGCTCCGGTGGAGACCGATCACTACGGTCGCCAGGAGCCGGGTCCGGGGAAGTGGTGCTCGCTCCCTGGGCGATCCGAGGTCCGTGTAGCCGCTTAGCTTGGTTCCGTACCCTAAGCCTACACCTTCACCGCCCTATGGAGAGTGCTCTAGTAACTGAACCTGGCAATGGGTGCTCTGGCCTCTAGTGGATCCGGAGCACCCGCTCTCGACATGAGCACGCCAACGCAACCAGGTTGCATCGGAACACGGCACGATAATGGCCCCACCTGCGGGTTCGTACCTCCCCCGAGGTGGGCCCGGGGGCCACTGTCGGTACCTCTGGACTAGGGTACCCCTCTTGCTGTGTCTAGGCGAGAGCCTCGTAGTTATCCTTGACTACGCGCTGACGGCCTGAGCAGCCGGACCCCCGCGGTCCGAAGCCCTTCTCACCGGGTCAGCGGCCCCAGACCCATTCCTTGCTAGGGAAGGGTCCGGTGACGCCGCGTGTCCCGGAGAAGGGAGCGCTCAGCCAAAACAACCGGGGGCCCCGGACCTCCCAAGGGTCCCGGACCCCCATATACTATCCGGACCCCTCAGCGGGGAGGGAACAGACACCCCGCCTGGGGCAGGTCTGGAGCCGCCACGTGTCCGCAGGTGCAGGCACGTGCGCGGCCGCGAAGCTTCCTCGGGAAGACTCGCCCAGCTACCGCATTCAATACGGGAGACGTAAGTGCGCTCTGCCACAGCAGAGCCCGAGGCGACTTTTGCCAGGCTGCACTGTTGATCGCGCGTTACCAAGACACACAGTGCAGCCGCTGGCGCCGCCCACGCCACGCATGTCAGTCTGCTACGCTAGTTGGACACGACGGCTCGCCTTCGCCCATCATGACGCATACGCGGTAGACCCAACAGTCTACGCCGCAACCTACACTACCTCAACGGGCGCCTCGCCGATGGGACAGGTGAATCCACTCCTCGGTCAGAGAGTCCACAGGGCGATGAAGCATATCCGGGGAGAGATTCTCAACCACTGTAGCACCATTAATGCCTTCTGCGCAGTATACTATACATCCGCATTGGACCCACCTGTCGGGGTCTCAACGCCTGTGTACGCGTCCCCTTGGGCTATTGTTGTCTACCGAAACCCACCGGCGAGCAACGACGGGCAACACGAAGAGCCGGGAGGTTGCTGGTGCGCTGGCAAGCACTGCTCCCTCGTCGACGGCCCGCAATTTCCGTCACGTGCCCGGAGAATGTGTGAAAGCCGGGCGTGCCACCTGACCTATACCCGATCAGGAGGGTGTAGACGTGCCCCGAACAGTTTCCTGCATACAAAGACACGTGTAAACGTAAGTCCGAGCCGTGGTCGGCTCCCCGGGACGACTCTTGCATCGGCTTTGAAGAGCCGATCGTGTCCCGGTGTCAGACGGGATCTGATTGTATCCGGATATGATAAATAGAGCAAATCACTATAAAACTGCTTCAATCAAGTCCAATTAATCTTAACCCACGATGGTAACAGCCTCACTGCTAGATCGGAACATCCTACACGTGACTGGGCCTAGCGAACATAACAGACAACTAAACCACAACCTAAAACAGAGGCTTAAGAACTAGCAAGAGCCGATTCCCGGAACAATCCCTATCAAGGCTAGGATAAAGCATCTACTACGCCACCGGATCATCCAATCCGTTTGCAAGGCCTAACCCAGCAGATATTATGCCAACTCTTAAGATAAGAGCAAACCATAACAGATCGGATCTACTAAACATGAAAGAAGCAGGGTGTTGTCCCTGTGCAACTAGTTCTACGCGATAAGAACTAGCGAGAGATTGAAACGTGACTACACAGAGACAACATGATATTCGCAGATGATAAGCAACAAAGCACAAAAGATCTACTAAAAGCCATGCTACGAACATCATGATAACTAGTACTACTCGCCATCAAAAACGCTTCAGTACGAGTAATACCAAGGTAAAAGCAAGAACAATACTGCCCTGATCGCAAGAAGCGATCAGGGCAGCATGGCACTTACTTGGTTGAAACCCTAGGATTAGGGGTGGCGATGCGCCGAGAGTTGTTGTTTGCGAGTCGTGATGACGCTCTCCTTACGAATAACAAAGGATACATATTTATAGTCCGGAGACTTGGGAAACAATCTAAACTAATCTTGTCCTGATTGGACTCTATCTCTAATCTTGAACTAAATCTAAGGATACACGGCCAATGTGGTCCATATGCTCACGCAGGAGCCGATTTACAAGCCTTCCTTAATCTTCTGCTTTAAGCTCATCTTGCTTTCGGCCCATAAATTAACCCTTGTTAATTTATGGCGATAACACATGCCCCCCTGGTTTTGGCAACGATAGTTCCAAAACCAATCCGTCGCTTCATCTTCCCGTTAATGCTCATTAATCATACTGCAACCACCAAGGAAGACACACCATCTCTGCAACTGGCTCCTCGTAGAATGTGAAACTGCCGATCCATCTTCTATCTTCTTACTATTTAACCTCCCTCTGTATCGGCTCTTCTTCACAGCAAAACTCCATCTTCTTCCCAAAGCCAGTAGCACAGAAACCACCCCAATCCTCCAACAGCCATGGCCATCTCTTCCTCCTCCGGCTCCAACTCGTTCGGAGACTCTTCTTCTTCTTCCTCTTCCCCTTCTTCTTCTTCCTCCCTTTCGGCCTCCTCCATTGACTCTATCCCAGAGAGCCGAGAGCCGACCCATGAGTGGGACCCAACAGCGGCCTACGAGGCGCTGGCTCCTCTGCACTGGGACGCAGAGGAGTTCGATTTCAGGGTCGCCTCCGAGGAGGACGAACCCATGACCGAAGGAGAAGACCTCCGACTCCTGTTCCAAGAAGAGTTGGAGAAGGACGAGGAAGAAGACCCCTCATCGGACGGAGTCGACTCTTCCTCGGAAGAGGAGATTGACTCCCCCTCCGATGACGACGAGCCGATGGGCGGAAAGCCCTTCCAGTTCCTTGGGTCCTCCGAGGAGGACAGCGAAGAGGAGGTCAGCGGCGACGACAGCGGCTGGAGCGACTCCGGGTCTGAAGGCGGTAGCAGCGCCTTCAGCAGCGACGACGACGACGACGACGGCAGTGACGACAACGGCAGCGGGGATGTGCCAGCCCGAAGCCCCAAGCGTCGTAGGTACTAGGTACCTACGAACAATAGTAATACCATAAGGGTAGAATCACAAAGCCGAAGGATTGATTCCTTTGTAAAATCGGCTTTCCCTGTAATAAACTTTCCTTTAATGAAATCGAGTTCCGTCAATCTTGTGTGTCTTCATTTACTTTCCCAAAAAGCCGATGGCAATGCATCAGGCTTCCATAAATATCCAAGAGCCGACGAAATTCAAACTAGAAGCAACCCGCACAAGAATAATACTCCCAGTCTGATCCAAACTCGACGAACCCTCAAATTTGAGTGCAATTCGAAAAACAAACTCTACAAATCCGAGCAAGAACTCTCCAGGCAGCCGGAATTCGAACCAGAATCTCCAACAACCAAACCCTAAGTCCACAGATCTGTGACCATGGCGGATTCTGCAGTTCAGACAACAAGTTCTAACGATGCGGCAATCCATGGCCTGAAGGTAATATTCGGCCTAATCTTTTAGTTTTCTTCAGCTCACTAAGCTTCTGAAACTGAAACTCTGAAACATGACACCAAACGCATATTTCTGAACTTCTGAACTTCAGGTGTCAGACATCCTTCTGCCGCATCCCTCCAATCCAAAATCTTTCTGTCTTGGCCCACAAACCCATGAAACCCCCATAGATTTGATCTCTTGTGTAGCAAATAGGATCCCTTTTGTGAGTCAAAACATTGATTTGAACCTCTGGGCCGACTGCTTAAGAGCCTGGCCTAATCCACCTGAAAGCTGGATAACATGGTATAACAGAGTAGCAAAAGCCCACATGCCCTTGTGGCAAGATTTGAACATAGCCGATGCACTTAGCTTATCACTGTCACCCCTTGACAAAGATGAAAATCTTCTGAAAACCATCGGCTATTTCTGGTCTGATGCTCTGAATTGTTTCCTTTTTGATCATGGACCCATGACCCCTACTCTGCTAGATGTTGTCATGATCACCGGACTAGACATTAGCTCTCCTAATCCTGCTACTCACAAAATGGCAGAAGTCCCCTTTAAACTTTCTTCCAAAGTCAACTGCACAAACTGGGGTACTTACATGAGTCAGCACATGAAAACAAAAGGTCCAGTGACTGAGAAGGAACACACAGCATTTTTAAATCTTTGGCTAGAGCACTTCATCTTCTGTGGCCCTTCTTTAGCTCCAACTAAGAACTATCTCCCCTTGGCCTATCACCTGGCCCATGGTAATCACACTGGCCTAGGCAAACTTTTTCTTGGAGAAACATATAGATATCTCCACTTAATGACATCCAATCTGCTCAACCACAAGAAACTGAGAACTGGAGGCCCTTGGTGGTTCATTCAGTTATGGGCACAGCTGTACTTCCAGCATCATATTCCCAACTTCCAAGGCCTGACCAAGAACTCTTTCCCTGATGAGAGTGGCAAACCAATTAGATGCACAAGCTATGCCCAAGCTTTATTCAGTCTTCCTGGCAGTAAACTAAATTCAGCAGATGCAGCAAACTGGTTCAGAGTCTTCTACAAAGGACTAGATAATCCCATATATTTCCCATTTACTGAATCTGAATCCTTCGAAAACTCAACTGCCTTTAGATTAGATAACTTTGCCGATGACGACAGCACTCGGCATATGTATTCTTTGATGATTCGACCTAGCTTCCTTCCTGTTGGCATCAGCACTTCTAATAGAATTATCAAGCCAGACTATGAATCTTACCAGCCAGTCGTAGCAGCCCGGCAACTTGGTCTAGGACAGGTCCCTCCCCACTTCCATATTCACCACTTGGTGGAGAGCAGAGCCGATCTGCCCGATGGTATCACTAGTTCAAGATGCTACAGCATGTTTGATGACCTCCACATCCCAATACCAGCCGATCTGTTCTTTATCTCTTCATCAATCGGCTTTGATACTTGGTGGAACATGTGGAGAACTCATGTCTTCAGAAAAGCTCTAGGTCCTCAACTGCAGCAAATCGATCCTGAATATGTACTCCTCGAGGAAGAGGTACTGAATTTGTGCATTTAATTCCTCCTAAGTCCCCTATCCTTTTCTCTTGGCTAATCCTGCTCATCTTGTTAGCAGCAACAAGATGGCCCAGAACCCATAACCAGTACTGGGGAACCGTTTCACCTTCTTCCAACTGCTCCTGATGTACTTTTCTGCAAAGGATTACCACCAATGAAGAAAGTGATAATGACTGTCCAGCCAGACTTACTTCAGTCAGCTTTCAAACGAAGACAAACTTCTGCAGTAGTTGCCCCCCCGAGTCTTGACCAAGAAAAGGAAGATGATCACCAGGCGAGTGATCAAGAAACCAGTATCAACTTCTCCGAGCCCATCAGAGTCCAACACCAACCAGGTAACTCATCATTCAAGAACTTCCTCTTTATTTCAGACATATATACTCTGGTTGACTGTAATTCTATTTTCAGGATGCAGCTGAAGAAACCTTCAATGCAGAAGGCCTGAATCAACATGAGACGGCTGCAACTCCTGATGCACTGATGGATACAAACGAAGAACAAGCTGATACAGTCGATGCTCTTGACGCTAATACTAGCTCTGATGGGACGATTGCTCCTGAACCGACCAACACTTCTTCTCCAGAACAGGTGACATCACAAAACCAATTCTGAACCAGCCGATAACTTCATAAATGCACCTTGTTCGAACTCCAAAGATGTCCATAGAGCTTTGACATTTCAGGTTTGCTTTCCTTCGACACGACATCAATGGGTCTGATTGTCCCTGGAGCAGAAACATTATCTCTGCAGCAATCGGCTAACTTGACACATCAGCTTCAACTCATCAAGGATCTTCTATCCGCTCCAATCATCGCTCTGGTTGACGATTCCAGCAAAATAAAGAACATCTTCGAGCAAATAGAATCCCAACTTCCAGAGGCATTGCAAATCAAGCTCTGGTCGGCCAGCAACCTCCCATTTTTTCGGATAGAAGTCAGTAAAGCACAACAAAGGATGGAAGCATGTCGCTTTCAAACTTCTCTGAAAGCTGACATTACCCAAAAGTGCAAGGCCCTCAACCAGAAGAAGGCAACTCTAGATATCAAAGCTGACGTGTCTGCCAACGTGAACCGACTCAACCTCCTGAAGAAAGAACTGGCGGAACTCGGAGAAAAGGTCCGCACCACCAAAGAACTCATCCAGGCCGAAGAAACCTCCATCGCAAACTCCAAGCAAGAAACCCAGGAAATAGCCAAGCAGATACAAGCAGAGTTTGCAGACATCAGCACCTTGAGTCGGCAGATAGTCACAGGCGATGACAAGGATGACGAAGCGATTGTAGCACGAGCAGACGCCGTCCGTACTGAAGCCATCCATGCCATAGTGGAATTCCTGAACCAGTAGATAGGCTCAAGAGAGAATTAGTACCACCTGTTCATTTGAGACTTGCAACTGTTCTTTTAAAACATCTTAAGTCGATGGTCACACATCGGCTGTTCGCTTTTCATATTTTTCACTAGCCAACTCAAAGTGTTGGCCTGTCATGATTTTTCTTTTTCTTTTTTTTTACTGGCCAACTCAACGTGTTGGCCTTTCATGACTCTCTTTTTTTTTACTGGCCAACTCAATGTGTTGGCCTTTCATGACTCTCTTTTTTTTTACTGGCCAACTCAACGTGTTGGCCCGTCGTGATATAGCCAGATGGACGTCATCGGCTTTCATTACTCGCCTTCCCACACGCTCGGGAAATACCTCTTGAGATGCTGACCATTGACAGCAACAGGAAACTTGACACCGTCCAATTCCTCGAGCATGTATGCGTTCCCAGGCAAAACCTGATCAACCTTGTACGGCCCATGCCAAGTTGGAGACCATTTACCAAACTTTTTGTCTTTAGTTCCCAATAGCAATACCGCCTCCCAAACTAGATCTCCAACTCGGAAATCCTTAGGCTTGACCTTCTTGTTGTATGCACGGGCAACTTTAGCTTTGTTCTCTTTGATTTTTTCCAGCGACCAAAGCCTTAGCTCTATCAGGTCCTCCACGTTATCGTTCATCAAGGCTGCATACTGTTCAGCAGATAGATCATTCTGAAACTCAACACGCCTTGATCCAGCCGTGATTTCCCATGGTAGCACAGCGTCCTGGCCGTAGACTAGATGGTACGGCGACGTCTTGGTAGACCCATGACATGAAATACGATATGCCCACAAAGCTTCTGATAACACCTCATGCCAGCGCCTAGGATATTCATCGATCTTTCTCTTTATGAGCTTGATAAGGCTCTAATTGGATGCTTCAGCTTGTCCATTAGCTTGGGCATAATACGGAGATGATCTGATCAGCTTAATCCCCATGTCATCGGCAAACTTTCTGAACTCCTCTGATATAAAGACCGATCCTCCATCGGTCGTAATGGTCTGAGGGATCCCAAACCTGTGAATGATGTGTTCTTTGACAAAGCTGATCGCATCTCTTGATGCTACTGACCTCATGGGCACTGCCTCTACCCACTTTGTGAAATAATCTGTGGCAGCTAAGACCCATTGGTGACCCTTGCTAGACGACGGGTTGATCTGTCCAATCATGTCCATGCCCCATCCTCTGAATGGCCAAGGTTTGATGATAGGATTCATCACTGATGCTGGCACTATCTGAATTTTGCCAAACTTCTGACATGCTTGACATCCCTTGTAATATTTGAAACAATCCTCAAGCATAGTGGGCCAGTAATAACCCGATCGCCTAATCAGCCATTTCATTTTATGAGCCGATTGGTGAGTACCGCAGGCTCCTTCATGTACCTCATGCAAGAACCGATTTGACTCTGAAGGCCCCAGACATTTGAGCAGTAGTCCTTCCAAGGTCCTGTAGAACATGTCATCCCTTATCAGAACATACTTCATGGCCTTGAGTCTTATCCTTCTGGGTGCCCCCCGAGCCGAATCCTTCAAGTAATTGAAGATATCGGCTCTCCAGTCTCCGGGTTCTAGAAACTGAACCTCCACATCGACTCCATCGACTGCTTCCCTGTACCCGGAAGCCATCTGTGCCAAATCATTGGCTTCATTGTTCAGAGTCCTGCGTATCCAGTGGAAATTGATGTATCTAAATTGTGACATCAACTCACGGCACTGCATCCATATCGGGAAAAGAGCCTCGCTCTCACATCTATATTCCTCCGTGAGCTGAGAAATCACCAATTTTGAGTCCCCAAAAATTTCCACCGCCTCTGCTCCAGCTTCAAGGAGTAGTTCCATCCCTTTGCGAACGGCTTCATATTCCACCAAATTATTGGTGCATGAGGCAGTCATTCTGATAGAAAAAGAATATGTCGCCCCACGAGGCGAGACCAACAGAATTCCCACACCGCACCCATCATCACAAGCCGATCCATCAAAGAACATAGCCCAAGCACGAATAAATACTGCAGCAATATCAGTGCTGATCCTGTCCGCAACAAGATCCGCCAGTGCTTGTCCCTTGACTGCTTTTGCAGGCTGGTATCGGATATCAAACTCTAACAATGCAAACATCCATTTTCCAAGTCGGCCTTTCAGGACAGGAGCCGACAGCATGTGCTTTATGACATCTGATTTGCCTATAACAATTGTTTCTGCCGAGAGCAAAATATGACGAAGCTTTGTACATGTAAAGTATAAGCAAAGGCAAAGCTTCTCGATTTCAGGGTACCTGGTCTCGGCGTCTAACATGCGTCTGCTGAGGTAGAAAACCACCCTCTCCTGGCCGTCATGCTTCTGAACCAACACTGAAGCAATAGAAGTGTCACCCACGGATAGGTACATATAAAATGGCCTATCATGCTGAGGAGGAACCAACACTGGAGGCTTTGACAAATATTCTTTGATTTCATCGAAAGCTTGCTGTTGTTCTGCCCCCCAGCGAAACTCATCATCAGATTTGATCTTCACTAGACCCATGAACGGCTCAATGCGCCCAGATAGATTAGAGATAAACCGTCTGACAAAATTGATTTTACCGATGAGCTTCTGCAATTCTTTCTTCGTAGTAGGTGGCTTCATCGTCTTCACAGCCTCTTGACTCTTTAGGCCGATCTCGATTCCCCGTTCATGCACGAGGAATCCCAGAAATTGACCGGCCGATACACTGAAGGCACACTTCTTTGGGTTCATTTTGAGCCCGAATCTTCGAGTCCGCTCCATAACTTGACGCAGATCTTCTAAATGCTCCGCAATTGACTTGGACTTGACCACAAAGTCATCAATATAAATCTCCACCAGCTTGCCGATGAGATCGTGAAAATGTAATTCATAGCACATTGGTACGTTGCACCGGCATTTTTTAGTCCGAAGGTCATAACCAAGTACTCAAACAAGCCAACTGCACCTGGTACTCTGAACGCAGTCTTGTTCACGTCCTCTGGGGCCATGAAGATCTGGTTGTAACCGGCATTGCCATCCATAAAACTCATCATTTTGTGGCCAGCAGCGGCATTGATCAACGTCTCTGCAACAGGCATTGGGTATTCATCCTTCGGAGTTGCTCTGTTGAGATCTCTAAAATCGACGCAGACACGCCATCGGCCATCTTTCTTTTGTACCGGCACCACACTGGAGATCCATTCTGCATACCGGCACGGCCTGATGAACCCAGCATCCAGCATCTTCTCCACCTCTTTCTTAACTTCTTCTAGGACTCCGGCCTTCATCTGACGTGCTGGTTGCTGAAACGGCCGAAACCCCTTCTTGAGCGGGAGCCGATGCTCGACGATGCTTCTATCCAGACCAGGCATTTCAGTGTAGTCCCATGCAAAACAGTCCCGATACTCTTTCAGTAATGCAATCATCTCCTCACGCAAAACCGGATCCAACTTTTTGCTGACAAATGTCGGCCGTGGCTTATCCCCAGAACCGATGTCAACTTCTTCCAAATCGTCAGCTGACGTGAACCCGTATCCTAGTTTGCTGTCGTCTGAGAAACCAGCCGCGAATGCAGGCGAGTCTTCATTGTCTGCAAGATCAGCGGCAAACACAGGGAGATGACAAGAAAAATTATTTGGCCAACCGCATGGGCTGGCTGCCTCTATACTTCCATTATAATTCGAAATCAAATAGTGGATGAGTGGCCAACTGCCAGAGCAGGCCATCGTGTGTACATGATGTAACAATTCCGAACCCAAACAGGATTTTCCTATTTTTTGGGGCCGATCGCCGGGATCAGCCTCTCTATTTCTATTACATCCCGTGGCATGCCAGGATGCATTTACTCTGTGAGGCCAGTGGATAAGACCAGCCTCAATCCGTTTTTTGTCGCCTCGATCCGATCACAGTCTTCAAGGGCAATCCCTGAGGTCGGCTCTTGTCCTTCTGCATCCCAAGCATGCATATCCACGACGGAGACTTCGCTGGAATCGTCTGCAGGGACCACTTCTACTTCATCGCCGTCCCATTGGACGAGGTACTGATGCATTGTGGAGGGGATACAACAGTTGGCATGAATCCAGTCCCTTCCAAGCAGCACCGTGTATGTACTCTTGCTGTTAACGATGAAGAACGATGTCGGTACGGTCTTGCGGCCCACTGTCAGTTCCACATTAAGAACCCCCATTGCTTCTGATGGTGGTCCGTTGAAGTCATTGAGCATCACATTGGTCTTGATCAGATCAGCAGAAGAACGATCCAGTCGGCGCAGCACAGAGTACGGCATCAAGTTGACTGCAGCGCCAGTGTCGACCAACATCCTGTTCACAGGCTTGCCATTGATGAAGCCCTTGAGATATAACCCCTTCAAGTGTTTGTAGCTCTTCTCCTTGGGCTTCTCGAAAATGATTGGTCGTGGGCCGAGATCCAGCTGCGCGACGGCCAATTCCTCCTGTTGGGGTGCTCGAAACTCCAACGGGAGCACGAACACCACGTTCACATCAGCCGATGGCTTTTCATCGGCTTTTGTCAGCTGGGGGCGCCACTCCATCCTCGGGGGGCGCCTTTCTTCCCTCTGTGGTCGCCTAACTTGCTCCGCGAGATCCGGACGCGCTTTCCTCAGCACGTCAAGATACTTTGCTTCTGCGTCTTCGAGGTTGCGCAAGCGCTGTATTCTGCGCTTCTGCGACCGATTGAGCCCGTCAGGACACCACCGTGGGCGATGGTACCTGTCTTCTTCCTCTAGCTCTGAACCACCTCCGGATGGGCGCCCCACATGGTCGTCCTGACGTGTTCTGGGCCCCAAACGCCGGAACACCGATGTCTTGTCTTGTTGATGCCCTCGAGGCCTGCACTCCAAGCAATCATCTATAGTAGGTAATCGGCTCATGCTGGAATTCCAACAGTACCTGAAGAACGGGCAATGCCAGTGGTCGCGTGTAGCCTGGCGCCTGCCCAGTGTCCTTCCTGAGCGGTGCTCGTACTCGTCTTCCTCCGATTTGTATCGGCGGCGTAGCTGATACTGGTACTGGTATTTCTCCAGAAGCCGATTAGAAGCTGGAAGCTGATTGCGGATGTGACGTACTTGCTCTTCAATCACATGCTGCTGTTCCAACTCACGTTCATCTTGCGGCCGTTTGCCAGAAGCGGCCTCTCTCCTCTGCTTGTTATGGCGGCGCACAGGTCCCACCACGTTGATCTGGAATGCTAGATCCTAGCCTTCGGATCCGAAGTCTGACAGCTCCACAACGTTAACCGGTGGGAAGGGCTTCGTGTCAACCTTCATGGTGTGTTGAGCCAGGATCAATCGGCCTTGTTCGATAGCCGATTGGATCTGTCGACGCAGCTCCTTGCATTCACCCGTGGCATGAGTGAACGAGTGGTGCCATTTGCAGTACAGCCTCCCCTGCAGCTCTTGTGGCGTCGGTAGCTTGTGGTTCTCTGGGAGCTTCAGCTGTTTTTCTTTGAGGTGCAGGTCGAATATCTGCTCTGTTTTGGTTACGTCGAAGTCGAAGCCCTTCACAAGCCCCTGCTGCTTGATCCACTTGCATGGGACAGGATTTGCCCCCCGGGTCCACTCTGCCACGGCTACTTCTTGCTCTTCGCCAGAGTCGTCAGATTCCTCAGCTTGTGCCATGTTTACATGGCGCTTGAACTTGTCCTGGTACAGCTCAGGATGGTAATGCTCGTACGCTGTAAGCTTCTGCACCAGGTGAGCCAAAGATGTGAACTCCAACTGGAAAGCCGCATCCTTGATCGGCTTAGCGAGTCCCAGGACAGCCAGATCGACTGCCTCCTTCTCTGTGATGCGTGATGAGTAGCATCGGTTCTTGACCTCCCTGAAGCGCTGTATGTACTCTGACACGGTCTCTCCTTGCTTCTGCCTGACTTGGGCGAGGTCGGCAATTCCGGCTTCTGCAGCTTCCGAGTGGTACTGGGTATGGAATTGATCTTCAAGCTGCCTCCAAGTCCGGATCGAATCCGGAGCCAGTGATGCATACCATCCAAAAGCTGGGCCTGTCAGGGATTGGCCAAAGAACCGGACCCTCAATGGATCCGATACTGAGATCATCCCAAGCTGCGTTAAGTATCGGCTCACATGCTCGATGGAGCTGGCTCCTTCTGACCCGTTGAACTTGGTGAACTCAGGAAGCCGATACTTGGGTGGCAGTGGGATCAAGTCATAATCACTTGGATACGGCTTGGAATAGCCGATCGCTTTCCTCTTGGGCAGGATGTCGAACTGGTCTCTGAGTATTGCGCTGACCTGCTCCACACTGAGAACTCCTGGGGCCGATGGCTCAGCACTCGGCCCAGTAGCGTACTTTGCCAGCCACACTTGTTTTTCTGCGTCTGCTCCAGGAGCTCCTGGGTTCACCATCTGCACCGAGCGTGCTGGACTGACGCTGTCAGGGATGTAGGCGCACGTGTAGCCAGTGCGGAATCTCCTTAGGTGGCTCGGTGAGGAACTGGCCTTCTCCAGGATCACCGCCGATCTTGTGGACTACGTAGATCGGCGAGCTGTGTGGTCTGGGAGCTGCAAACGAGAACAGCAGTTGCGGCCTAGAATGCATTGCAGCTTCCTCTGTATGACTCCCCAGGATTGGCCCGGATGGAGAGTACTGGTTCTTGATTATCTCCTGGATGACGCGATGCGCCATGCGCTCGAGTTCGTTCATCAAGCTCTGAGAGTGCCGATGAAGCGCATGGGCCACCATGTAGTTCATCTCCTGACGTAGGGCTCTGGTGCGTTCTTCAGATGGTACAGACAGATCTATATTGTCCAGAGCGCCTTCTGGTGAGAACCTCTTCCACTTGATGCCATGGTTGCGAGTCCTCTCAAAAGAGCCGATGAGATCGGCTTCCAGCAGAGCTTTGATCTCATCATACTTCTTCTTGTGTTCAGGAGGAAGCTCATCATATGTGACGGGCTTGGGAGCGGGTTCTTGATCTTGACCTCCGGTCATCATTGCGGTGGATGTTGTTGCCGAGTGTCCCACCAGGCGTGCCAGAATGTGTTGTCTGCCGAAACCCACCGGCGAGCAACGACGGGCAACACGAAGAGCCGGGAGGTTGCTGGTGCGCTGGCAAGCACTGCTCCCTCGTCGACGGCCCGCAATTTCCGTCACGCGCCCGGAGAATGTGTGAAAGCCAGGCGTGCCACCTGACCTATACCCGATCAGGAGGGTGTAGACGTGCCCCGAACAGTTTCCTGCATACAAAGACACGTGTAAACGTAAGTCCGAGCCGTGGTCGGCTCCCCGGGACGACTCTTGCATCGGCTTTGAAGAGCCGATCGAGTCCCGGTGTCAGACGGGATCTGATTGTATCCGGATATGATAAATAGAGCAAATCACTATAAAACTGCTTCAATCAAGTCCAATTAATCTTAACCCACGATGGTAACAGCCTCACTGCTAGATCGGAACATCCTACACGTGACTGGGCCTAGCGAACGTAACAGACAACTAAACCACAACCTAAAACAGAGGCCTAAGAACTAGCAAGAGCCGATTCCCGGAACAATCCCTATCAAGGCTAGGATAAAGCATCTACTACGCCACCGGATCATCCAATCCGTTTGCAAGGCCTAACCCAGCAGATATTATGCCAACTCTTAAGATAAGAGCAAACCATAACAGATCGGATCTACTAAACATGAAAGAAGCAGGGTGTTGTCCCTGTGCAACTAGTTCTACGCGATAAGAACTAGCGAGAGATTGAAACGTGACTACACAGAGACAACATGATATTCGCAGATGATAAGCAACAAAGCACAAAAGATCTACTAAAAGCCATGCTACGAACATCATGATAACTAGTACTACTCGCCATAAAAAACGCTTCAGTACGAGTAATACCAAGGTAAAAGCAAGAACAATACTGCCCTGATCGCAAGAAGCGATCAGGGCAGCATGGCACTTACTTGGTTGAAACCCTAGGATTAGGGGTGGCGATGCGCCGAGAGTTGTTGTTTGCGAGTCGTGATGACGCTCTCCTTACGAATAACAAAGGATACATATTTATAGTCCGGAGACTTGGGAAACAATCTAAACTAATCTTGTCCCGATTGGACTCTATCTCTAATCTTGAACTAAATCTAAGGATACACGGCCAATGTGGCCCATATGCTCACGCAGGAGCCGATTTACAAGCCTTCCTTAATCTTCTGCTTTAAGCCCATCTTGCTTTCGGCCCATAAATTAACCCTTGTTAATTTATGGCGATAACAGCTATAAAAGGGAGACGCCCGTTAGAGAAAGGCGGGGCCGGAGAAGTCCGGGCAGAGGCCAGTACCCAGCCTGTGCAGAGGATAGTTTCATTCATATGCAAGAGCAATACAACTCACAGTGGATGTAGGGTATTATGCTCCGGCAGCCCGAACCACTCTAAATCCTCGAGTGTTCTTGTGTTCTTGCTCCCTAGGTAGACCTGCCGAATCGCCTAGCGCTTCCTCGAGTACGGACCCTCTGGGATTAGGCGGGTGCACTACGCCACCCGGCTGTGGGTCTCCACAAACCACGACAATCATAGTAGGTGTGTAATGCAACATGTAATATTTCTTTAGAGATCGATGACCATGCTTTAATTTGTTTCTTGTCTGTTATCGGACCTGATCAATGATGAGTTTCTTTGGTGTTTGCGGTTTTAGTCTGATGTTCGATTGTTTCAACTATGTTGTGTAAAAACATATGTCGTGGTTTGTTTGCGTGTTTGTTTATGTAACTGTTGACATCCAAAATTGGCAAATAACGAGTTTGCTGGACAATCTGGGCGCACCGGTCAGACCGGCCCTATAAACCGGTCAGACCAGTCTGGGTAACATTGTCAAAATTCTAATTGTACTACACCATTGCGTAGATCTCGTTAAGACGGTCGAAATGCATATATAGATCGTCCAATTTGGAGTCCAGATGAGAGAGTTATGCCTCCCTGAGTTGTATTTTGACATGAGATTTGTTAGGGTTCCGACATCTAATGGGTACAGACCTCCCCACCCTATATATATGAAGGGCCACGGTCAATTGAGGTAATCCCAATCGAATCAACACATTTGCCCTTTACTGTTTATCTCCAAACCCTAGCTTTTCCAACCCCTTGCTGTTCTTCGCTCGTCTCTATGGCGTTCGAGGGCGTTCTGGGTGGCCTGCCAACTCCAGGACAACCCTAGATCTGCGAGCTCTGACGGGGTCCTTCCCGAGCTCGTGGTTTTAGGTTTTCGTGGCGTCTCTGCCTCAAGCGGTCTGACCGGTCTAAAAAACCGGTCTGACCGGTCTGCGCAGGACCTCGCTGGTGAGGATCATTTGCAATCCGCGTGTGCTAGCACTTTCGTGTGTTGACCAGAATTGCATCAACATATATTTTGGCGACTCCGCTGGGGAACAAAGAAATATTTATCGGCAGCCATGGCCGATGATATCATAGATGCATCTAAATCGAACCCGAGGACATCATTGAGGTTGAGTACGACGACATACCTGAGGAGCGCCGCAAGAAATTCGAGGCCCAGCTCAGGAAGGAGCAAGAAGAGGCCATGAGGAGAGTGCTTGCATGTTACGAGAGAAGGAAGAATTCATCATGCCGACGTTCCCATCTACAGCGACAAGCGAAGTAAGCACTCCGTCTCTTGATTTGGTTGAACAATTTATTTCCATCATAGGAGATAGGATTGTTGATTCATGCGACCGTACAAATGATCTATTGCGCAATCTTGTTGATCAAGTGCGAGGTTTGGGTGAGGGAGAAGTCTTGGATTATAGTTATTCTATTGAAACCCTTAACCCTAGTCCATTGGCAGCATCTGCATTTATATCACAACCGTTAAATAGTATGCCGCTGAACTATTTCGCTAGGCAGTCACCGCCATCACGTTCGGCCCTACCAAACATGGCCGAACCGGTCAGACCGGTGTGACGGTGGCCAGCCCGGCAACACCAACACCGTTTTGCATCAATTCATTGTTCAGCTGCCCCTAGCCGAATGAACGAATTGGCAAATTTTGAATCCTCATATACTACTGTAGCATGCAGTGTGCCACCTATATTTTTGCGAGGATCGGGAGTTCATCATGATCCAATTCCGAATGATGTGTATAATGATTTGTTAAGGCGTACACCCGTTAGTTCTGTACAGACGATGGCACAAACTAATCCTATCACACATCATCTAGCTTCTAACGTACAAGCAGCTACAAGTAGAAATTACAAAGCCGATCTTGCAGGAGATCTGGCTAATATGTTTAAAACCAAACTCGGAGTGGATATGGGCAGATCTCATTTATATAAAAATCGTATCCTGATGACTTTGATTTGGTTTCTTATCCTGTTGGCTGGTGTGTTCCTAATTTTATAAAATTTAGCGATGATGATAATAGAACAACTTGGGAACACATTAGTCAATATTTGGCTCAACTTGAAGAGGCTAGTTCTAGCGAAGCTTTGCGAGTTCGCTTGTTTTCTTTATCTTTGACTGTAACTACTTTCTCTTGATTTTCGTCATTGCCTCCAAATTCGGTCCACTCTTGGAACGAATTAGAACAAAAATTCCATGATCACTTTTATAGTGGAGTCAATGAGGCGAAATTGACAGATTTGACATCGGTTAAACAGGGTAGAGAGGAGTCTATCCATGATTGCTTTACAAGATTTAAAGATGTAAAAAACCGATGTTTCAATTTGTCAATTTCTGAAAAAGATTTGGCTGGTTTGGCTCCTGGTGGTTTATGCTCTCACTTTAAAGAAAAGCTTGAGGGTTATACTTATTTTTCGATTAATCAACTTCAAGTTGCAGCTTTAAGCTAAGAGTGCAGATTTAAATGGGCCAAAGAAACCTGTGAATCTCATCAGTCCAATACACATGTTGATTGTGAATCCGATAATTCGGACGATGAGAAAAAGGGAGTTTATGTTGCTGAGCTTGTATGGCCTTTAGAGGCTATACCATATTCTTGTTCATCACTTAAGCCGATTCAAAAGAATCGGCAAGAAGAAGCTCGTTTTACCTTTGATGTTTCTAAGTGTGATCGCATATTTGATGAATTGCATAGAAACGGAAACATCAAATTGTCACATGTCATACCGCCGCTTGAGGAGTTAAAGCGGCGTGCATATTGCAAGTAGCATGATTCTTCTTCTGATGCAACCAATGATTGCAATGTTTTCCGTTGACAGATACAATCGGCCATTAATGAAGGACGATTGGCTTTGCATGAGATGCAAGTTGGCGAGGCATCATTCCCTCTTCACACCATTGATCTGAACAATGCCAAGGTACTCATTCGGCCAGAACAAGCCTTCAGATGCTAAAGGAAAGAATGTGATTATTGGTGAAGGATGGCCGAAGAATGTCAATGACAAGATTCTGGTCAGGGAAGTGGTGCTAGAAAAGACTTCAGATGGTCAGGAGTCATTGAAAATAACCTTGAAAGCTTCAAGACCCGGGGGGCAAACAAGTTCCTCACAGAACTCGAGTTGGCCTGTTACCCAGGCGCGACTGGTCAGACCGGCCTCGACCGGTCGGACCGGTCGTCCCCAAGGCCGACCCAAAACATTCAAGCCCAAGCGCTCGGAAGTGGATACTTGGAAGGTGAATGAATCAAAGGTGCGAGAAGGAGTTGCGAAGCAGAAGCTCACTTTTGATCAATTGCTGAACAAGTATGCAAAGGCCGTTCCAAAAGATCGGTCATTAAAAAAGACACCAAGGTCACCTCTGCATCAATGCAAACATGCATATCCTAGAACAGAATTCAGCAAGCACAGAGGAGATGACATCACCTTGTTCCCTTCTCAGAAGGTGTATTCTACTATGCCATGGGCGCCGCCGGCATTGGATTCTTTTTGCCCAATGTGGGAGCACGAAGGGATTTGGTTGCAATGCCATCCGATGCCGCATCCACCATCTCACCAGAGGTGAGAAAACTTTAGAAGACCTGTATTTGACAGGTTAGCACGACCGGTGCATGACCAATCGGGATATCACCGATTAGGTCAGAGGCAACAACCTACACTGGTCAGACCGGTTACCACCGACCAGTCAGACCGGTACCACCACGGACCAAGTCAATTTCGTTCTCCAAGATAGGTGTACCGTGTCAAGGAGAATAAAAAAGAGGTACAATCCACTGCTGATTTAGAGAAGATCAAAACCGATGCTGTTGTGCAGATCGGCGATATCAAGGTGGTTGTCAATGAGGCGGGTACAAGACCGATGGTTCTTCATAAATCGGTCGATATTTCTATCCAGAGGCCAATCGTGGTTGATGATCATGAGGCCAGCAGCGGCAACACTACAACATCGAAGTACTTTCAATCAAGATGGTGTCCATCTGGGTTGACTCATACTCAAAACAGGAAGCTGCAGCACCTACGATGTCAAGAGAAGAAGGGACAGGAGGCCGAAAAGGTGAAGGCTCGGCGATTTAACAAATGCAGGCCCATCATCCCTCAGAGAAAGGTGTGGCGGATCAAGTCAGCTGACCAGCCAGCAGGACCGGTCGGACCGACCGGTCTGACCGGTACAGCCGACTAGTCTGACCGCTCAGATCAACTGGTCAGACTAGTCTAGCCTGCAGTTGAGCAGAAAGCTGAATTAGAAACGCCTATTTCGGCTCCTTGCAATGAAGAACTACTACTGGCGCCTTTAGTGCAAGATGATGAGGAGCTAGTGAATCATGAGGCTACACCAGGAATGCATCAACGCAGAGTTCAACGAGACTTTAGTGCTCGGGGGGCAGGAAATCGTCAAATGGTAATTTACCTCATGAAGTTTCTATCCAATAGATCAGTTTGCAAAGGGTTCTCAAGGCTTTGATTATGAAGTCTTGAACTTGTTTAAAAATTTAATATGAGCAAATGAAGCCGAATTAGAAGTTTTTCAATTCAAGCTAGAAAGTTTGCAAACTGTCAATGAGGAAAAATGTAGAGATACTTTAAATCAATAAGCATCAGGTTATCATGCTCAGAATATATTTTCATGCTAAAGACTGATATTTATTTATGCGTGGGGGCACATCATGAACAGACCGGTCTAAATGCCATTGACACTAATCTGACCAGTTGGGCTGCTACTTCGGATATTGAGGTTTCATAACTTATTGAGGCCGAGGTTAGTACTTAAAAAACTTGTTGTTGGACTTTTGCATAATTAGAGACATATTGTAAGACAAGGTGAAAACAAATCAGAAAGGTTCAAGAGTAATCCGGCCTTCCTTTTGGCATGAGCATGGGGAGGTGTGTCTTCACGAGTTTCCTCGGAGTCAGAGAAAATCGGTGACTCAATCTCAGGAGTAGAAGCCCGGCCTTTGCCCTTTTTGTCACGTGCCATCTGAGAAAAGATAGTGTATATGTGAATATCTAAGATGGATCAAGAGTTTGTACGAAAAGGATTGGGAATGAAGCAGGTCAGTTCTGACAGACACCTGTCGGAACTTCTGACCTAGGGTCTGTCAAGAACCCTAGAACATGAATTTGAATGAAAGTTCTCTAATCGAAATGATACTTCAGGGGCATGTTCTACTAGATGCTAGGAACTTAAACCTAAAAGGAATCCTTCTAACTCCTTAAGCATTGATAGATCGGGCTACGGGAAGATTTGAATGCATACCGTTGAGATTTCCCACGCGGATCGGAGGAGCGAAGGACGGAATCAGAGTCTCTGATGGTTGGAACCTCCAAGCTTCAAAAACTCACGGTTGGAACTTGAAATCGGTGCAAATGGGAGAGAAAAGAGTGGGGGCGGCGGTGTAGATAGAGTTTTAGGGTTTGAGCCAACGGTCACAAGATATATATAGAGACGGGCTTTATCGGAAGTTCCGACGCATGGTCGGAAGTTCCGATGAGGCTTGGGATTTTCTCCCAAGAGCATTTTATCGGAGGAGACACGGGACTTCCGATGAGTGGGGTCGAAAGTTCCGACCCACAATCGGAAGTTTCGATGGAACATTATTGGGCGGCCGAGAGTATTTGTCGGAGGAACCATGAGACTTCCGACCAAGGTCGGAAGTTCCGATGCAGCGTCGGAAGTTCTGACGATTGGATTATTTCCAGCCAAGAGCCTCTTGTCGGAGATCAAATGAAATTTCCAACACATGTCGGAAGTTCCGATCTAGGATCGGAAGTTCCGACACACTGAACATTTGCCCAAACAGAGATGATTTTGGAGGAGTTCTTGAATAGAGAATTGATGTGAATTGCATGTAGACATGTAAGACAACTTGATTCAGATGTGACTAGGCACAATCAATAATACAAAACAATAGTCACATGAATCAAGGTTCGATCCAAAGATCAATATCCAAGATTTTTGTAAATACTCACCCAAATAAGATCATTTTTCCTAGTCTAGGCAACAATCAAGTATGTGCAACAAGCCAAGCCAAGTTACGAGAATCCAAGATATTTAGTTCACTCCTCAAAGCACAAAATCTTTGCTCATCTAGAGGGTTGGTGAAGATATCAGCAAGTTGCTGTTCGGTGCTCACATGATGTAAAGCAATATCTCCCTTAGCCTCATGATCCCGTAAGAAATGATGTATTATATCTATGTACTTTGTTCTAGAGTGTTGCACCGGATTGTTAGCTAGCTTGATGGCACTCTCATTATCACACAAGAGTGGAATCTTACTAAACTCACAACCGAAGTCACTCAAGGTGCGCTTCATCCACAAAAGTTGGGCACAACAAGCGCCTGCTGCCACATATTCGGCTTCGGCGGTGGATAAAGCTATCGAATTCTATTTCTTGGAACTCCAAGATACTAGGGAACGGCCAAGGAATTGACATGTTCCCGTCGTACTCTTCCTATCTACTTTGCAACCGGCATAATCCGAATCGGAATAGCCAAGTAGATCGAAAGTGGAGCCTTTGGGATACCACAAGCCAAGGTTAGGAGTGTGTACCAAATATCTCAAAATTCTTTTAACAGCCACTAGGTGACATTCCTTAGGATTGGCTTGAAATCTTGCACACATGCACACACTAAGCATGATATCGGGCCTAGATGCACAAAGATAAAGAAGAGAACCAATCATGGAGTGATATACCTTTTGATCGACCGACTTCCCTTCTTCATTTAGATCAAGATGACCATTTATTGCCATGGGTGTCTTGATTGGCTTTGCATCACTCATGTCAAATTTCTTGAGCATATCCTTGATGTACTTGGTTTGACATATAAAAGTGCCTTCCTTCATTTGCTTGATTTGAAATCCAAGGAAGAACTTCAATTCACCCATCATAGACATTTCAAATCTCTTGGTCATGATTCTACTAAACTCTTCACAAAATTTTTGGTCAGTTGAGCCAAATATGATGTCATCGACATATATTTGGCACACAAATATATCATTATCAACTTTGTGAGTAAAGAGAGTAGAATCGGCTTTGCCCATTTCAAAACTGTTCTTGAGAAGAAAATCCTTAAGGCATTCATACCATACTCTAGGAGCGTGCTTAAGCCCATAGAGTGCCTTATGGAGCTTGTACACATGATTTGGACGCTTGGAATCTTCAAAACCCAGTGGTTGTTCAACATACACCAACTCGGATAGGGGGCCATTCAAAAATGCACTCTTCATGTCCATTTGATATAGCTTGAAATCATGGTGAGTAGCATAGGCTAATAATATTCAAATTGACTCAAACCTAGCTACGGGTGCATAGGTTTCACCAAAATCTAAACCTTCAATTTGGGTGAAACCTTGTGCAACTAACCTTGCCTTGTTTCTTGTGACGACACCATGTTCATCTTGTTTGTTTCTAAAGACCCACTTGGTGCCGATCACGTTTTTTTTTGGGCGTTCCACCAATTCCCAAACTTCATTTCTTGTGAAGTTGTTCAATTCTTCTTGCATTGCCATCACCCAATCCGGATCATCAAGTGCTTCATCTACCTTAAGAGTTTCCAAAGAGGAGACAAACGAGTAATGTTCACAAAATGTAGCTAAACGTGAACGAGTAGTTACCCCTCTTCGAATACTCCCTAGTATGTTGTCAACAGGATGATCCCGTTGGATACTTTGATGGACTCTTGGGTGTGGCACTTGTGATTGAGGTTGAATTGGTCCACCATCATCATCATTATCAACTCTTGGTGCATTTCTTTGAGTTGCTTCTACTTGAGCTCCCCCTTGATCATTGTCTTGATCTTGATCGTCACCAAGAGCTTGACTATGATCTTGAGGGACTTGAGAGCTTGGTGGTTCAACTCTTGTTGATGATGATGGTTGATCCTTGTTGCTTTGCTCAATTGGGGCTTGAGTGCTTGATTCATGTGGTCACACTTCACCCAAGCCCATCCTCATGATTGATACACTTGGTGGTTCCTCCATAACTACAAGGTTCTTATCAACTTGCTCTACTTGAGAGCCGTTGGATTCATCAAATTTCACGTCTACCGTGACCTCAACACAACCAGTGGTTTTGTTGAAGACACGATAGGCATGTTCGTCAGTACCATAATCATGTAGAAAGCCTTCATCTAACTTTGGTGCAAACTTTAAGATTTTTGTTTTCTTGTTAAGTATGAAACACTTACAACCAAAAACTCGAAAGTAATGCACCTTAGGTTTGTTACTGGTGATTATCTCGTATGGAGTCTTGCCCAAATACTTGTCGATGTAGAGGCGGTTGATTGCATGGCAAGCAGTGTTGATTGCTTCGGCCCAAAAGCTATCCGGGGTCTTGTACTCATCGAGCATGGTTCTTGCGGCTTCAATCAAAGTCCTATTCTTCCTCTCCACAATGTCATTTTGTTGAGGAGTGTATGGAGCGGAGAATTCATGCTTGATTCCTTCTCCATCAAGAAATTCTTCAACATTTGTGTTCCGAAATTCCGAGCCATTGTCACTTCTAACATGCTTGATCTTCAACTCATATTCATTTTGGGCTCTTCTTATGAATTTCTTGACTATCCCTTGAGCTTCACTCTTATCTTGCAAAAAGAACACCCAAGTGAAGCGAGAAAAATCATCAACAATTACAAGACCATATTTGTTACTGCCAATGCTTATATAAGCGATGGGTCCAAACAAGTCCATGTGTAGAAGCTTTAGAGGCCTTGTTGAGGTGAGGATGTTCTTGGCGGGATGTGGAGCACCAACTTGCTTCCCGGCTTGGCATGCGCTACACAACCTATCTTTCTCAATCGCAACATTGGTTAGTCCTAGGATGTGCCCTTCCTTTTAAAGCTTGGCCAAGTTCCTCATTCCAACATGGGCTAGTCGGCGGTGCCATAGCCAACCCATATCGAATTTTGCCACCATACAAGTCTTGGGTTCAACCTTTTCCGTTGAAAAGTCCACAATATAGACTTTGCCTCTTAATTGACCCGTAAAGGCGATAGAGGAATTGTCCCTTCTAAAGACGATCACACCCTTGTTAGTAAAGAGACAATTGTAGCCCATACCACAAAGTTGTGAGACGGACAACAAACTGTACCCCAAAATTTGAACAAGATAAACATTTGTAATTTAATTGTCATGAACTAAAGCAATCTTACCCAATCCAATTACCTCACCCTTGCTATTATCTCCGAAGACAATGGTTTCCTTTGGAATGTTGTCATATTCAATTGAGGTGAACAAATTCTTCTCTCCGGTCATATGATTTGAGCATCCACTATCAAACAACCAAGCGGTGCCACCGGAGGAGTATTCCTACAAAATAAGTTATGCTTGGAATTTAGGTACCCAAATAGATTTGGGTCCTTTTAGGTTAGATGGATGCATTTTGGGGACTCACACACTCCTTAGAATATTCTTCTTTGTGTAGGCCCCAACATACTTGACCACAATTTTGCCATTTTGATCCATGGTCACCATGTAATCCGAGGTATAGCTTGGTGAAGGCTCATGCATGGTGCTCTTGTTCTTGATGGGAGCTTCTACTTTCTTCTTGTTCAAAGTAGAGATCAAGGGGGTCACTCAATGTGCTATGTCCATTAATTCACCAAGATTACCACCCTTGGTGAAAGAAAGGATTTTCTTGTCTTTGATCAACTTTCTCTCATTTACCTTTGCTCCCTTGTAGTGACCAAGTCCGTCCTTTATGGTAGGATATCTACCATCCTTGTAGGTGACTTTGGGCTTGGGCTTCACATTACCTTCATAGCCATTCTTGACTATCATGTTTAGCCTCTTGATTTCAAGATCTTTGGCTTTGACCAACTCCTCTAGCTTTGCAATGTTAGCAACACAAGCTTGTATATCAAATTTAAAGCATTTAGAGCAACCTTCACTTGTGAAGACATTGGAGTTGGGAATTGCCTTGGAATGAGTTTTTGTGCTTTTCCAAAGGGCATTATGGTTTACTTCAAGGTCTTTGAATTTGACCGTCAAGCTTGATAAACTATCTTGAAGTTCACCATTAGTGATCTTAAGGGAAACTAGAGAATCACTAGCCAATGTGTTCTCCTTCAACAATCTCTTATTAGAGTCATTAGTCAAAAACAGGTCAATGGATAATTTCTCTATTTTAGCTCTTTCCTCGGCAAGGGACTTCTCTAAGGCAAGATTTCTCTCCTTCTCTTGGATGAGCAAGTCTTCTTGCCTATCGAGTGTCTATTTCTTTTTCTCCAATTTCTCATAAGTTTTTTAATTTCTTTAAAACCTTTCTTACCAAAGTCTTTGATCATATAAGCCTCATGTTGTTTTTCCTCATCATCAAAATCATTTTCTACACTACTTGATGTAGAGGAAGGTTGAGAAGTGAAGGAGGATGTTGCTTGTACCTTGTTGCCTCTAGTCATCAGGCAAAAGTGAGTGTCACCCTCATCATTGGAGATGTTGTTGAAGAGTCGTCTTGTGTTCTTGGTTATGGCAAGAGATGCCACACCTTCTTTGTCGGATTCTTCATGGCTTGACTCCCACTCTTCACCAACATAAGCACGACCTTGATATTTCTTCTTGAAGTCCTTCCTCTTCTTGTTGTATTTCTTCTCTTCATTTTTCTTGTTCTTGAGTTTAGGGCAATCGGCAATGTAATGCCTCAACTCCTTGCACTCATAGCATCTTCTATGATTTGGTTTCTTCTTGTCATAGCCATCCTTCTTGTGGAACTTCTTCTTCATGAACTTCTTGAAGTTCCTCATAACAAGAGCCATTTCTTCATCGGTTGATCCTCCATCACTTAACTCTTCTTTTGATGGCTTGATGGATTGGGAACTTGACTCAACCGGGATGCTTGGGGTTGCATTGAGTGCAACGCTCTTGGTCATTTTTTGGCTAAGTGATTTTGCCACATCTCTCTCAACCAATTCTTGATGAAGAATCTCACCAAGAAGTTGATTTGGTGTCTTGGTCTTGAACTTGAGATCTCTTCTAATCATGGTTGCAAGAGTAGGATTTCTTGGAGTGAAAGCTCTAAGAAATTTCTTAGTCGCTTTATGATCATCCCACTCGGTGCTTCCAAGGGCGGCAATATCCGAAACTAGAACCATGAGCCTCTCATACATTTGAGTCACGGTCTCATCATCATTCATGACAAAGTGCTCAAGTTCTCCTTGCAATAAATCCATCTTGCCTTCACGAACTTGATCTGTGCCCTCATGAGCTTCCTTTAATGTATCCCAAATCTTCTTGGCAATCTCAACATTGTGGACCTTGTTGAATTCTTGGATACAAAGAGAGCCGGTGATGACTCGTATGGCTTGCGCATTGCGGAAGTACTCTTGTGCTTGTTCGGCCGTAAGCACACCATTGACGGGTGGAGGCACACCTACACATACAACCTCCCATACTGTTGGCGCTCCTTAAGTACCCATTTTATCCCTTGTTTATCCTTGATAATGGCATGAATTCAATATCAAAATCACTAACCGTCCTAACCCCGGCCTAATTATTGGTCATTTTCACATATGCACATATATTTTGGAGGAACTTCGTTTTTGCAGGTTTTTGGCCTATTTTGGAGCATGAAATGATGAGGCCCGTGATCGAGCGCTAACACGGAGAAAGACGAAGGCCAAAGCTCAAAGGAAGGACCAAAGCCCATGTTGATTCGAAGCACATTCATGCACATCCATCCTCCAAGAGAGCCCAAAGGACCGAGCAAGATACTTCGGGATTAAGCAAAGCAAATGAAGATTTAAGGAAGGATTCCCTATCCTATCCTTTCCTCGAAGATATCTCCAAGATAACAACGTCCAAAGGGGTGCAATCGTGAAGGACAGAAACTCTAGAAGATGCGAGGAGTCTACACGCCAAAGATGAGACCGAGGCGAGCCCGAAAAGGGGCCGGCCGGCCGGCCTAGGCCCATGGGGCCGGCCGGCCCAGCCCTTTTCTGAGGCGGTTTGCCTTCCCCTTCGACCGGTGGCTTCCTCGGCTTATAAATAGCTCGCACCTTATTCAACTCGAAGCATCCATCCAACCAGAACTCGACGAAAACCTAGGGCCAAGACCGAAGGGAGACGACGGCCGCCACAAGTCTTCGAAGTTGTCTAGGAGATGGCTTAGGCCATCCCTAGCCGCCATGGCCTCCCTGCGTGGTTGTGTCATGGTGGAGTTCATGAGCTAGTTGGAGTCGTCAATGGTGTATACGCGGTGGTGGCGATCCAAACGAATCTATTATGTGAGTAATGTCTTCATGTCATCCGATCTATTTAGCGATCATGTCTCTCCTCTTTCGATTTCGTTCTTGCTTTGGGTGCGCTTATTGCTAGATCTATTCTCATGATAGATTGCATGGGGTGTTTTTGTAGCTATGGTGGCTAGGAGTTCATACCGGATCTACCCAAAGGGGGTTCGACTTGCTTCAGGGTATCCCGTTGAAAAGGGGGGCATCGTGACAGGCCGTCTCCACAGAGTAGGTTGGGTATCGAGGGATCGGATTGGAGGTTTTGATTTAAAGAGGCTTTGGATGAGATGCATGTTGAGCTTACTCGTTTAGCTAGAACTACAACTAGAATGCGTGTGATAGGTTTAGTCATGCCTTCGGTCATGCTTTATCCTTACCGATGTTCATGGATGAGATCAACCTTCGTACATCACTCATATCTATCAAAGGTTCACCTTTTATATGCAATTAATGCTTCATGTTAGGATAGATCCGTTAGATTAGATGGAAAACCCTAGTAAGTTCATTGTCGATCCACGGATTGATAAACCTTGGGGGAATACTCTAAGGGAAAAGCTACCACGAACCGTGCGCTTGCGGTATACAAATCGGGGGCGTTAGTGAACGTCAACAAGCTTTTCTGGCGCCGTTGCCGGGGATCGGCAACTCGAACCCTAGGGCAATCTATCTAATTTTTTGGGCTAACCCTAAATTTTATTATTGCATATACCCTTGTTTTCTTGTTCGTGTCCTTGAAAGCAGGTGTTAAAAGCTAGACACCAAACTTGGGCTTCGAGAAGTCCACAACCCGCTCCAACAAACTTCGACAATCGACAACAAGACGATCGAGGAGTTCTCGACATCAACATCGAAAACCCTAGATCCACTTCGACAAGATGTGAATAACATCAAGTTTCGCTCTTTAGTGGTAGGTGCTAACTTTTGTTAGTGGCCCAGCATCCGCTATCGAGTCCCCACTCCCTAAAGCAAAAGATGATAAATAAGGTATGCAGCCGTGTCAATTGATTTTAAAGACTAATGTTTTTGGGAAGATTTGTTTGCTCAAGCAATAGGTATGAAGCATGTCCGAAAAAAAAAATCGTGCGATTGGATCATCATCATCTATGAAGTGTCGCTGTTGTGATGAGTTTTTCGTCTAAGATCAGATATGTGCCATGAGGAAATAATAGATTATTATGAAGTTCCGTCAAGTCTTCTTTCCAACACATCAAAAATCGTTAATTTTGGAGATCGGTGTGAAGAGTTATGGAAAGATCTTTCAACGCTGCTGCGTTCGGAAATCTCTCGGGACGAAGCGTAGCGCCGGAGTAAAACAAGCATAACTTTTTCATCCGAGGTCCAATTTGGGTAAATGACCACTTGTTGGAAACATGATTTGATACACCTCACAATGAGCTTGGAGTTTGGTACATGTTCTGCACTGGACAAAGGAGCAATTCAACGAAGAAAGGTGCAGCAGCAAACAACGGAGAAAGTGATGACGATGTCAAAGGATGATTGGAAGGCCGAGTGCACAAAAGATGATGATTTGAAGTTGACCAAAGCTAGAGGAAACAAGATTAGAAGAATCATGACACCACCTATCTTCTCCAGTGGGATGCTCGATATACTTCTAGTCGAGTGATGCTATCAAGGAAGAAAACCGCTCAGATCATCAACACAAAGCACGGGAGCCTCCACTAATCCCGATACCTTGGGTAAAGCAAGAATCATGGAGAAGACACATCATTGAAGCCATGCTATGTGCTGGTAAATCAATGGTGATGACCTTGAAGCCAAGGACGCACGACAAGACGCTCCAAAGACCACATGATTGAGATCATTGACATCTTCGGATGAATTCACAAGAAGATACTATTCTCATCAATATTCTGCTCAACCTCAGAAGAAAATTGCAGTATATTTTTGGATATTCAAAAGCTCCACGAAGTTCCGATTCCAACGAATCAAGAATGAAGTCAATCGAAGTTTCCCACAAGAAGTTATGGCCAAAACATCAAAAGTCGTGCACTCTGAAATTTTCTGGACAGCACGCAGCGCTAAAGTAAAACGGTCATAACTCTCTCGTTTGGACTCCATTTAAAGCGAGTGACCACTCGTTGGAAAGGTAATTTCATAAACTTTTCAATAGATCTATATTTTGGTATATGTTCTGTTGAGTGTACAGGAGATATTCTACGAAGAAGAGGCAGGAGCAACGCGATGAAAACAAGATAGAAAAGATGACGATGACAACAATGAAGAGGAGCTTGGGCGATGTTTTCATCAAGCGTACATGATAAAATTCAGAGGCTTGGAGCAGAGGAAGAACCCAAATGACATTGGCAAATGAAGGCACAAGCGGTCGACCTTAGACAAATAAAGATGTTGCAAACAAACCACGACGGATTACAAGAGCGCAACATTCAACACATGGAGACATGAGAAGCAAATCACGACGGACCACGAAGAGTGCATCAAGATGACATCTCGCACAAAGCACCACGACTCCAATGAGTATGAAAAAGCTCCGAGGCTAAGGTATACAGTGAATTCTCAAGCTTCTATTGGTTTTGTTGATAATCTTTAAAAATCTCATGCTCGAACCGATAGTCGGAATGAAAGTTTAAATTCTATGCCTTGTTCTTTTCATGATGATAGACTAGAGTTTCTTGAGAAGGTTGATTTCATGCTTAAAGAACCTTTACCTAATAATGAGCTCCGCGCTATGCAAGAAACACACGCTGCATTTAATTACACCATGTCTTGTTGATGAAAATTAATTGAGGTTGTGATTATGTTGCATATGTTTACAAATAATTGCAAATCTCGATCTTGCTTTGCGCTTGGTCAAGCTCATGACCCTAAAAGAGCACATGTCGGGAGAAGCCCCGAATTTCACTAACCATGCAGGACAAGAAACTCAAATGATGAGGAGGGAAACTGTGCCCAAAATTTTGAACACCATCATCAACATCTTCAAGTTTCAAGAACGGAGGTCGCTAAGCCTCATCAATTTTGTGCACAAGTCTAGAGATTTGCAATGCAAGAAAGTTGAATATTCAGGATCTCCATCAAGTCCTCGGTTCAACGCATCCATGATCGATACAATTGAAAACCCACGGGAGGAGCTATGTCTCAAACATCGGAGATGCACGTGCTGAAATCAGCACGAGGCAGATTGCAGTAACGGGGAAAAAGGGGCATAACTCCCTCAATTGGAATGCGTTTTGGGTAAATGAAGACTTGTTGGAAATAAGATTTCGTGCACCTTGCATTGGATCAATTGGTTGGTGCAACTTCCAATCTGGACAGAGAGGAAAATCCGTGAAAAGAAAGGTAGCGATAAAGGACAACAAAGAAGGAGGTGACCATGATGTGAGAGACGATTGGGCAAGTTTTCCATTAAGCGTGATTGATCATGTCCAACATAGGAAGTGGAATAAGAGCTGCATGGAACACCTTCACCTCTTGCATGAAGGACCATGGCTTCGCATCAATGAGAAGGTATGTAAGAAAGTCGAGCTCTATGACTTTAAATGAAGCGCTTTGCGGGAGGCAACCCGATCTTTTATTTTATATATTAATATGACCGTCTACATTGCACTCTTTAATCGGAATATCAAGTACCATTGCTATAATAAGAACCACAACTTCATGTTGTTCATTCTAAATGTTATTGAGGGAGCACTTTGTTATTTGATCTTGGGAAACTTGTAGACCTTTTTGTGTGCCTATTAGTGTTTAGAGTCTTTTTCTTTGTGTCCCTTTTAGAGAGATTTATGAAGCATTGCACCACCCTTTGATTCTAAACTTGTGGCTAATTAAATTAGGCTAACTTTTTGTTTTGTTTTAGACCACCTCATCATGTCATATCATTTTATTCACCCACCCCGTGTTGCATTGCATACCATGTTGTTCGTCTCACCCTTGCATTGCATTGCATGTTGCATTTAAAAAAAACCTTTTCTAAAAAACATTGACTAGCCTCGTTTTTGAGATCCTAAAACCCTTAGGAAAACTACTCATAGAGCAATCCCAAAACCATAGGGTATGTTTTTCATTCAAAAAAAATCTAAATTTTGTTTCTCTCTAGTTTTTTTTTAAACCACCTTAGATAGAATTTCTATACCCAACACTCTCTCTTCAAATTTTTTGTTTTAAGCCAAAAATATAGGAAACCCATAAACCTACTTCTAAAACCTTGTTAGCTCGGTTGCTTGATCCTTTTTCGATAAATAACCCTTTCATTGACAAAAGCCTCACTTCTTATGAAGTGCCGCGAAGGCTTTTTGTCACTCTTAGCAATTGTTTTTGAATAAGCTAGTTGCGGAACAACATCGAAAGGTCCTTTCAACCTTGCTAACACTTGTTTTTGCTAACTTTGCATTTGCACTTTGCGTCCATTCCATTGTTCATGCACTCATTTTGCTAGCTTGGTCTCAACTTTATTGATGAAAGCTTTCATATCCATGTTAATGCTTCACGTGAGCATTTTCCTTTTTGCAATCTTGTGTAAACATGGTGTTTAGACATGATTGAAGACTATCATCATTTAGTTACCAAGCTATGAGGTTGCATTTGGTTGGTTTATAAGCTTTGCAATGCGCTTTATTTTTTTTCTTGTGCTATGAAGGCCTATTGATCTTGGGATAGACATGGTGTTTTGACCTTTGTTAAATAAGTCTTTGTGGCTATGGAGAAGTTCGGCAACCTAGTTGTAAACATAGGTGTTTAGAACTAGGTGTAAACATTGTCTTTGTTTATATACATTCCTCTCATTTGCATTTACACTAGCACACACGTACACTCACTAGTTTCGCTAAGCTAACTTTGCCACAAATTGAGATCTTAGGAATGGTAGGTTTGTTGGCATTTTTTTCTACTCCCGACCGTCACCCCGGGGGTAGTGTGTGTTTAAAATGTTTTGCAGGTATGAAGAAGCGCTCCCATGAGTTCAAGACCAAAAGAATTTCAATCAAGATCGTCAACATCGTCGAAACCCGAGAAGGACGCAGCTGTTTTCACCAATTTGAGAACATGTTCAGAGCTGTACAAGAAGCAAAAAGTTGATATTCAGAAGCTCCATCAAATTCCCATTCCAACGCATTCAAGATCAATGAATTTGAAGACCCGTACAAGGAGATGTAGCAAGAACATTGGACGTTGCGCGTTCTGAAGTTCGTTGGGACAGATTGCAGTGTTGGGATAAAATGGACACAACTCTCTTGTTCGGAATCAATTTTGGGCGTATAAGGACTCGCTGGAAAGGAAAATTCATGCACTTCGTAATGGAGCAATGTTTCAGTACAGGTTCTGTTCTGGAAATTGAAAGAAAAATTCGTGAAGATGAGGCAGCAATGAGACAACGAGGAATTGAAGGTGGCGACGACGACGTAAAGCAAAGATTGGGACCATGACTTAGTACAAGAAGAAGTTGAAGGAAATTGAGGCAACAAAGGTGAAGACACATTGAAGATGATATTCATACACATGAGGGAAGGACTTCAAGAATTTCAAGATGGTCCATCTTCTCCTTCCACGCCTAGCATCATGCTAAGCATGGGGGAGGATTTCGTGGACAAGGAAGAAAGGTCTCATGGAGTAAGATAATCACGGTTGCCACAAGATGCTTATGATTCTTCTTCCATGCTTAGCACAATGCTTAAGTATGGGGGAGGCCGCGCTACACTTCATTACGAGCATCGAGAATGACGGTAATTCTTCCTCAACTCTCTCTTTTTCTAAATGCTTGTACATATATGCCTTCAACCATAGATGCAACCTTTGTATATATCTCTCAACCTATCACATGGCTTCTAGGAGGACAACCTAGTTTCGTTTTTGTTTTCAATAAGTGTAGGATCGCCATCACTTTGAGCTCACCACAATGATACATTTTGGCAATGCCTTATGCTTATGGAAAAGTGATGAAAGTTGCTGCTTTGTTTTACCTACACTATGTTGTATATGACTTGACCATTTGCTCTCAATTAAATGGAATTAAAATGATTAAATACCGGCTCTTTTATTTGTGGAGGTTAAATGACTAAATTCTAAACCCACATATTATATGTTGCTCTTTGATTTAAGTCTACCGATGACCTTACACCTTGTGTTGTTTAATTTGAAAACTTAATTCCTATGCTATCTACATTTGTGAATCTCTTGCAAAGTTCTACCTACCAAAGCCTATACATACACATTCTTTCATGATGAAACCTTTAGATTGCAAACTTATATTTTGATGAGTTGGATTAAGATTGATTTCTTTGGTATGAGACTAAGAAGCTGGTCATTCCGTTTTTTTGTAACCTTCTTTCTGCTAGCCTATCTATCCATGCATTGTGAGTTTCCACTTCGGGAATTTTGCAAACCTCGCTGGATATCCACCCTAAACCAAAAATATCTTTTTGTGATTACCTCCTTGACCACAACCCAATTTGAGTATGGATTATCATTTCGACGGAATCAAAAGAATCAAGGGCACCATATAAAGAAAAGTTTTGGGAGACAAGGCTCCCCGGAGATACTTTGATGCCTAATAGAATCGCGACTTGGCTTTGGGTTTGCTTTGCTCTTGCATGGTTTACCTAGAGTACATCAACTATCAGTGTTCTTGTTGTTCATTACCTGATTATCCTCGTGTAGTGACAGTATGCGGGAGGGAAAGGTTTTGATCCTGGAACACACCTTCAAGCGGTTTTACGAAGAAGAAGGTGAATTTGAGATACTTACCCTAGCTAGTTGGTTCTCCCACTATTCATATTCGAGGACGAGCATTCGTTCAAGCATGAGGGGATGGCTGGGTAAGTATTCTATGTTATCAAAAGTTCTAAGGAGCAAAAAGAAAGAAAGAAAAAAAAAGAAAAATGAAAAAAGGGGAGAAAAGAAAAAAAAGAGAAGAACAAAATGCTCCTTAGTTCTTTTTGGTTTCATTAATTTTCCAAGTTACTTTGAAGAATTATTCCATACTCAAATCTTCCAACCATGTGCAATCCGATAACGAGAACTTCATTTGTGTCTCGGGATCATCCATTTGCCACTTGCACATGTCCACCTATCTAAATGTGTGTGTTTCATCTTTCCCCCTCTCCAACATTATTTTCCAATGGCCTTTTTGACTAGTCTCGGTAATTCCATTAGATCTCTCTCTTAGTTTGATAATATTTCAAGTTTAATGTTTTGCTAGGATTGTTTTTACCTACCAAGCTCCACATAAGCCTTCCACTTTTATATATGAGTAGAATAGGTTGAAAACAATCTAATGTAGGCTTGAGCGACTTGATGAGATGAGTATTTCCATGATCTTTTGCAAGAGAACCTCACTTATGTTTGATATGCATTCTTTTGAAAACTCTTCACGATGAAACAAGGTAAAGGTTTGAAGTTTGCTTAAGTTTGAGAGCATTGCATTTATTTATTATTGTGTCTTGTTCTTTAATTGCTAGTCTATCTTCCATAATGAAGAAGTAGCCGGTCACATCATGAACTTAAATGCTAAATACTTGAGAGAGCAATATGTCTTGTTATGTATGACTAAGTGCAGAGAGGACATTGAGGGGCAACGCTGATTTCTTTATAAGCAAAGCTCCTGGACTTACTCGAGGACGAGCAAGGTTTAAGCATGGGGGGAATGTTGGCGCTCCTTAAGTACCCATTTTATCCCTTGTTTATCCTTGATAATGGCATGAATTCAATATCAAAATCACTAACCGTCCTAACCCCGGCCTAATTATTGGTCATTTTCACATATGCACATATATTTTGGAGGAACTTCGTTTTTGCAGGTTTTTGGCCTATTTTGGAGCATGAAATGACGAGGCCCGTGATCGAGCGCTAACACGGAGAAAGACGAAGGCCAAAGCTCAAAGGAAGGACCAAAGCCCATGTTGATTCGAAGCACATTCATGCACATCCATCCTCCAAGAGAGCCCAAAGGACCGAGCAAGATAATTCGGGATTAAGCAAAGCAAATGAAGATTTAAGGAAGGATTCCCTATCCTATCCTTTTCCTCGAAGATATCTCCAAGATAACAACGTCCAAAGGGGTGCAATCGTGAAGGACATAAACTCTAGAAGATGCGAGGAGTCTACACGCCAAAGATGAGACCGAGGCGAGCCCGAAAAGGGGTAGGCCGGCCGGCCTAGGCCCATGGGGCCGGCCGGCCCAGCCCTTTTCTGAGGCAGGTTTGCCTTCCCCTTCGACCGGTGGCTTCCTCGGCTTATAAATAGCTCGCACCTTATTCAACTCGAAGCATCCATCCAACCAGAACTCGACGAAAACCTAGGGCCAAGACCGGAGGGAGACGACGGCCGCCACAACTCTTCGAAGTTGTCTAGGAGATGGCTTAGGCCATCCCTAGCCGCCATGGCCTCCCTGCGTGGTTGTGTCATGGTGGAGTTCATGAGCTAGTTGGAGTCGTCAATGGTGTATACGCGGTGGTGGCGATCCAAACGAATCTATTATGTGAGTAATGTCTTCATGTCATCCGATCTATTTAGCGATCATGTCTCTCCTCTTTCGATTTAGTTCTTGCTTTGGGTGCGCTTATTCCTAGATCTATTCTCGAGATAGATTGCATGGGGTGTTCTTGTAGCTATGGTGGCTAGGAGTTCATACCGGATCTACCCAAAGGGGGTTCGACTTGCTTCAGGGTATCCCGTTGAAAAGGGGGGCGTCGTGACAGGCTGTCTCCACAGAGTAGGTTGGGTATCGAGGGATCGGATTGGAGGTTTTGATTTAAAGAGGCTTTGGATGAGATGCATATTGAGCTTACTCGTTTAGCTAGAACTACAACTAGAATGCGTGTGATAGGTTTAGTCATGCCTTCGGTCATGCTTTATCCTTACCGATGTTCATGGATGAGATCAACCTTCGTACATCACTCATATCTATCAAAGGTTCACCTTTTATATGCAATTAATGCTTCATGTTAGGATAGATCCGTTAGATTAGATGGAAAACCCTAGTAAGTTCATTGTCGATCCACGGATTGATAAACCTTGGGGGAATACTCTAAGGGAAAAGCTACCACGAACCGTGCGCTTGCGGTATACAAATCGGGGGCATTAGTGAACGTCAACACATACCAAAGGGTGAAGCACATAGATGTGACATCCCGGAAAATTCACCAAAATAAATCACTCGCTAAAAATAATTTTCAAAACCATTTTCGTCGTTGAGCTCAAATCGTTCTAAATCTTTTTCCGTCCAAGTTCCTAATCTCCCAAAATCTTTCCCGACGATCCGCCGTCCAGACACCCACACCAATTATCATCCCATCTTTCTATTTTCTTTCCTCATTCTGTGTGCGCGTCGCTTTCTGCCAAAGCCACGCAGCGCGCCGACGGCCAACCGACCTCCGCGCGTGCTCGACCGGTCCCGTGGTCGTCGCCGCGACCTCCGCCGCCGCAAATCGCGCCGACCGCTCCCTCTCTCTCTCTTTCCCTCTCTCTCTTTTCTTTTTTTTCCTTTTTCCCTTTTTACTTTTTTTCTCTTTTCTTTTTCTCCCTCCTTCTCTCTTCCTTCTCCCTCCTTTCAGCTTCCTTCCCGCTCAGCTCAAGCAAAGCAGAGCTCCACGCGCCGCACGCCGCCCCCCACTTGCGGCCACCCCCTGCTCGCCCGGCCCATCCCTACCTGTGCTGCCGTGCCCCATTGGCTGCCTCGTCGCGTGCGCCCCGTCACGGCAGCAGCGGCGAGGGCCCTTGCGCCGCATGGCGAGCCGAGCTCGGCCACGCGCGGCACCTCGCCATTGGCCGCTCCCCCCCTCCATTTTCCCACTTGCGCGTCCTCTCTGCACCGCCGTCACCTCACCACCACTACACGCCACCGCCCACCATCGCCTCAGCGCCACCGCCGGCCCCCGCCGCCATTAAAGCTCCGCAGAGCTTGCTGGAGCCGGCCACCACCGCCCCCCCTCCTTCAGCCCTCGTCGGCCTATAAATAGGGCCCCTCCGAGCGCTCCACCGTGCCCTCGACCTCCACAACCACTGCCGCCCCTACGCGCCTCCCTCCCTAGCTCGCAGCACTGCCACCACGAGCCTCTGCGCCGCCCGCCGCCCACCGCAGTGGCGACTCCGCCCGAGGTGAGGGCAAGGGTAGGACCCCCTCCGCATCCTCAAGCTCGTACGCCGCCACTAGCCCCCTCCCCAGCGCCACAGCGCCTGCCACGCTTGCAGGCTCGCCGCCGTCCGCTATGGAGCCACCTCCACAAGCCGCCTCCGCCCTAGCCGTGGTAGGGAATCGATTTCCCTTGGCACCCTTCCCCTTTTCCCCTCCTCCATGGCCGCCGCCGCGCCCCAGGGATGCCGGCCAGGCGCTGCCGCCCCAGCGTCACCTCCCTCCTCTGCTTCTGGCGACGGGAGAAAGAAGAAAGGCAAATTTGCCTTAAGCCCCTCCCCTTCCCTCTATTCTTTAAGAGCCCCACCTCCCTTTAGCCCCTTTTCCAAATAAGCCCTCCCTATTTTTCTTATTTAGGAAATAACCCTTCCACTATAAAGAAATAATTCTAAATAGACCCTTGTCCCTTTTAAGAGTAGCCCGGATATTTTCAAAAATTCCAACCAAGTCCTTTTCTCTTCCAGCGTATTTACGAAGAAGCCCCTCCCTGATTCCATTTCAAGAATTGGTCCCTCCACTACACAAAAATATTTATGAGTAGACCATTGCCCTTCCCAAGGGTGACCCAGATGTTTCCAGATATTATATTCAAGTCCCGTCACTCCCAGAAATAATTACAAATAGGCCCCCGGATCCTTATTTAGCCCCTAAACCCCTCTTCGGCCTATCATTTCATGCGCCAAAAATCCTCCGTTTGCCCCGAAACTTTACCATGCCATTTCTAACATAATTCTAGCCATTCTATTAGAATATCACCCAAAAATATTACTCCTACCTCCATATCTTAATTTCTTCCGATTCGAGCTCAACGATAAAACCTTTATTTCTTTTCTTTATTGTGTGTTTGTTTGTGTGCGCCATAGATCACGGTGTGAATGAGGGAGAACCCGTCGACAAGCTGTACTGCGAGCAGGTGTGCGAGGACCAGTACCGCGAGCCCGAACCAGATGGACAGTACCTCGATCAGGACTTCCCGGAAGACTTTGTGAACGGCAAGTCCAATTCTATCCTTTGACCTGCATATTTAATCCAGTTTTTCAAACACAACCTATCGGCCTGTTTTACATAATTGCATATGATTTACTGCTGAAACCCTTTGGATAGCCACCCCTTGATTGATATGATTATTCCGTCATGACCTAGATTAATCTCTAAATATGATTCGTTCTATTTAGATATTAATCACTGCTAGATATGCTTAGGACTTGGTTACTCTACTACACTTCAAAAATGATTACAATGAGGAAGATCCGGACTTTGTTGTTGAAGACATCGAGTAGAGGTTGCGTCCGCACCCAACTTTGCCTATGGTGTTGGCCCTCTGCAAGATGCTTCTGCTAGCGCGTTACTCTGAGCCCGAGCTGGATCCCATGTGGGTCGTGCTTTGGTGTATCACCGTAGCCTTTTTACTTATTGTTATTGTCTGTCTTGAGTGTCCACCTCCTCGGAGGATTGTACGGTGATATATCATCTGATGTAATAAATGTGTATCAGCCTCTTGGGACTGATATTTGTATCACATTTAAGTCACCTCTTATGAGGGGATGCTTCAGGTGGTATTAGAGCCGTAAGTTGGCCGTAGGACATGACCCCTAAGATCGAGACCCTTTTTCCAAGCCTTTCCCATTAGGTCCTTCCCTGTTTAACCACACAGACCATTTTTATGCAAAGTTTGTTCATCCTACCTTTGTTTTCAGATGGCTGAGGAAGGATGGACCCAGGGCATTTGCCAAGCTGCACCTGGCTTCCCCAGCCTTTTGATCAATGCCCTGGAGAGCCTTGGTGTTTCGGAATGCCCAAGGTACTACAGCAGGGAGTACGAGCACCATGGTACCCTTCGCTGTAGGGTGATCCTGGTCATCGCCAAAAGTGACCGCTACCCCGACATCCAACCATGGTGAGTGACCACCACCGGGTTTAGGCACCAAGACACCTATCCCTTGGTCGTCAGGATGGTGCTCCGTTATCTGTGCCGGATTTTCGAGGAACATCTCACCCCCACACCAATGAGGATCTTTCCTCCGGCCATCAGAACCCCAGTTTGGGAGGCTCGCATGAGAAGCCTGGAATGGCGTCGTCACGAAGAGGACCCCCTGTACCATGTGGCTACTTACCTAGCCTCCTTGGATCAGCTCTTTGACGAGCAAGCCAGCATCCTGAGGGAGCAGACCCACCGAGCCGAGCAAGCAGAGCTCGCGATAAGGATGCATCAAATCCGGGTGGCTCAAGCCGAAGCAAGAGCCGCAGCCGCAGTTAGTAGTGAAGCGGTTGCCCAAGAGAGCCTCAGGCAGGCCCGAGACCTGCATATACAAGAATGGACCAGAAGTGGAACGCCAGTCCCGGCAATTGGAGAAACCCATGTCCTACTTGGGACGCCCATCATGGGATGGGGACCACTTTTTGGGACCCCACAAGCCCAACCCAAGAACCATGAAGGGCCTACTGCCGCCGTTGAAGGAGAAGCTGCTGAGCAACCCCTAGAAAATGGAGACCTAGAGAACGGCGAGCAAGGACTGCTCATTCCCCTGGAGGCACACTCCGCCCCAGAAGAAGGCTCGCCCCGCGAGTAGCATGTCCTGAAGTCACCCTAGAGAGAACCCACTCAAGCCAATGAGTCTGCCTAAGTGCTAGTGACCGTCAAGGGATGAAGCCGTGTGGTTCGAAGTTAGAATTGTGCCCCCCCTTCTTTTGGAGATGTGTACCTGGATGTGTAGTACGCGTTTTGGCCTTACCCCAGTGTTGTACCCCCTTGCAGTAATGAAGTTGTTTGAGCTTGTTGTTTGTTAGTCTGTGTGCTTGTCGGTAGAAGGTGGATTCTATTTTTTTCGAAAATGCGAAGTAGAAAACTTAAACATCATTTAAATCCAAATCCAAGTCTCATAAAGGTCCACTCAATCTATGGATGCCGCCCACATGAACCACCAAGACCTTCGAAGCCAAGCCCAGACAAACCCGAGTGTGGGAAAGCAGTCCGAAATGCAAGGACAACCCTCTGCCTAGCAAGACCAGGAAGTTGACCAAAATGAAGGTAGAGGAGAAAGTCAAGTGAGGTCACAACAGCCACCACCACCACCCTTCATTGATCTAGCACAAGTGATAAATAACTAGACCCATGTGTTGGAGACTTTGCCTAATGCCATCAACCACCCAAGACCTCATGGACAAGGCGTAAATGATGAGTTGACAGATTTTCTACGGACCAAGCCACCCACTTTTGGAGGTTCTGCCAACCTTTTTCGACGCAGATGATTGGCTGCGTGACATCCAAAAGAAACTTGAGCCATTTGGTTGTGAAGACCGAGATAAGGTTCTCGTAGCAGCTCACCAACTCACATGTACAACCCTTGCTTTGTGGAGAAACACAGTATACCCACGATACTACTAAAGTTACCCCTATTAACCTGTATGCCTGGAGCCGACATACATTGTCGACTAGGTTGAACTCGGGTAAGGATTCATTTTAAGTGGGGTAAGAATTCTTAGCAGACCTAGTGGTACTCAAGTCTAAGGGGATTGACGTAATCCTTGGAATGGATTGGTTAAGCCAGCATGATGGTCACATAGGATGTGCTGAAAAGGTAGTACACCTAACCAACCGAGATGGAATGCAAGTGATCTGCCATACTCGGGGAAGTGGACCAGACCCGATGGTTTTCAGCATGGAAGCTAAGACCCTAGAAGAAGTCCCGGTAGTGCATGAATACCCAAATATTTTTCTAGAAGAGCTCCCTGGAATGCCACCTGACAGAGACGTAGAATTTGTTATTGACCTTATCCCCGGAACCCCTCCTATTGCCAAGAGACCCTATAGGATGGCAGCCTCAGAATTAGCAGAGTTGAAGAAATAGTTAGGAGAATTGCAACAAAGTGGTTTCATCAGACCTAGTTCATCCCCGTGCGGAGCCCCAGTCTTGTTTGTCAAAGAAAAAGGATGGAAGGATGATGATGTGTGTGGATTATCGTGCACTAAAATGAGGTCACCATTAAGAATAAGTATCCTCTCCCCAGGATTGATGATCTCTTTGATCAACTAAAAGGAGCCAAGTATTTCTCTAAGACTGATCTAAGATCATGATATCATCAGCTTAAGATTAGAGAAAGTGACATCCCGAAGACAGCCTTTGTCACCCGTTATGGGCAGTTTGAGTTTACGGTGATGTCTTTTGGACTCACCAATGCACCTGCTTATTTCATGAACCTCATGAACAAGGTGTTTATGGATGAGTTAGATAAGTTTGTCATAGTCTTTATTGACGACATACTTATTTACTCCAAAAGTGCCCAAGAGCATGAACAACACCTACGAGTTGTTTTGGAAAAGTTGAGAGCACACAAACTCTATACTAAATTCAGCAAATGTGAATTTTGGCTAGAAAAAGTGGCTTTCCTTGGTCATATTTTGACCGCAGAAGGAGTAATAGTCGACCCCGAGAAAGTTGAAGCAGATTCCAACTGGCAGTAGCCGACCAATGTTAGTGAAATCAGAAGTTTTCTTGGATTAGCCGGTTATTAGCGGTGGTTTATTGAAGGATTTTCCAAGATAGCTAGACCCATGATAGAGCTACTCAGGAAGGATAAGAAATTCACTTGGACAGTGTCATGTGAAAGAAGTTTCCAAGAATTGAAGAAAAGATTGACAACCGCCCCAGTATTAACCCTACCGGATATTCATCGGGACTCTATCATCTATTGTGATGCATCCCGACAAGGATTAGGGTGTGTTCTTATGCAGGATGGGAAAGTAGTTGCATATGCTTCCTGTCAGTTCAAGCCTCATGAGAAGAATTACCCAACCCATGATTTGGAGTTTGCAGTCGTAGTGCATGCCCTTAAGATTTGGAGACATTACTTGATTGGAAATAAGTGTGAGATTTACACCGACCATAAGAGCCTGAAGTATATCTTCACCCAACCGGATTTGAACTTAAGGCAAAGAAGGTGGCTGTAATTGGTTAAGGATTATAATTTGGAAATCCATTACAGCCCCGGCAAAGCAAATGTGGTAGCAGATGCCTTAAGCAGAAAGTCTCATAGGCAGCTCAGACCCGAGAATGCCAATTTGGAAATCCATTACCACCCTGGCAAAGCTAATGTGGTAGCAGATGCCTTAAGCAGAAAGTCTCATAGGCAGCTCAGACCCGAGAATGCCCATCTACAGGAAGAGATGGCACGATTAAATGTGCACATCATTCCTCAAGGATCCTACCTCAAGTTAAGTATTCAACCTACCTTAGAAGAAGAAATTAGAAAGGCCCAAGGATTAGACCAGGATTTAATAAAAATCCGTAAGCATACCGGAGAAAATAAGGCCCCAGACTTTTGAGTGGATGTGTTGTCGGTCGAAACCCACCGGCGAACAGCGACGGGCAACACGAAGAGCCGGGAGGTTGCTGGGGCACTGGCAGGCACTGCTCCCTCGTCGACGGCCCGCAATTCCGTCACGCGCCCGGAGGTTTTGTGGAAAACCGGAAGTGCCACCTGACGTATACCCGATCAGGAGGGTGCAGACGTGCTCTGAACAGTTTCCTGCATACAAAGACACGTGTAAACGTAAGTCCGAGCCGTGGTCGGCTCCCCGGGACGACTCTTGCATCGGCTTTGAAGAGCCGATCGAGTCCCGGTGTCAGATGGGATCTGATTGTATCCAGATATGATAAATAAAGCAAATAACTGTAAAGCTGCTTCAATTAAATCTAACTAATCTAATCCACGATGGTAAAAGCTTCACTACTAGATCGGAACGTCCTACACGTGACTGGGCCTAATGAACGTAACAGATAACTAAACCGTAACCCAAAACAGAGGCCTAAGAACTAGCAAGAGCTGATTCCCGGAACAATCCCTATCAAGGCTAAGATAAAGCATCTACTACGCCACCGGATCTTCCAATCCGTTTGCAAGGCCTAACCTAGAAGATATTACGCAAACTCTTAAGATAAGAGCAAACCAGAACAGATCAGATCTACTAGATATAAAAGAAGCAGGGTGTTGCCTCTATGCAACTAATTCTATGCGACAAGAACTAGCATGAGATTGAAACGTGACTGCACAGAGACAACGTGATATTCGTAGATGATAAGCAACGAAAGCATGATGAATCTACTAAAAGACATGCTACGAACATCAAGATAACTAGTACTACTCGCCATCAAAAACACTTCAGTGCGAGTAATACTAAGGTAAAAGCAAGAACAATACTGCCCTGATCGCAAGAAGCGATCAGGGCAGCATGGCGCTTACTTGGATGAAAACCCTAGGATTAGGGGTGGCGATGCGCCGAGAGTTGTTGTTTGCGAGTCGTGATGACGCACTCTTTACGAATAACAAAGGATACATATTGTCCCGATCGGACTCTATCTCTAATCTTAAACTAAATCTAAGGATACACAGCCCATGTGGCCCAGATGCTCACGCAGGAGCCGATTTACAAGTCTTCTTGATCTTCTGCTTTAAGCCCATCTTGCTTTTCGGCCCATAAATTAACCCTATTAATTTATGGCGATAACAGGATGACAAAGGAAGCTTGTGGTATAAGGCCAGAATTTGTGTGCCCAAGGAAGGAAACTTCCGGCAAATGATCATGGACGAGGCTCATAACTCGGCATATTCTATTCACCCAGGGTCCACCAAAATGTATTTGGATTTAAAACAAAAGTATTGGTGGAATTGAATGAAGTCAGACATTGCCCAGTTCGTGGCCCATTGCAACACATGTCAAAGGATCAAAGCTGAGCATCAGAAGCCAGCAAGATTATTACAACCCCTACCTATCCCAGTTTGGAAATGGGACGAGATAGGAATGGATTTTGTGGTAGGATTGCCCAAGACCCAGAGAGGTTATGATTCCATTTGGGTAATAGTGGATCGGCTCACCAAAGTCGCTCACTTCCTACCCGTACAGATGTTGACGCTCACTAACGATCATTTCCAGGCGTCAACTTGATCAGAAAATCATGAGAATTTGCATTTCTTACACGCATCCTTATCCAATAAAGTCCCTAAACCACACTTTACCTTTTAGAATATGCAAGTTGTGTTTTCAAGCTAATATGCAGGTTACAAGCGCACTTTGGCCCGACATAAAATCACAGAAATTATCAGAGCACCGATTCAGGCTCAGATGGACCAAAAGTGATGCAAGAACCCAATTCAAACAAGCCAAGACAGGCCAACCCCAGCGTGGATCAGACAAAGAGGCCCAAGATAGCCCACCAGAAGAAGTTGGGGGCGGTTGGTGGCCCGGGCAGGCCGACCGACCTACCTGGTCGGCCGACCTGGCCCGTGGGCCCCACCGCCTCAACCAGGGCACGTGGCGCTTCCCCATTGGTCCCCTACGTCGGTTGTGCTGGCTTCACCCCGTGGCTCCCTGCTATAAATACAAGGGGGGTGGAGAATAGGACACACACACACACCACACACCATTCACCTCTCCTCTCTTGCATTCCTTGCATAGTCTTTAGGCTGAGTGGAGTTTAGGAGAAGTCTAGGAGTCATCTAGTCACCGGTGTTGTTTGAGAGTCTGGTATGGGTTCATCTCTAGCTCTCTCTTGTAATATTCGGTTGTTTGTAATAGAATTAGACTATGGTTACCGATATCTACTTGAAGTATATTCTGAGTTATCGAGTATATGCTTCTTGTCATGGTTGCGTTATCATTCTATGCTTGCATTGTATGATCGCCCTGTGCTGGAGATGGTTAGTCTTTTGTTCTTAGAACTCTATCAACTGCTCCAATATTCGTATGATTGCTCTAGTGTGATGTTTGTCCATCCGGAGTGTGGGGGCTCCGCGCGGGACACTAGAGTATCCCTTACTAGTGTAGACATGGTGTCTAGATTAGCTAAGTGTTGCTGGATGTCAACTATATCCACGGTTTGTAGAGGTAGCCGGCAGGTGGTGACAGCCCTGTCCGAGCCTTTTAGTAATCCTCCATGTTCGGTATGGGGGCAGGAGGTACATAAAGTCGCCGGGGTGTACGGGCTCCTCCTGTCGCTTCGATAACGATCTTCCTGTTGTGTAGTTTAATCTCTGATGAGCTAACCAATGAGAAAGTGTAGATATAGCTAGCCTAGTACAGCTGACTCGAGCTCTGATTTTTACCTTGCTTCCGGCCTAAAGCATCTTTTATCTTTCTTTTATCTTTCTTTCTTTTATTTATTTATTCGAGAGGGTAGTTTGTGTGTGTGTCACACTACCTCCTACCATGTTATTATCTTACCCCTGTTTATGCATGAGAATATCCAACCTAGATAGAGTTCACCCACTAATCTATATATTCTTTCACTCACCGCCTTCCCTGCGGAAATATAAATGACACCCCGGTATACTCCCGGGTAAAATGCTACAGCGGTATTCCGTGCGCTTGCGGATTTATTCGTGGTTCATGAAATACTGCCACCCCAAATTGGTGTCTGCGGGCGTCATCACTGGTGACGTTGGTAGGCGCCAACAACGAACCAACTATGGAGGAGAAAAGCTAGCCCAGCTCTATGTGAATAACATAGTAAAGTTGCATCGTGTGCCTAGCAAAATCGTTTCAGATAGAGGGACCCAATTTACCTCTAAGTTTTGGAAAAGCCTGCATAAAGCCATGGGCAAAAAGTTGAATTTTAGTTCGGCCTATCACCCGCAGACTGATGGACAGACTGAAATGGTAAACCAGATTATGGAGGATATGCTAAGAGCTTGCGTCCATACCTATGGTAAGGATTGGGAACAGAGTTTGCCCTATGCTGAGTTTTCATACAACAACAGCTACCAAGCAAGCTTGGGCATGTCGCCTTTTGAGGCTCTTTATGGAAGAAAGTGTAGAACCCCTTTGATGTGGTCAGAAGTAGGAGAACGTACACTAACCGGACCAGCTCTCATAAAAGAGGCAGAAGACCGTGTGGCTGAGATTAGAGAGAAGCTAAAAGCAGCTCAATCACGGCAGAAGAGTTATGCAAACAAGCGAAGAAGAGAATTATGCTTTGAGGTTGGAGATTTTGTATACCTTAAGGTCTCTCCGATTCGAGGAACTCGAAGGTTTCAAGTCCAAGGAAAATTAGCCCCTCGGTATATTGGACCTTACCGAGTAGTTAAAAGAGTTGGAGCGGTAGCCTACCGTATTCAATTGCCTGAAGAAATGTCAGATATACATCCAGTATTTCATGTGTCTCAGCTCAGAAAGTGCTTGAGGGTACCTGAAGGAGAAATAGTACCAGTGGAAACAATCGATCTGCAAAAGGATCTTTGGTATCAAGAAGTGCCTGTCAAAATTCTGGACACTGTCGCAAAAAGAACAAGGAACTCAGAAGTACGAATTTGCAGAGTGCAATGGAGCAGACATGGAGTAGGAGAAGCTACGTGGGAGCGCGAAGATGCGTTAAAGAAAGAATATCCCCATCTGTTCAGAACTCAGTCGAATCTCGAGGACGAGATTCATTTTAAGTGGGGTAGGTTTGTGACATCCCGGAAAATTCACCAAAATAAATCACTCGCTAAAAATAATTTTCAAAACCATTTTCGTTGTTGAGCTCAAATCGTTCTAAATCTTTTTCCGTCCGAGTTCCTAATCTCCCAAAATCTTTCCCGACGATCCGCCGTCCTGACACACGTACCAATTGCCATCCCGTCTTTCTGTTTTCTTTCCTCGTTCTGTGTGCGCGTCGCTTCCCGCCAAAGCCACGCAGCGCGCTGACGGCCAACCGACCACCGCGCTGCTCGACCAGTCCCATGGTCGTCACCGCGACCTCCGCCGCCGCGAATCGCGCCGACCGCTCTCTCTCTCTCTTTCCCTCTCTCTCTTTTCTTTTTTTTTCCTTTTTCCCTTTTTTCCTTTTTTCTCTTTTCTTTTTCTCCCTCCTTCTCTCTTCCTTCTCCCTCCTTTCTCCTTCCTTCACGCTCAGCTCAAGCAGAGCAGAGCTCCACACGCCGCACACCGCCCCCCCCACTTGCGGCCGCCCCCTGCTCGCCCGGCCCACCCCTGCCTGCGCTGTCGTGCCCCCTTGGCTGTCTCGGCGCGTGCGCCCCGTCACGGCAGCAGCGGCGAGGGCCCTCGCGCCGTATGCCGAGCCGAACTCGGCCACGCGCGGCACCTCGCCATTGGCCGCCGCCCACGTCCATTTGCCCACTTGCGCGTCTTCTCTGCGCCACCGTCACCTCACCACCACTACGCGCCACCGCCCACCATCGCCTCAGTGCCACCGCCGGCCCCCGCCGCCATTAAAGCTCCGCAGAGCTTGTTGGCGCCGGCCACCACCGCCCCCCTCCTTTAGCCCTCGTCAGCTTATAAATAGGGCCCCTTCGCGCGCTCCACCGTGCCCTCGACCTCCACAACCACTGCCGCCCCTACGCGCCTCCCTCCCCAGCTCGCAGCGCCGCCGCCACGAGCCTCTGCGCCGCCCACCGCCCACCGCAGTGGCGCCACCGCCTCAGGCCGCCTCCGCCCGAGGTGAGGGCAAGGGTAGGACCCCCTTCGCATCCTCAAGCTCGTACGCCGCCGCTAGCCCCCTCCCCGGTGCCACAGCGCCGCCGCCACGCTCGCCAGTGCCGCCCGCCGCCGTCCGCTATGGTGCCACCTCCACAGGCCGCCTCCGCCCTAGCCGTGGTAGGGAATCTATTTCCCTTGCCTCCCATCCCCTTTTCCCCTCCTCCATGGCCTCCGCCTCGCCCCAGGGACGCCGGCCAGGCGCTGCCGCCCCAGCATCCCGTCCCTCCTCTGCTTCTGGCGACGGGAGGAAGAAGAAAGGCAAATTTGCCTTTAGGACCCTCCCCTTCTCTCTATTCTTTAAGAGTCCCACCTCCCTTTAGCCCCTTTTCCAAATAAGCCCTCCCTATTTTTCTTATTTAGGAAATAACCCTTCCACTATAAAGAAATAATTCTAAATAGACCCTTGTCCCTTTTAAGAGTAGCCAGGATATTTTCAAAAATTCCAACCAAGTCCTTTTCTCTTCCAGCGTATTTACGAAGAAGCCCCTCCCTGATTCCATTTCAAGAATTGGTCCCTCCACTACACAAAAATATTTATGAGTAGACCCTTGCCCTTCCCAAGGGTGACCCAGATGTTTCCAGATATTATATTCAAGTCCCGTCACTCCCAGAAATAATTACAAATAGGCCCCCAGATCCTTATTTAGCCCCTAAACCCCTCTTCGTCCTATCATTTCATGCGCCAAAAATCCTCCGTTTGCCCCGAAACTTTATCACGCCATTTCTAACATAATTCTGGCCATGATATTAGAGAACCACCCAAAAATATTACTCCTACCTCCATATCTTAATTTCTTCTGATTCGAGCTCAACAATAAAACCTTTATTTCTTTTCTTTATTGTGTGTTTGTTTGTGTGCGCCATAGATCATGGTGTGAATGAGGGAGAACCCGTCGATGAGCTGTACCGTGAGCAGGTGTGCGAGGACCAGTACCGCGAGCCCGAACCCGAAGGATAGTACCTCGATCAGGACTTCCCGGAAGACTTTGTGAATGGCAAGTCCAATTCCATCCTTTGTCCTGCATATTTAACCCAGTTTTTCAAACACAACCAATCGGCCTGTTTTACATAATTGCATATGATTTACTGCTAAAACCCTTTGGATAGCCACCCCTTGATTGATATGATTATTCCATCATGACCTAGATTAATCTCTAAATATGATTCGTTCTATTTAGATATTAATCACTGCTAGATATGCTTAGGACTTGGTTACTCTACTACACTTCAAAAATGATTACAATGAGGAAGATCCGGACTTTGTTGGTGAAGACGTCGAGTAGAGGTTGCGTCCGCACCCAACTTTGCCTGTGGTGTTGGCCCTCTGCGAGATGCTTCTGCTAGCGCGTTACTCTGAGCCCGAGCTAGATCCCATGTGGGTCGTCCTTTGGTGTATCACCGTAGCCTTTTTACTTATTGTTATTGTCTGTCTTGAGTGTCCACCTCCTCGGAGGATTGTACGGTGATATATCATCTGATGTAATAAATGTGTATCAGCCTCCTGGGACTGATATTTGTATCACATTTAAGTCACCTCTTATGAGGGGACGCTTCAGGTGGTATCAAAGCCGTAAGTTGGCCGTAGGACGTGACCCCTAGGATCGACATCATAATGAATTTCCGCTTCATACACAACCAGGGAGGAAGGTTGTATATACAGAGTGTCACAGGCCAGGTACTATGGCCACTGCTCTGCTCACCGAAAAGATTCATGTCATCCGTACTTAAGCCGAATCTTATATTCCTCGCATCATTTGCAAATGTTGGGAATGTTCTGTCCACTTTTCTCCACTGCGACCCATCAGCGGGGTGTCTCAACATATTGTCTTGCTTACGTTCTTCTTTGTGCCATCGCATCAATTTAGCATTCGTTTTGTTCATGAACAAACGCTTCAGATGTGGTATTAGAGGAAAATATCACATCACCTTGGCAGACACCCTCTTCTTGACACGCATCCCCTCAACGTCGCCTGGATCATCTCGAGGGATCTTATACCGGCATGCGTTGCATACAGGGCATGAATCCAAATTTTCATACTCACCTCGATATAGGATGCAGTCATTTGGACAAGCATGTATCTTCTGTGCCTCTAATCCTAAAGGACAAACAACTTTTTTTGCCTCGTATGTTGTCTCCGGCAAGGTATTACCCTCAGAGAGTAAGTTTTTTATAAGTTTCAGCAACTCCTCGAATCCCTTGTCAGACAAACCATTTGATGCCTTCCATTGCAATAATTCCAGTGTGGTACCCAACTTCTTTTGGTCTTGTTTGCAATCAGGGTACAACAATGTTCTGTAGTCCTCCAACATACGCTTCAGATCTCTCGATTCCTTTTCTGTTTTGCAACATTCCTCAGCTTCGCGCAGCATCTGACCAAGATCATCTTCTACAACGTATCCTTCAGTATCTTCTTCAGGATCTCCCATTGCAGTGTCATTGAAAAAGGAATTATAATTGGCTGCAAAGTCAGGAATCATGTCCTCTTCTTCTACATTATTATCCAGCACAATTCCTCTTTCGCCATACTTGGTCCAAACATAGTAGTTCGGCATGAAACCACTATTGAACAAGTGACTATGGATGGTTCTTGATGATGAGTAATCCTTCTCATTCTTACAGAATTTGCATGGACAACGAACGAAACTGCCATACTTGTGTTTCTCGGCCGCTTCTATGAATTCATGCACGCCATCCATGAACTCCTTTGAATGCCGGTCGGCCATGTACATCCATTGCCGACTCATCTGGGTCCACAATACATTTATATACATCATTGTACTATACAAATAGTTCATTCATACTATCAATTTATAACAATACATTTATATAATTGATAATGCATATAACTATAATAAATAGATACTATTCACTTATCAAATAAATTGATAAAACATATAAATACAATAATTTGATAGTATTCAAATATCAAATAAATTGATAACGCATATAACTACAATAAGATGCTACAAATAAAAATAATTATCACATGTATAAACTAAATCAAGTAATAACTGTTTCTAAAAATTAATTGCTAAGTTATAAAAAAATAATTAACTTTTTTCAAAAAAAAAGTAAAAATTTCCCTCCCCTCACCTCACTCAGCCACCATGAACAGTGAGTTCACGACAGTTTGAGGGGGGGAGGGGCTGGGGTATTTATAGGCTCGGGCCAAAGGCACCGGTTGGTTTTAATGACCCGGTGCTAAATTTTGTTCAATAGCACCGGGTCAAGGCACCAACTGGTGCCTTAGGCCCGAGCTCCTGGCAGCTGCCACGTTTCATCACTATAGGAACCGGTTATTACCATCAACCGGTGCCTATAGCGCCGCCTTCATTTGGTATCGGGTGGTGGTTCAAACCGGTGCCTATGCTGACGCATTGGAACCGGTTGGAACCACCACCCGGTGCCAATTGTCCTCCACTAGGTTGGTCCAAGAGCAAAGGTACCAGCTGCTGTTGCAGCCGGTATCGATGGGTACCTTTGGCCTGGACCGATGGCCCGTTTTCTAGTAGTGGTGACCTTATATTATCTATACCAAAATCGATCAGCCTCATGTCTAGGTGGCGTTGTAAATATCTATAATTTTAGATGTTGTCGCATGACGTTCCCCCACACAAATAATATCATCTATATCACCTCGGACGTTACTATTAGACATTATATATACGGTAGGTGGATTCATATGTCGACGGGATCTCGGTACCAAATGTCCAAGTAGGATCCCTCTTGTATATATTCTTTCCTCCCCGTTCCCACTTCGATCTCTCCCATTTCAGAGTTTCATCACATCCTGATTTTTTTTTTGCCGGCTCGATGGTGGTGGCGCATAGGACGGACAAAGGAGCAAATGGGTGGAGCTCGGCGAGCTCTGTCCAGCAAAACACGACCACACCATGAAGCCCATGAGGCCAATGCACGGAGGTACCTGCGTACACGTGTGGTGCTAAGGATCTCGGCAACACACTGAACAGTTAGGCTTAGCTGTTTTTCTTTTACTCTTTGCCCACAATGTGCTTATAAGAAAGTTTTTTATAAATAGTTACAGAAGTTTTATGGTGGTTAAAAAAATAGAAGCCATCGTCCATCCAGCAAGACCGATCGAACGGTTGAAACCTTGTTACCTTGCATGTAACAAGCAAGTTAATGTCGTTGGTGCCTAGTTCCAGTAATTCCAGTTGCAGACTTCCCGTCATGGGATGGGGCCCATCAGCTCCTGCTGCTCCTGCTGCCTAGTCCTAGCCACGACCCCGGCCTTCCCTGCTCTCTTTCCGAGCAAGTTATTGTTTTATATGTACAAATTTAATGTTCCTATATCCTACAAGAGATAATATAAAAGACAGGTTATTGTAGCATATGTCTCTAAAGGGGGTGTGCGAGGGCACTGTATTATCTTACACCGGAGGTGCCTGTAGTAGGGGGTACAGGCGAGACGAGAGAGGGATGGAAGCTCCCAGGTCTCTGCTAGAGAAGCTGATTGAGGCGAGTGCCAATATCGGGTGCTCAGTGGTGCTGAGCGTTGCGTTCTATCGAGTGGCCTGATTGCGCGATGTCAATGACGTCCCCCTTAAAAGGAAGCCCGCCTCCTCCTTTTATAATCATAAGGAGGGACGGTGTACATGCAGAGGGGATCGTGGAAGTCGTCGTCTTTCCCCCGAATCGCGGGGGTGCAGTGGTCGAACACTGTGTGAAGTACACTGTGGGGCATGGCGTCGGGCGTGGCAGTTGTCCTGGGTATCGTCCTTGGTCTCGCAGAGATCGCGCCGGCGTCCTGCCAGTCCCAGCAGGCGGCGTGGTCGTCGCCGTAGGGTGTACAGTCTTCCAAACATGGCGTGGTGGCGTTCCGTGGGGCCTGCAGGCCAGGGTCTTGCATATATATGAGCGCCAGTGGTAACAGAGCACGTGGCGATCCCGGACCCCCCCTGGGCGGAGTGCTGGCGTGTGCACTAAGGAGGTCCGGGAGTCACATGGAGATCCCGGACCCCTCGAGAGGGGGGGTCCCTGCCTCCGGCTGCTAGTGCAGAGCGTCCCTCCTTGAGGGGCACGTGGCAACACCGGACCCCTTCCCGAGCAGGGGGCGGGTCCGGGGCCATACGCGTGGTGAGGTGGAGTCCGGACAGCCGGAGTTGGCAGAATAGTAACGGGAGCTGTGCCGAGCCCTTCTCGTCCCGCGTCGCAAGTTCCCACAGTGCCGTCATAGCGCCCGGGATGGCGGAGCAGTGACCGGAGTTGGCGGCCGGGACTCCGGTCACAGCCACTGTGGGGAATGGCGACCTGACGCCGTCTGTCCTGGGCTCTGTGGAGGAGTGGTTGGAATTTAATGCCTCCGTACGATAGGCGGGTGAGCGAAAGGGCCGTTTGTCCCTTACGTCGAAGGGTGGCCTCAAGCAAGGCGGAGATGATTCGCCCTGCTTGAGGGGAGGCGGAGATGTTTTGCCCACTCGAGGGTAGGTTCGCTACCCTCGAGCGAGGCGGAGACGCGGGGCGCAGTCGAGGGTCTCGATAGGAGCCCTCGAGCGAGACGGAGATCACCCCGCGAGTCCAAGGAGGGTGCGGATGGGCCGCATGCTGGGCTTTTTTGAGTCATTTCCTTTCTTCCAAATTGGAAGGAGGTCGTGGGCCTTCGTGGGATCAGTCGCCTAACATGTGTTTGCGTTTTTAGGGTGACGTTAGTACCCCAATTAGGGTGTCCCTAATCGTGGTCCCCGACAGTAGCCCCCGAGGCTTTGGTCGAGTCAAGGGATTCGGCCAAAGGGTATTTCGGCGATTTTACCCCTTGACGTGATCGATCGGTGTTGTGCTCCCGCCAAGCGCACCTGGGTGCCGGCCCAACGGATGTGACAACTTGTCGGTCAGGGTAGTGCGCCTGCGAAGAGAGTAATTCGAGGCGCGCGCCCCTTTTTGTTTTGTTCCGTGGACAAGACGCGTCAGCGTGCTGAGCGGGCCAGGGCCACGATGGCGCCTGCTGCTCTGCAGCTGGTGAGTTTGCCATGCTGTCCTAAGCTTAGGGTCTTGGCCCTGCTTTCCCTGATAGCCTTGCGACGCACCGTTCGAGGGCAGTCGGCCAGCGCCGACGCAATGCCGCTCAGCGTCCAAGGGCTCAGCTTTGCTTTGTCTCGTCATGTCTCATCACGGTAGCCGAGGGTATCTCTCGCTCGTGGAGAGCCACGCCGTCACAAGCGGTCCAAGCCTTCGCCCTTCGACAGGCTTGAAGCTTGGCGCCCGACGCAGCTATAAATAGGGGTCGAGGGACTCCCTTTCCTCTCCAACTTCCCTGCTCTTATTTCTAGCATCGCCTAAGTCTCGTAATGTTTTCCTTTGCTTTTCATGACCGGCCCCCAGATGGGGTGGCCTGCTTTTTTAGGCTTTTGATGCTAGAAGAATGCTTGCGAGCGGCGGGGAAAGCCGGAGAGGGCGTGCGCACCATCCCTTAGCTTCAGTGGGATCAGCAGAAGAGCACTGGGTCCGTGGGGTCCTGCTCCTGCGATGTCCCTTAGCCTAAAGGGGGATGGAGACGCCTGACCATGGCATTGGAGCTAGGTTTGGTGGCTGTTCTTCGCATCGTCCCCACTGGCGACAGCGTCGCTCTCGGGGAGATGGTGTGGAGGGTGCTGTCCGCCAGCTTGACCCCCCGCATGGTCTTCGGTGGAGGAAATACTAGAAGAAAGTTTGCGAGGAGGGCATCCCGCTGGACCTGTGTGGTCTGGGGGCTATTCCTCGCAATCCCTAGCAGCCTGGCCGTCGCGCCAGCTAGGGGTTCGGTGCTTTTCTTCATCGCTCACTCCTCCCCAAGACAGGGAAAATTGCCACGCAGGTGGCAATGCGTTTGTACTTCTCGACGACTTTAAGCCAGTAGCCCTTTGTAATCTTTGTTTGTAAAGAGCAATGAAGTCTCCTTCTCCTTCGCGGAGAGGACGACCAAAAGTGTATGGGTGGGTGCCACACCTGCAGGAGATTCTCGGTCCTCGAATGTGCGAAGTTTCCTCCGTGGGGGCGCGTCAGCGCACCCGCGGGTGTAGCCCCCGAGGCCTTGGAGGAGTGTTTGTACTCGTCCAAGGGCTATAAATGTTGCCTCGCTTGGTTGCTTTACTGAGGTGGCCGTCCAGCGTCTTTTTTCAGCCGGCATCGGCACTCCTTTCAGCCAGCCTCGGCATTTTTCGTGCTGGAACAGCGACCCAGTGTCCAGCTTAACCATATAGCAGGCGTGCATCAAGAGTGGGAGTTTCCGTTAGACACACAAAACTTTATAATCGACGGTAGTCGATCCATTCGAGGGTACGAACTGAGCCGCGTTGTGCGAGGAGCCCCCGAGCCCCGGCCCACGTAAGGGCGTTCGGGGAGCCCTCGACTTTGGTTACGGCCCTCGTCGCCCTTCCGCAGGGAGGAGGGGTGAAGCGCACCATGCTACCCATGCCCCGGCCGCGAGCTATGGCTGCTTCGGTGAGCTGTTATCGGGTAGTTCAAGTGGACGTCCATGCCCCGTTCGATAAGGGTCGGCTCGTGGTCCATGGACACGTCACATAAAGCACTCGCAAAGGTTCGCTAGGCGGGGTTCGGACCCATTCGATAGGGTCCGAGGGATCAATGCTCTCCCTCGATGGGATCCCCCTGCTAGGCACCCTCGACTGGCCTTGAACACTGTGTAGGACGTCTCGAACTCCACGTTCGAGGGTAGCTTGTACGGCACGTCTATGCAGTCCCTGACTCTGGTGATCTGGGGCGCCTGTCGAACCCTCGACGGGCCAGGCTTCGAACCCCTGATTAGTAAGGCCTCGGAATAAGATTCCCTCGAGGTTGAAGAGCCCCCGAAAGGAATATTCCGTCACGGTTCGCAAGCGACGCGGAGTCGCTAGTCGTGCGCGCGGGTCTTCCGCTGGTCGTGGGCAATGTGGCCCGATTAGTGCGGTGCAGTGCGGGCGCGCCCTTTCAGGCGACTACCTCGGGCAGACGATGCGGCGTGGGCGGCGGCTGACGGATGGAATAGTGCAACAGTTGCGCCGCGCCCGTCGGTTACCTCGCCGCAGTTATTGCCGAGTGCGCGCGTGAGAGACTCCGCAGTCATGGGACCCATCCATCAGTGACGGCAAAATCTACCGCATTGAATGCGGCGGATTTGGGCCATGGCGGCGAATCCGCGCGTTGTGGTAAAATAAAAGCGCGAGAGGGGGACTGTTTGGGCTCACCTGGCCATTTGCCTCCATCTCCCTTGCCTTCTCCGCTTCCCCTGCATCATGAGCCCACAGCCGAGAGTGAGAGGAGGAAGAAGGCGAAAGCGAGAGCGTACCTTAGGCACCACAGAGCTTGTCTACCCACATCTCCCCGCAGTTCGAAGCAATGTCGGATGTCCGGGAGCCGTTGCTGTGGGAGAAATCCACCGCTACAGAGGCGGTTCTGGAGCAGCTGGTCGCTGACCGGTTGCTGCCAATGAACATCAGCTCAGAGCGGCCAGTGTGGATTCCCCCGCGGCTGGAGGAGACCGAGCCGAATCCCCCCGAGGGCTACGTCATGAGCCTCGTGCGTCTCCATGAGCGGGGATTCGGCGTCCCTGTCAGTAGGTTCATGCGGGCGTTGTGCGAGCACTACGGAGCAGAGCTGCACAATTTCGGCCCCAACTCCATCTCGCAGGCGGCGGTCTTCATCGCCGTCTGCGAGGGATACTTGGGGATCGAAGCCCACTGGGATCTGTGGATCCACCTGTTCCGTGGTGAGCTCTTCGTCGAGAACATGCGGGGGCAGCCGAAGAGGTTCGCGCGCGCCGGCGGCCTGATGCTCCATCTGCTCCCGAGCCGGAAGAACCTGTACATCCCCAACAAGATGACCACGAACAACGCCGGGTGGACTCGAGGGTGGTTCTACCTGCGCAACTTCGGCAACAAGCTCCCGGCCTTCACCAACAAGGTGCTTCAGGAGAGACCAGCCAAGTGGGACTGGGGGGTATCGCCCCCAGCGCACCAAGCCAGGCTCGAGGTCCTCACTGAGGCGCTGGTGCACCTGGCGAGGAAAGGGTTGACGGCGGCTGCCGTCATCGCGAACTTCCACCGGCAGAGGGTGATTCCTCTGACGGAGAGGAGCCTACCGATCTTCGGCCTCACCGCCGGGGTTCTAGCCTCGGGGTCGAGGACGTCGATGGTGCTGCTTCCTCGAGGCATCGCTGCTCGGAGTGCGCAGAACGCGGTGGCGGAGTTCCCCGACAACGCAAACGATCTCTGGGAGATCAAGATGCACCCCGAGCCGGGGTACCTTTCATTGGTGAGTCTTGATTTCAATCCTTTGTCTATTTGTGTTATTCTCCTCCCTGCTTCCTAACTTTAATTTGATCGCGATTTGCAGGGGGTGAGCCGCAGGAGCCACCCCTCGAGGCCTCCGATCCTAGAGGAACGTGAGGTCAACCGCCTGCACGCAGAGGCGGTGAAGAAGAGAAAGGAAGCGGCGGAGGAGGCTGCCGAAAGGAAGAGAAAGAGGAAAGCGAAGCACGACAAGGCATGCAAAATCGCACGCGCGGAGGGGAAGTCGCGGCCCGCTACGCCCGAGTCCACGGATGAGGAGGAGGACACCTCGGATGCCGAGGTCAACCTCCTGGGTGGTGACGAGGCGGCAACAGGCGCGGATTCTCCGCCAGTCTACCAAGAGGCTGGCGGCAAAGACGCGCCAGCGAAGCTGCGTGAGGCGGGGCGCGCACCGGGGTCATTGGCGGATCCGCCACTCACAGGGGCGGAGCGGAGGTCGCCCACGCCAGTGGCGGGACAAGAGTCGCCTACGCCGGCGGTGGGCGGAAGATCGTCTACGCCCTCGACAGAGCGGAGGTCACCCCTGCCGGCAATGGGTGAGGGGATCCCCGCGCCCGCGATGTCGACGGGCGGTGACGGGTCCGCGGCGAGCGCGGGGGCGCCCGCGCCGACGGTCTCGAGGCTTCAGGCTGGTCCAAGGTCGACACCCTCGAAGGAGTGACATGGGCAAACGCAGTATGAGCGCCCGGTCCGGGTAAGTGTTTTTGGTTTTATTCGTTGCATTCATTTAATCAATCCCCCAGTCCTGCTAACCTCAGCTTTCCTTCCCCGATTTCCAGCTCCGGGGCCGTTGCCAAGGACGCAGCCCCGCTCGGGCCGACCAAAGCCCTCAAGACCGGGGCGCGCGCCACGCCGCACTCAGCGCCGTAGCCCCCGTCCGTCGTAGATATCATGGCGGAGGCTGCGAAGCTGCGGGAGGCCATGGCTCGAGGGGCTCAAGCGGCCCAACAGGCCCGAGCGCCGGGAAATGGGGGTGATGCCGGCCAGAGCGGCGTTGAAGCAGCCGCTCAGGCCGATGCCGTGGAGGAGGCCAGCCGGGGCGACATGGATAGCGCCGCCCGGCCGGACGTCGAAGTCGAGACCGGTCGGAGTGACGCGGATAGCTCCGCCGGTCGATCGTAGAGGAAGGAGCTGGTGGGGATGCACAGGAGCGCCCCGCCAGCCAAACGGAGGTGGAGTCCCTCGTCCCCGAGCCCCCGAGGGCTGGGGGTGAGGGCATCATGGAGGAGGAGTCAGCGCCGAGGGCGCCGGTGTCGGAGGAAACCCGCGTTGCGGTGCCTGCAGAGGCCCGAGACGAGGGTGTTGTTGTAGCAACGACGGCGCAGGCGGCGCCAGAAGGCGTAGTGCCGGTGGTACAGCTGTCGGATAGCAGCGAAGAATACAGGGATTCGAAGGACATCGACCCCGCTGCTGCGGCAAGCGCTCCGACAAGATCGCCGAGTTTACGTCGGCCTGTGCGGAGGCGCTCGACGAGGGGACATCCGAGGGGCCCCATCACGAGGCAATTATCCAGTCCGGGGTCCCCCCCTGGAGTTTCTCCGCGATGAGAGAGAGGTAGAGGCCGTCTGGCAGGCGCAGATCGAGGCAGGTTCTCATATTCTGAACCACCTCGATCGCGCCCTAGAGCTCCATACTACAACAGATTACCATATCAGCCAGGTAAGCGGCTCCCTCCCGGGAATCGTCCGTATTTTGGCATTGATTTCATTTGTTTTACCCACGCCTTTCCTCTTGCAGTAGCTGAGGGACATCTCGCGCAACAAGAGTGCCGACATGACCCGGCTGTACTCCCAAGTACGTCGGCTTGGGTAGCACAATGCTAGCCTGGTGCTCCAGAATGTCGACGCCAACACGAAGATGACGGATCTGGAGGCGCATCGGCAGGCGCTGGAGGAGGAGTTGGTGCGGACCGCCGGCGAGCGTGATGTCCAAAGGACTGCAGTGGAGCAGAAGGCTCAGGAAGCTGAAGTGCAAACCGCCGAGCTGCAGCGCACTAGGATGGCGCTCGAGCTGAAGGAAGCCGAGCTCCAGTGCAAGGAGGACGAGCTCCAAGGAAAGGAGTTTGTGCTCCAGCGCGAGAAGGCAACCGTCGTCACGCTCACCGGGACCCTCGAGGAGAAGGGCAAGGCCCTCGAGGAAAAGGAGGTGGCCCTCCGGAATGCGGAGGCCGCCCTCAAGGAGAAGGAGAACTCCTTGTCTTCACTCGAGGAGGCCACCCGAGTCTAGCGAGAGGAGGCGGAGAAGAACATTGCAGGTGGGTGCTCGAAATTTCGTTGTTGTTGGATTCTAGTTTTTTTGCAGCTTATCTTGGTTTCTTTGATCAGAGCTAAGGCAGCAAGTGGCAGACGAGGCTGCGGCGAAGGAAGCGGTCAACACCGCGCTCATGGCGGCGCAGGTGGAGTACGCTGACCTGGAGCGAACTGTCGTGAGCGTGTGCCAGGAGCTCGAGGGGGTGGGCGCCATGTCTGGTAGCTCGGTGATCAGCCGCCTACGAGCGCTAGGTGGCTGGATCGCCGAGCATGCCAAGAGCACCTTCCGCCTCGGTGTCCTGCAAACCCTCGCCATGGCCTCGACACACTATATCATGGATCTCCAGAGGGTGTCGTCGGGGTACGTCGTTCCCAACGACGCCGATGCGGACGCCGCGTCAGCTATCATGGACGACGCCGACGCAGCCGCCGAGGAGTTTGCCACAGTCTTAGCCGGGAAGCTCGAAGCTGACATCCCCCCGATAGCCGAGTTCGATGCTGTTGCAGATCCACAAAGGGGGGATGATAACCTGTAGGGAAACTGGGCCTCAGAGCCCATGTAATGAATTAGTACTTATTGTAATTGTACTTTGTAAACTAAGAAATTCGTTATCGTTAAATCGACAGTGTGGCCCATCTAGGCCTTGTGAATTCGAGCCCTCGTTTTCTTTACTCTACTTTTGTGTTCTCGTACGCGACTTGGGTAAACTTCTGTGAGGAATTTCGCGTTCACAAGCGACTTAGGCGTGGGGTGGTGAGGGGGGTGCCGTATCCCGGAGGCGTAGGCGGCCCCACGACTCAGCCGGCCCCGTACCGTAGTTGCTTATGCCTCGCGTCCGTTTTTTCCAAGTGTGCGAGAAGCTTAGAGACGGAAATTTTTCAAAAAAACGTTGGCGATTTTTGGGGACGTTCGGGGGTTCCCCCCGTAGTAGCCCCTGAGGGAGGCTTGGCTTTGCCGAGGGCAAAGCCAGGCGTACCTCAGTGTTCGTGTGCATCCGAGCCCCCGAGGGTCCGGAAGGTTCCCAAAAAATAAACAAGTGAAGCGTACTTCTTTATTATTTCGGGAAATCGAAAATGCAAGTACAAATGATGTACAAGTAGCTCGGAATTCTAAGGATAGAAGCGATGTAGCTGCTGTATGTTCCAAGCATTGGTGAAGACTTCGCCGTTTTCATTCGCCAGCTTGCACGTGCCAGTCTTGAGCACCTCGGCGATGATGTATTGACCTTCCCACGGTGGTGATAGCTTGTGGCGGCCCCTGTTGTCCTGTCGAAGCCTCAGCACGAAGTCCCCTTTGTTGAGGTCTCGGCGCCGGACTCTCTGTGCTTGATATCTTCGTAAAGACTGCTGGTAGCGCGCAGAGTGTAGGAGTGCCACATCTCGAGCCTCGTCCACTTGATCCAACGAGTCCTCGCGGGCTCGCTGGTTCTGCTGCTCTTGGTATGCCTTGAGCCTTGGTGACCCGTACTCCAGGACCGTGGGGAGTATGGCCTCGGCGCCATAGATGAGGAAGAACGGGGTAAAGCCCGTGGCTCTACTTGGGGTCGTCCTGAGGCTCCAAATAACCGAGGGTAACTCTGTGAGCCACCTCCGGCCAAACTTGTTCAGTTTGTTGAAGATCATTGGTTTCAGTCCTTGGAGGATCATGCCATTGGCACGCTCCACTTGCCCGTTCGTCTGTGGGTGCGCCACAGCCGACCAGTCCACACGTATGTGGAAGCTGTCGCAGAACGCCAAGAACTTCTTTCATGTGAACTGGGTGCCGTTGTCGGTGATGATCGAGTTCGGGACCCCGAACCTGAAGATGATGTCGGTAAAGAACAGAACGGCTTGCTCGGATTTAATCTTGCCGATGGGTCGAGCCTCAATCCATTTGGAGAATTTGTCGACTGCTACCAGCAAGTGGGTGAAGCCCCCGGGTGCCTTCTGCAGTGGGCCGACGAGGTCCAGTCCCCACATGGCAAACGACCATGTGATGGGGATGGTCTGCAGAGCATGGGCCGGGAGGTGTGTCTTTCGAGCGTAGAACTGGCAACCCTCGCAAGTCCGCATGACGTCGGTGGTGTCGGCGACCGCGGTGGGCCAGTAAAAACTTTGCCGAAACGCGTTACCCACGAGGGTGCACGGCGCGGCGTGGTGACCGCAGATGCCAGCGTGGATGTCACGGATCAGCTCCTTGCCCTCGGGGATGGGGATGCATCGCTGCAAGATGCCCGAGGGACTGCGCTTATACAGCTCGTGGTCGATTAGGACAAAGGACTTGGCCCGCCTAGCGCGGCGCCACGCCTGAGCGCGGTTCGAGGGTAGGATCCCTCGAATCATCCAGTCGAGGTACTGGGTGCGCCAATCTTGAGAAGTGGGGGCCTCATCGACTTCCATTGCTTCGGCCTCATCCGTGGAGGAGGTCCCGAAGTCAACATCCATGGGCTCGACCTCGTCCACCGGGGGGTTCTCGCCGGAAGGCCCGGCGTTCGAGGGGCCTGGCTCCGCCGGATCCTTGAACTCAATGGAGGGCTTGGTGACGTCGCGAGCGAAGATGTTCGGGGGAACGGTGGTCCGCCCCGACGCGATCTTGGCTAGTTCGTCGGCATCCTCGTTGTACTTGCGTGGGACATGATTGAGTTCTAGGTCGTCGAACTTATCTTCGAGGCGGCGTACTGCTTTGCAGTAGGCCTCCATCTTCGGGTCATGGCAACTAGACTCCTTCATCACTTGGTCGATGACGAGTTGAGAGTCACCACGCACGTCGAGGCATTTGACGCCAAGCTCGATGGTGATGCGGAGGCCACTGAGGAGGGCCTCGTATTACGCCATATTGTTAGACGCAGGGAAGTGCAAGCGTATTACGTATCGCATGTGATCTCCGAGGGGTGAGATGAAGAGGAGGCCGGCGCCGGCGCCGGTTTTCATCACCGACCCGTCGAAGTACATGTCTAGCATTCAGCCTGGATTTGCGGTGGGGGTAGCTGAGTGTCCGTCCACTCAGCCACGAAGTCAGCCAAGACTTGGGACTTGATTGCTTTGCGGGGGGGGCGTAGGTGAGAGTTTCTCCCATCAGCTCCACGGACCATTTGGCAATTCTACCCTCGGCCTCCCTATTGCGGACTATCTCTCCCAGAGGGAAAGACGAGACCACGGTGATGGGATGGGCCTCGAAGTAATGGCGCAGCTTGCGCCGGGCCAAAACCACTACGTATAGCAGCTTCCGAATCTGTGGATAGCATGTCTTAGTTTCGGACAACACCTCGCTGATGTAGTACACCGGCTGTTGGATAGGCAGAGCATGGCCCTCCTCTTGTCTTTCAACAACGACCACCGCGCTGACCACTTGGGTCGTCGCGGCTACATACAGATAGAGGGGCTCGCCATCCGCAGGTGGCATGAGAATGGGGGCGTGAGTAAGCGATGTCTTCAGCCTGTCGAGGGCTTCTTGGGCTTCGGGGATCCACGTGAAGCACTTGGTTGTCCTCAGGAGTCGATACAGGGGTAAGCCTTTCTCGCCGAGACGCGAGATAAATCGGCTGAGGGACGCTAGGCATCCCATGACCCTCTGTACCCCCTTTAGGTCTCGGATCGGACCCATCTGAGTGATGGCCGAGACTTTCTCAGGGTTGGGTTCGATGCCCCGCTGGGAGACAATGAAGCCCAAGAGCATGCCTCGAGGGACTCCGAACACGCACTTCTCGGGGTTGAGTTTTACCCCTTTGGCCCTTAGGCAATCGAATGCGATCCTGAGATCAGCAAACAGGTCATCCGCCTTCCTGGATTTTACAACGATATCGTCGACATATGCCTCTACATTCCTGTTGTCGGTCAAAACCCACCGGCGAGTAGCGACAGGCAACATGAAGAGCCGGGAGGTCGCCGGGGTGCTGGCAGGCACTGCTTCCTCGGACAACGGCCCACAATCCGGCACACGCAGAAGATTCCGGAGAATATAAGGCGTGCCACCTGACCTATACCCGATCAGGAAGGTGCGAACGTGCTTGCAACGATTTGCCTGCATACACAAATACGTGGAAACGTAAGTCCGAGCCGTGGTCGGCTCCCCGGGACGACTCTTGCATCGGCTTTAAAGAACCGATCGAGTCCCGGTGTCAGATTGGATCTGCATCTATCCAGATATTGATGAATAAAGTAAATAATTATGAGAAACTTGCTTCAATTAAATCTAGCTGATCCCATCCACAACAGTAAAAGCTTCACCGCTAGATCGGAACGTCCTACACGTAACTAGGCCTAGCGAACATAACAGATAACTAAACCATAACCAAAAATAGAGGCCTAAGAACTAGCAAGAGCCGATTCCCGGAACAATCCCTATTAAGGTTAAAATAAAGCATCTATTACATCATCGGAACATCCAATCTGTTTGCAGGGCCTAACCTAGCAGATATTGAGCTAATCCTTATAAAATAAGAACAAACCGTAACAGATGGAATCTACTAGATGGAAAAGAAGCAAGGTGTTAACTCTATGCAACTAACCCTCTGCAACGAGAATTAGCTTAAGATCAAGCATGAATGCATAGAGAGAACATGATATTCGCAGATGGTAAGCAACAAAAGCATAATGAATCTACTAAAAGCCATGCTACGAACATCAAGATAACTAGTACTACTCGCCATCAAAAACGCTTCAGTACAAGTAATACCAAGGTAAAAGCAAAAACAACGCTGCCCTGATCTCAAGAAGCGATCAGGGCAGCATGACACTTACTTGGATGAAACCCTAGAATTAGGGGTGGCGGTGCGCCGAGAGTTGTTGTTGCAAAACGTGATGACGTTCTTTTTTTCTACAAATATCATAGGGTACATATTTATAGTCCGGAGACTTGGGAAATAGTCCAAACTAATGTGTCCATATCGGACTCTATCTCCAACTCAATCTAAACTAAATCTAATGATACACGGCCCATAAGGCCCAAATGCTCACGCAGGAGCCGATTCGTAAGCCTTCTTCACTCTCTTCATTAAGCCCAACTCACTCGCGGCCCATGTTAATTTATGGCGATAACACATGCCCCCCTGGTTTTGGCAATGATAATTCCAAAACCACTCCGTCGCTTCATCTTCCCGTTAATGCTCATTAAAATACACTGCAACCACCAAGGAAGACGCAACGTCTCTGTAACTGGCTCCTCGTAGAACGTGAAACTGCCGATCCATCTCCCATCTTTTCACTATTTAAACTCATCCCGAATCGGCTCTCTTCACGGCAAACTCATCTTCCTCCCAAAGCCAAGTAGCGCAGAAAACCCCCACCTTCAGCAGCCATGGCGATTTCTTCCTCCTCTGGCTCCAACTAAGAATTACCTTCTTTTGGCCTACCACCTGGCCCATGGCAACCGACCGGCCTAGGTAAACTTTTCCTTGGAGAAACATACAGATGTCTCCACCTGATGACAACCAACTTGCTTAATCAAAATAAACTCAAAACTGGAGGCCCTTGGTGGTTTATTCAGTTATGGGCACAACTTTACTTTCAACATCAGATCCCAAACTTTCAAAGCCCAACCAAGAACTCATTCCCTGACGAAAACGGCAAGCCAATTAGATGCACCAGCTATGGCCAAGCCCTATTCAGCCTTCCTGGCAACAAACTGAATCCAACAGATGCAACAAACTGGTTCAGAGTTTTCTACAAAGGACTAAACAATCCACTCTATTTTCCATTCACTGAATCTGAATTCTTTGAGAACCCAACTGCCTTTAGACTGGATAGTTTTGCCGATGACGACAGCACTTGGCATCTATATTCCCTGATGATTCGACCTGGTTTCCTCCCAGTTGGCATGAGTACTTCCAATAGAATTATCAAACCAGGCTATGAAACCTATCAACCAGTTATAGCAGCTCGGCAATTTGGCTTAGGACAAGTCCCTCCCCACTTCCATATTAACCACTTGGTGGAAAGTAGAGCCGATCTGCCTGATGGTCTCACCAGTTCAAGATGCTACAACATGTTTGACAACCTCCACATTCCAATACCAGCCAATCTGTCCTTCACTCCCTCATCAATCGACTTCTGCACATGGTGGGGAATGTGGAAAACTCATGTTTTCAGAAAAGCTCTAGATCCTCGACTGCAGCAAATTGGTCCTGAATATGTAATCCCCAAGGAAGAGGTACTGAACCTGTGCACTTTATCCTTTCTGAATCCTCTATCCCTTTACTTGACTAATCCTGCTCACCCTGCTTACAGCAACAAGATGATCCAGAACCCGTGACTAGTAACGGGGAACCATTCCACTTTCTTCCAACTGCTCATGATGTCTTCTTTTGCAAGGGATCATCATCAATGAAGAAAGTAATAATGGCTGCTCAGCCAGACTTACTCCAGTCGGCTTCTAAACGAAGACAAACCTCTGCAAGTGTTGCCCCCCGAGTACCAACTAAGAAAAGGAAGATGATCACGAGGCGAATCATCAAGAAGTCAGCACAAGCTTCCCCGAGTCCATCAGAGTCTAACACCAACTAGGTAACTCATCTTTCTAAAACCTCTTCTTTATTGCATATATATGTACCTTGGTTGACTGTAATTCTATTTCCAGGATGCAGCTGAAGACATCCCTAATACTAGCAGCTCAGTACAACACGAAGTCATTGTTCATGAAGCTGAAACTGTAGCAACTGAAACTTCCAATGCTCTGACGGATGTGCATGACGAACAAGCTGACATATTCGAAGCCCCTATTGTCACCTCCAAACCAACTGGATCGGCCGTACTTAAACCGATCATCACTTCTCGTTCAGAACAGGTAACTTTATGAGCCGATCTAAATCAGCTGATCACTCCATTAATGCACTTCGCCCCAACTAATCTTCATCATGTCGGCAGGGCTTCAATATTTCAGACCTGCTCTCCTTTGACCCAGCATCAATGGGTCTGAATGCACCAGATGCAGAAATGTAATCACCACAGCAGCCGATTACAATTACAAATCAGCTTCAGAATATCAACTGTCTGCTCTCTACTCCAATTACTGCTCTAGTTGGTGATTCCAGTGAAATAAAGAACATCTTCGAGCAAATAGAATCCCAACTCCCGGAGCCGCTGCAAATCAAGCTTTGGCCAGCTAGCAATCTTCCATTCTTCCGGGTAGAAGTTAATAGAGCACAACAAAGAATAGAAGCACGTCGTTCTCAAGTCTCTCTGAAAGCTGATATTGCTCAAAAGTGCAAGGCCCTCAACCAGAAGAAGACAACTCTGGATATCAAAGCCGACGTGTCTGCCAACATGAACCGACTCGATCTCCTGAAGAAAGAATTGGCAGAACTCGAAGAAAAGGTCCGCACAACCAAGAAACTCATCCAGGCCGAGGAAGCTTCTATTGCAAACTCCAGGCAAGAAACCCAAGAACTAGCCGAGCAGATACAAGCAAAGTTTGCAGAGATAAGCACCTTGAGTCGGCAGATAGTAATAGGCGACGACAAAGATGACGAAGCAATCATAGCACGAGCAGACGCCATTCTCACAGAAGCCATCCATGCCATAGAAGAATTCCTGAACTAATAGATAGGCTCAAGAAACTTTTAGCATTGCATGTTAACCTGAAACTTGTAACTGTTTAAAACATCTTAAGTCGATGGTCACACATCGGCTGTCTCGCTTCTCATATATTATCTCTCTTTTTTTTACTGGCCAACTCAACGTGTTGGCCTCTCGTGATTTTTTTTTACTGGCCAACTCAACGTGTTGGCCTCTCATGATTTTTTTTACTGGCCAACTCAACGTGTTGGCCTATTACAATACAGCCAAATGGATCTCATCGGCTCTTGTTAATCGCCTTCCCACATGCTCGGAAAATATTTCTTGAGGTGTTGGCCATTAACCGCCACAGGAAACTTGACACCATCCAACTCTTCAAGCATGTAGGCATTTCCAGGCAAAACCTGATCAACCTTGTATGGCCCATGCCAAGTTGGAGACCACTTGCCATATTTTCTACCTTTGGTTCCCAATGGTAGCACTGCTTCCCAAACTAGGTCTCCAACCTGGAATTCTTTCGGCCTGACCTTTTTGTTGTATGCACGAGCAACTTTAGCCTTATTTTCCTTAATCTTCTCCAATGACCAAAGTCTTAGCTCTGTAAGATCCTTCACATTATCGTTCATCAAGGCTGCATACTCTTCAGCCGATAAATCATTCTGAAACTCAACACGTCTCGATCCGGCCGTGATCTCCCATGGTAACACAGCATCTTGACCGTAGACCAGATGGTATGGTGACGTCTTGATAGATCCGTGACATGAAATACGATATGCCCACAAAGCCTCTGACAACACCTCATGCCAGCGCCTAGGATATTCATCAATCTTTCTTTTGATCAGCTTGATCAGGCTCTGGTTGGATGCTTCAGCTTGTCCATTAGCCTGGGCATAATATGGGGATGATCTGATCAGCTTGAACCCCATGTCATCGGCAAACTTTCTAAATTCCTCCGATATAAAGACCGATCCTCCATCGGTCGTGATGGTCTGAGGGATCCCAAACCTATGAATGATATGCTCTTTGACGAAATTGATCACATCTTTTGATGCCACCGACCTCATAGGCACCGCCTCCACCCATTTCATGAAATAATCCGTGACAGCTAACACCCATTGGTGACCCTTGCTAGACGGTGGGTTAATCTGGCCGATCATATCCATGGCCCAACCCCTGAACGGCCATGGCTTAATAATAGGATTCATTACCAATGCCGATACCATCTGAATCTTGCCGAATCTCTAACATGCCTGACATCCCTTGTAATATTTGAAGCAATCTTCAAGCATGGTAGGCCAGTAATATCCCGATCGCCTAATCAGCCATTTCATCTTATGAGCCAATTGATGAGTTGTAACACCCTAATTCAAAATTCAGTATTTAATAATAAATTTAATTGACTTTATTTAAATTTCTAAGGATTATTGTGTTAGTCTTGCATTTAATCTAATTTTTGTTCCTTAATTAATTAAAATTTTCCTTAGATTAAAACTTTGTTGCTGCATTCATGCTGGAGCATTTATTTTATTTGCTTGTGTGCATTGGGTGATTGAATTCAAATTTTGTTTGAATTCAAATAGATTTGTTTGAGTTAGAATTAGAATTAGAAAGAGAAAGAAAACCCAAAATAGAATGGCAAAACCCAAAACCCAAACCCACCAGCCTATCTCAGCAGCCCAAGTCGGCCCAAGCCTTGCCGCGGCCCACTCCCCTCCTTCTTCCGACCCAGCTCCCAGCGGCCCAGTTTCGCTCGGCCCAAGCGCGGCCCAGCGCTCGGCTCACCGGGCCCGCTCCACCCCGGCCCGCTTCGCCTCCCGCTTGGCCCCGCTCCGCACGCCCCATCCCGCGCAGGCCAGCTCGCCAGCGCCCAAGCCGCCCCGCACCGCCTGGCAGCCCGACCCCACCTGGCGGCGCAAGCCAGCCCGCTCGCCCGCTCGCCCGCTCGCCCGCTCGCAGCACGCCCCGCCACTGACCCGTGGGCCCAGCCTGCCAGCGTCGTCTTCCCCCTCGTGCAACTACCGCCGAGCCTCTCGCCGAAGATCTCGCGTCGCGCCCTCCACGGTGCGCATCCCCAGGATCCCCGCCGGCCCCTTTAATTGCCCCTGCGGCCTCCCTGGACCCCGTCATCACCCCCACCGCCGCCACAAAACCCTAGCCCGCCCGCCTCGCCTTGCTCCGCCGAGCAGAGCACTCACGCCTCCACGAACCCGCCACCGCGAAGGTCAACTCCGGCCCCTGCACCATACTGGAGCACCGCACGGAGGAGGAGTTCGCCTGCAGCCGCCCCCCACGCCCTCTACCCCGCGCTCTGCACGGGGATTGCTCACCGGAGCAACACGTCGCCGCCACCGGTAAACACCTCCGCCCCTCAATTCCTCGCCGCCGCCGCATCTCTGGCCACGCTGACCCCTCCGCTGCCGCCGCAGGAGCACCCCGCGTCGACCTGAGGCGTCCAGGAGCCCGGCGCACCCGTTCCTCGACCTCGGACGCGAGCCCTGTTCCCCTCCGCCGCCGGTCCACGCCGCTGAACACCCTGCGCTACGTTCTTCCCCGATCCCGACCCTAGGTGAGCACCCCATGGTCCCTGTCCTCCTTCTGCGCTAGATTTGGACCGCCATGGCACACTCTAGGTGCCCAGTCCTCGCACTCCGGCGAACCCCGTGGCCGCCGAGCCGCCCTCGCCGTCGAGGAGCCTGCTCCCAGCCTTGCAGCTCCTCCCTAGGTACCCCAGTGGACAACCATGCCGAGCTCGTCATTTTGCACCCAACCGCAACCCAAATGATCCACTGAAGCGCCAGAATGGCCAGCTCCAACGAGCTCGCCGCCGCGGAGCTCTGCTCCGGCGGTTTGCGCCGCCGCGCCGCGCGCCCAAACCCCCCCAGCCGTCCGATCCGTGGCCAACGGATCAGATTAGATCCCGTTTCCATCCGCTCCAAGCCGTTAGATCCAGATCCAGCGGTCTGGATCCACGCGTACCGGTTCAGCCTTGGATTTTTGTTAAAGAGACCCTGGGGTCTTTCAGATTCAACCCGCGATCCTATATAGTGTAAAAACATTTACAGTTTGGCCCAAATTTTAGCGCTTAGCCCCCTGACCTTTCTAGATTTAGTACCCGCAGTCCACGCTTGACGTTTTTGCGAGTTAGACCCTAAAGCTTTAGTTTAAATACGTTTCAGCCCCTGGTTTTTGTAGAAAAAGCCCCTGGAACTTCAGTTTTCTTACAAATAAGCCCCTGAACCTTGTTTTAGGCCTAGTTTATGCGTTTTAGCTCCGTTTTTAGCGTTCTTTTTGTCCACGCGATCGTTGTAACGCGTAGAATAGTTCTAGAGTAGTTTTGTGCGCTGTTTTTATGTATTGATGTATTGTTTCTTAGTTTTTGTTAGTGTTTGCTTGTATGCTTATTCCTGTGCATTGTTTTGGCCATGTGTTCGTGAGTAGACGCTGATCCAGTTGAGGAGCCCCAGTACCAGTACCCGGAGCAGCCGTCTTCGGAGCAGTTTGAGCAGCAGCCAGAGCAGTACGAGGAAGGCAAGTATAACATGAACAACCTATCATCTTTAAATACAATTTCATACTGCATTTTAATACTGTATGCCTATAAGGACTTTCCTAGCCACTTTATATCCTTTATATATATCCTTTGGGTTGCATCTTGGTTAGTTGTGCTAGGTTGCTGCGCTACAACACACTCTGGTCCTTTTTAATTAATTTGATTAATGGTTTACTTGAACTTAATTCTGAGAGTGGCCCTCTGTGTGGATGAGTGGCTCACGTCTCGTTAAAAGATGGTTTTTGTAGAAACATGGTTTAGGGGGCCAGCACGGTGCTTAGTGCTTGGTTGGCCACTCTCCATAAGGACCGGTTCATAGAGCGACAACCTGGGACAACAGCGCTACCACAAGGCTAGAATGGGATAGACTTGGCGTAATAATTAGATCTTTTTGGTTTGGAGTAACTTACCTGCGGGGCAAGAGTAGCAAGCTTCAATGGTCCCTGCTCCTCCGGCTTGGTCTGTGCTACGTGCTTGTACCCCTGGAGGTGGGCCCCATCGTCGCCGACCTAACTCTCGCGGTTACGCCTTACCAACGAGATTCTTTTTAAAGGCCTCGTAGTGAGTCGCTGGCCATCTCACCTAAGGAAGTGTGATGAACAACTGGCGTAGCTCACGACTTGTGGGTAAAGATGTGCAACCTCTGCAGAGTGTAAAACTGGTATACTAGCCGTGCTCACGGTTATGAGCGGCCCAGATCCTCCTTTTGATTAGTGAAGTTGTCTCCTTCCGACGAGGGAGGTGCTTCTCGGGGTTACCTTGGTGGCTTGGTCTTGGTTTGGTTCTCAGTAGTTACATAATTAATTCTGATTAATTACTATGTAACTGGGTTAATGGTAATTCATCAACTCGTAGTAAATAGCTGTAATAAAATTTTGCCAACACTTAAAAGCTAATGCAGTTGAGTCAGCCAGCCTAGAGCCTCATAGTTTGTGTTATACTTGTTGAGTACAAGTTGTGTACTCACTCTTGCCTCTTCTCTACTTTTTCCTCTTGGCTACGCTACTGCTGCTCAGTTCCCGCCGACACGAGGGAGTTCGTCCAGCGCTACCAGGACTACGAGGACTTCTAGGTGCTTCGTCTCCCAGTCGACGTCCCTGTGGCGCCCTGCTTCAGCTTCGGAGAGTTTTATTCGTATTTTGTACTTCGCTTCCGCTGTATCAGACATTTTTGTCATTAATGTAATAAATAACATTCGTATTCGCTTTATTATACCTTTTTACGTGATATGTGCTATGATATACTGTTCATTCTGTTGTATATACGTGTGACTTGATCCTGGCACGTATATGGTTGCTCGGTTTATGTTCTTTTATAAACCGGGTGTTACAGAGTGGTATCAGAGCCGTATCGACTGTAGGACGAAGCCTAGATAGAACTGGTCGAGTTTTAGGACTTTTTCTCTCTAACCCTTGTCTGCTGAAATTATTTTACTATTATACCCCTTGACTTCTTTGGCTTTTCACCCGTCTTGCCTTGATTTCTCTCTCTGAAGAATAGTTTTCGTAGATTTTGGCCTGAATCATCTGACCACCATGAGTATCAGCTAGGTGACCCTTTTATAATAATACGATAGCACGTTCTGCGATGCGTTGTGTTAGTCGAGTCTATTGCTAAACTCGGCTAAGTTGTGAAAATTGTCTGCTTGTTATTATGCTACATGTTTGATTTGGATTTTTGACTGATTGCATAGTTTAGTAGTTTAAATTTGTTTAAAGAAAATCACTTTTATGTTAAAGTTAACTAATTAATAAAATGAGTTAGATCGTTGGGGGAAAAACCCTCCACTCTATCCTCTCTACCTTATCCTGCCTTGGGTTTCTTCTGTCTTACCTGTTGAGAAGAAGGATAGTGCGAAGAGGATGTGATATCCAGGGATTCACTAGCAAGGACATCACCGACGGGGACGTCGGTTTCTGTAAGGGGGTAGGGATGTGACACCCCGGCCTATATTTAGTACAAGAGAAGTTGAAAATCTCTCAGATGAAACAGAAGAGTTATGCTCTAGTTCCTTTTTCCCAGATTTATGTGACATTTATCTGGAGTTATCAGCAGTAATGCCTGTGCAGTGTTGTCTAAATAGGATAGAGCCTTAAATAATGGAGTTTTCTCTCTTCCTTGACCTTACCAATATGTATCTTCCTTTTATCCCAGCTCAGATGTCGGCAGAACAAAAAGACCTTGGAGTCAGTGCAATGGGTGATGGTGAGAAAGCTTGCCCGTGTTGTCAATTCTATGGCGTTCCTTGTCGTCAAGCTCGTGCGACTGAAGATGAAGCTACAATTAGGAGGAACCAGAGGTTGTTCTCCGGTACGAAGAGAAAGAGGTCTCATCAAGAGCAGCTGACAGAGGATTCCCTTTTCCTCGACGGTCCATCGGTCGATGAGCTACAGACTATCCAGAAGAGAAATGATCCTGAGTGCTCTAGAGATACACAGGTCAGGAACCAAGCACTCTATGATTATGTTGATGGGTTGACTATCACTATGAATGTGATCTAGCCACGCGGTCGCAAGGAGTCCAAAGAGCAAGCAGCAGAAATAATGCAAGATGTGAAGATAAGTTCACAGGGAGGTCAACCAAGTAGCGCCATTCACCGCCACCGCATGTGCTACAAATGCGGGCAAAAAGGTCATTATGCTAAAAGTTGTCCAGCACCTCAGGCTCCACGGCAGGCAGGACAGCAGGGGCGCCCAGCCCAACCCAGGGCGCCACGACAGGGGAAGGTGAACCACGTGACGGCCGAGTCAGCAGCCAAGGCTTCTAACGTGGTTATTGGTACATTCATGGTCAACTCTTATCCAGCTATGGTGCTTTTCGATACTGGTGCTACTCATTCTTTCATTTCCAAGTCATTTGCCGAGCAGCATCGTATTCCAGTTTCGTGTCTGAGGACAGCTATGGTAGTTACCTCACCTGGGGGCCAGATACACACATGCTCTATATGCTCCAGAGTTAGTATTGTCATAAGGGGGGCTGAATTCCGCACTGGTTTGATCGTCATTGATTCCTCGGGGATAGATGTGATTTTGGGCATGGAGACCCTGACTAGATGGGGAGTCCGTATTGATTGTGCTCAGCGGACAGTTCACTTGTCACCATCTGATGGCCAAGAAGTGACAGTCAGTGCTACAGAGCCTTCTGGTTTTCTTCATCAGATAGAGGCTAGACCCATGGATGGTATTCGCGTGGTATCTGAAGTCTCGGATGTCTTTTCGGAGGACTTGCCAGAAGAAGGAAGAAGAGATGATGAGGATATACCCGGATCTCTTTGCTAGCCAGCCCAGAATCTCGGGACGAGATTCCTGTAAGGGGGTAGGATTTGTAACACCCTAATTCAAAATTCAGTATTTAATAATAAATTTAATTGACTTTATTTAAATTTCTAAGGATTATTGTGTTAGTCTTGCATTTAATCTAATTTTTGTTCCTTAATTAATTAAAATTTTCCTTAGATTAAAACTTTGTTGCTGCATTCATGCTGGAGCATTTATTTTATTTGCTTGTGTGCATTGGGTGATTGAATTCAAATTTTGTTTGAATTCAAATAGATTTGTTTGAGTTAGAATTAGAATTAGAAAGAGAAAGAAAACCCAAAATAGAATGGCAAAACCCAAAACCCAAACCCACCAGCCTATCTCAGCAGCCCAAGTCGGCCCAAGCCTTGCCGCGGCCCACTCCCCTCCTTCTTCCGACCCAGCTCCCAGCGGCCCAGTTTCGCTCGGCCCAAGCGCGGCCCAGCGCTCGGCTCACCGGGCCCGCTCCACCCCGGCCCGCTTCGCCTCCCGCTTGGCCCCGCTCCGCACGCCCCATCCCGCGCAGGCCAGCTCGCCAGCGCCCAAGCCGCCCCGCACCGCCTGGCAGCCCGACCCCACCTGGCGGCGCAAGCCAGCCCGCTCGCCCGCTCGCCCGCTCGCCCGCTCGCAGCACGCCCCACCACTGACCCGTGGGCCCAGCCTGCCAGCGTCGTCTTCCCCCTCGCGCAACTACCGCCGAGCCTCTCGCCGAAGATCTCGCGCCGCGCCCTCCACGGTGCGCATCCCCAGGATCCCCGCCGGCCCCTTTAATTGCCCCTGCGGCCTCCCTGGACCCCGTCATCACCCCCACCGCCGCCACAAAACCCTAGCCCGCCCGCCTCGCCTTGCTCCGCCGAGCAGAGCACTCACGCCTCCACGAACCCGCCACCGCGAAGGTCAACTCCGGCCCCTGCACCATACTGGAGCACCGCACGGAGGAGGAGTTCGTCTGCAGCCGCCCCCCACGCCCTCTACCCCGCGCTCTGCACGGGGATTGCTCACCGGAGCAACACGTCGCCGCCACCGGTAAACACCTCCGCCCCTCAATTCCTCGCCGCCGCCGCATCTCTGGCCACGCTGACCCCTCCGCTGCCGCCGCAGGAGCACCCCACGTCGACCTGAGGCGTCCAGGAGCCCGGCGCACCCCTTCCTCGACCTCGGACACGAGCCCTGTTCCCCTCCGCCGCCGGTCCACGCCACTGAACACCCTGCGCTACGTTCTTCCCCGATCCCGACCCTAGGTGAGCACCCCATGGTCCCTGTCCTCCTTCTGCGCTAGATTTGGACCGCCCTGGCACACTCTAGGTGCCCAGTCCTCGCACTCCGGCGAACCCCGTGGCCGCCGAGCCGCCCTCGCCGTCGAGGAGCCTGCTCCCAGCCTTGCAGCTCCTCCCTAGGTACCCCAGTGGACAACCATGCCGAGCTCGTCATTTTGCACCCAACCGCAACCCAAATGATCCACTGAAGCGCCAGAACGGCCAGCTCCGGCGAGCTCGCCGCCGCGGAGCTCTGCTCCGGCGGTTTGCGCCGCCGCCCCACGCGCCCAAACCCCCCCAGCCGTCCGATCCGTGGCCAACGGATCAGATTAGATCCTGTTTCCATCCGCTCCAAGCCGTTAGATCCAGATCCAGCGGTCTGGATCCACGCGTACCGGTTCAGCCTTGGATTTTTGTTAAAGAGACCCTGGGGTCTTTCAGATTCAACCCGCGATCCTATATAGTGTAAAAACATTTACAGTTTGGCCCAAATTTTAGCGCTTAGCCCCCTGACCTTTCTAGATTTAGTACCCGCAGTCCACGCTTGACGTTTTTGCGAGTTAGACCCTAAAGCTTTAGTTTAAATACGTTTCAGCCCCTGGTTTTTGTAGAAAAAGCCCCTGGAACTTTAGTTTTCTTACAAATAAGCCCCTGAACCTTGTTTTAGGCCTAGTTTATGCGTTTTAGCTCCGTTTTTAGCGTTCTTTTTGTCCACGCGATCGTTGTAACGCGTAGAATAGTTCTAGAGTAGTTTTGTGCGCTGTTTTTATGTATTGATGTATTGTTTCTTAGTTTTTGTTAGTGTTTGCTTGTATGCTTATTCCTGTGCATTGTTTTGGCCATGTGTTCGTGAGTAGACGCTGATCCAGTTGAGGAGCCCCAGTACCAGTACCCGGAGCAGCCGTCTTCGGAGCAGTTTGAGCAGCAGCCAGAGCAGTACGAGGAAGGCAAGTATAACATGAACAACCTATCATCTTTAAATACAATTTCATACTGCATTTTAATACTGTATGCCTATAAGGACTTTCCTAGCCACTTTATATCCTTTATATATATCCTTTGGGTTGCATCTTGGTTAGTTGTGCTAGGTTGCTGCGCTACAACACACTCTGGTCCTTTTTAATTAATTTGATTAATGGTTTACTTGAACTTAATTCTGAGAGTGGCCCTCTGTGTGGATGAGTGGCTCACGTCTCGTTAAAAGATGGTTTTTGTAGAAACATGGTTTAGGGGGCCAGCACGGTGCTTAGTGCTTGGTTGGCCACTCTCCATAAGGACCGGTTCATAGAGCGACAACCTGGGACAACAGCGCTACCACAAGGCTAGAATGGGATAGACTTGGCGTAATAATTAGATCTTTTTGGTTTGGAGTAACTTACCTGCGGGGCAAGAGTAGCAAGCTTCAATGGTCCCTGCTCCTCCGGCTTGGTCTGTGCTACGTGCTTGTACCCCTGGAGGTGGGCCCCATCGTCGCCGACCTAACTCTCGCGGTTACGCCTTACCAACGAGATTCTTTTTAAAGGCCTCGTAGTGAGTCGCTGGCCATCTCACCTAAGGAAGTGTGATGAACAACTGGCGTAGCTCACGACTTGTGGGTAAAGATGTGCAACCTCTGCAGAGTGTAAAACTGGTATACTAGCCGTGCTCACGGTTATGAGCGGCCCAGATCCTCCTTTTGATTAGTGAAGTTGTCTCCTTCCGACGAGGGAGGTGCTTCTCGGGGTTACCTTGGTGGCTTGGTCTTGGTTTGGTTCTCAGTAGTTACATAATTAATTCTGATTAATTACTATGTAACTGGGTTAATGGTAATTCATCAACTCGTAGTAAATAGCTGTAATAAAATTTTGCCAACACTTAAAAGCTAATGCAGTTGAGTCAGCCAGCCTAGAGCCTCATAGTTTGTGTTATACTTGTTGAGTACAAGTTGTGTACTCACTCTTGCCTCTTCTCTACTTTTTCCTCTTGGCTACGCTACTGCTGCTCAGTTCCCGCCGACACGAGGGAGTTCGTCTAGCGCTACCAGGACTACGAGGACTTCTAGGTGCTTCGTCTCCCAGTCGACGTCCCTGTGGCGCCCTGCTTCAGCTTCGGAGAGTTTTATTCGTATTTTGTACTTCGCTTCCGCTGTATCAGACATTTTTGTCATTAATGTAATAAATAACATTCGTATTCGCTTTATTATACCTTTTTACGTGATATGTGCTATGATATACTGTTCATTCTGTTGTATATACGTGTGACTTGATCCTGGCACGTATATGGTTGCTCGGTTTATGTTCTTTTATAAACCGGGTGTTACATGAGTGCCGCAGGCTCCTTCATGAATCTCATGCAAGAGCCGATTCGACTCTGCAGGTCCCAGACATTTAAGCTGCAGTCATTCCAAAGTCCTGTAGAACATGTCGTCCCCAATCAGAACATACTTCATGGCTTTGAGTCTTATCCTTCTGGGTGCCCCCCGAGCCGGATCCTTCAAATAATTGAAGATATCGGCTCTCCAGTCTCCAGGTTCTAGAAACTAAACTTCCACATCGACCCCATCGGCTGTTTCCTTGTAACCGGAAGCCATCTGTGCCAAATCATTGGCTTCATTGTTCAGAGTTCTGCGTATCCAGTGGAAATTAACATACCTGAATTGTGACATCAACTCACGGCAATGCATCCATATTGGGAAAAGAGCCTCGCTCTCACATTTATATTCCTCCGTGAGCTGAGAAATCACCAATTTCGAATCCCCAAATATTTCCACTGCCTCCGCACCAGCTTCCAGGAGTAATTCCATCCCTCTGCGCATGGCTTCATATTCTACTAAATTATTGGTGCATGGAGCAGTCACCCTGATGGAAAAAGAATAAGTCACCCCTCGAGGTGACACCTACAGAATTCCCACGCCGCATCCATCATCGCATGCTGATCCGTCAAAAAACATGGCCCAGGCACGTATAAACAGTGCAGCTATATCGGTGCTGACCCTGTCTGCCACGAGATCCGCCAGTGCCTATCCTTTGACTGCCTTCGCAGGCTGATATCGGATATCGAACTCTGATAATGCAAACATCCACTTTCCAAGCCGGCCTTTCAGAACTGGAGCCGACATCATATATTTTATGACATGCGATTTGCAGATGACAATCGTTTCCGCCGAGAGCAAAATATGACGAAGCTTTATGCATGTAAAGAATAAATAGAGGCAAAGCTTCTCGATCTCAAGATACCTGGTCTCGGCGTCTAACATGCGCCTGCTGAGGTAAAAAACCACCCTCTTCTGGCCGTCGTGCTTCTGAACCAATACTGAAGCAATGGAATTGTCACCCACGGACAGGTACACGAAGAAAGGCCTATCTTGCTAGGGTGGAACCAACACTGGAGGCTTCGATAGATATTCCTTGATTTCATCAAAAGCCTTCTGTTGTTCTGCCTCCCAGCGAAACTCAGCATCAGACTTGATTTTCACCAAACCCATGAACGGCTCGATGCGCCCAGACAGATTGGAGATAAATCGTCTGACAAAGTTGATTTTGCCGATGAGCTTCTGCAACTCCTTCTTTGTAGTAGGCGGTCTCATTGTCCTTACAGCTTCCTGACTCTTCAAGCCGACCTCGATTCCCCACTCGTGCACCAGGAATCCTAAGAACTGACCGGCTGAGACACCAAAGGCGCACTTCTTTGGGTTCATTCTAAGCCCAAACCTTCGAGTCTGCTCCAAGACCTGACGCAAATCTTCCAGATGTCCCCCAGCCGATGTGGACTTGACTACAACATCATCAATGTAGATCTCTACCAACTTGCCGATGAGATCATGAAAAATGTAATTCATGGCACATTGATACGTTGCACCGGCATTTTGCAATCCAAAGGTCATGACCAGGTACTCGAACAACCTGACCGCACCTGGTACTCTGAACGCGGTCTTGTGTAATCCTCTGGGGCCATAAAAATCTAGTTGTAGCTGGCATTACCATCCATAAAACTCATCATCTTATGACCAGCCGCTGCGTTGATCAATGTTTCCGCAACAGGCATCGGATACTCATCTTTTGGCGTTGCTCTGTTGAGGTCTCTGAAATCCACGCAAACTCGCCATCGGCCATCTTTCTTTTGGACAGGGACCACGCTAGAGATCCACTCAGCATACCGACATGGCCTGATGAAGCCTGCATCCAGCATCTTTTGCACCTCTTTCTTAACCTCCTCTAGGACTTCGGCCTTCATCTGACGTGCTGGTTGCTGAAACGGCCGAAACCCCTTCCTAAACGGGAGCCGATGCTCGACGATGTTTCTATCCAGGCCGGGCATCTCAGTATAATCCCATGCAAAACAGTCTCGGTACTCCTTCAACAGTGCTATCATTTGCTCACGCAAGATCGAGTCCAACTTTTTGCTGATAAATGTCGGTCGCAGCTTATCCCCGGGACCGATATCGACTTCCCCCAAATCGTCAGCAGACGTAAACCCGTACCATAACTTGCCGCCGTCTGAAAGATCGACATCGACAGCAAAAATAGGGAGATAAAAAGAAAAATTTTCCAGCCAACCGCACGGGCTGGCCGTTCCCACATTTCCGTTATTATTCAAAACTGAATGCTCAGCAAAGGCCATCATTTATACATAATGTAACAATTGTAACCCCAAGTCTATATTACTCATTTTTTGGGGCCGGTCACTGGGACCGGCCTCTCTAATCTTGCTGGATTCCGTAGCTTGCCAGGATGTGTCTACTCTATGAGGCCAGTGGATAAGACCACCCTCAGCCCGTTTTTTGTCGCTTCAATCCGATCACAGTCTTCCAGCGCGATCCCTGAGATCGGCTCTTGCCCTTCCGCATCCCAGGCATTCATGTTTGCAAGCGAAACCTCGCTGGAATCATCTGCACGGACCACCTCCACTTCATCGCCATCCCACTGGACCAAGCACTGGTGCATCGTGGAAGGAACACAACAATTTGCGTGAATCCAATCCCTCCCAAGCAGCACTGTGTATGTACTCTTACTGTTGACGATGAAGAACGATGTTGGAACGGTCTTGCGGCCAACTGTCAACTCCACATTGAGGACGCCCTGTGCCTCCGACGGCTGAATGTTGAAATCATTGAGCATCACATTGGTTTTGATAAGATCAGCAGTGGAATGACCCAACCGGCGCAGCACTGAGTACGGCATCAGGTTGACTGCGGCGCCAGTGTCGACCAACATCCTGTTCACAGGTTTGCCATCGATGAGGCCCTTGAGATACAATCCCTTCAGGTTCTTGTAGCTTTTCTCCTTGGGCTTGTCGAAGATGATCGGCTGTGGGCCGAGATCCAGCTGCGCAATGGCCAATTCTTCCGGTTGTGGCGCCCGAAACTCCGACGGGAGCACGAACACCATGTTCACATCAGCCGATGGCTTGTCATCGGCTCTTGGCTGCTTGGGGCGCCATTCCCTCCTTGGAGGACGCCTTTCCACCCTTTGCGGGCGCCTGACTTGCTCTAAGAGATCCGGACGCGCTTTCCTTAGCACGTCAAGGTACCTTGCCTCCGCCTCTTCGAGATTGCGTAGGCGCTGCACTCTGCGCTTCTGTGATCGGCTGAGCCCGTCAGGACACAATCGTGGACGATGATACTTGTCTTCCTCTTTTGGTTCGAGATCATCCCTGGATGGCCGCCTCACATGGTCATCGTGACGTGTTCTGGGCCCTAAGCGCTGGAACACCGATGTCTCGCCTTGCTGGCGTCCCCGAGGCCTGCACTCCAAGCAATCATCCAACAGTACCTGAAGAACGGGCAATGCCAGTGGTCTCGTATAGCCTGGCGTCTCCCCAGCGTCCTTCCTGTGCGGTGCTCATACTCCTCCTCTTCCGATTCGTATCAGCGGCGCAACTTGTACTGATACTGGTACTTCTCCAAAAGCCGATTGGAAGCTGGGAGCTAATTGCGGATGTGGTGTACTTGTTCTTCAGTAACATGTTGCTGTTCCAGCTCGTGTTTATCCTGGGGCCGTTTCCCAGAAGCGGCCTCTTTCCTCTGCTCGTCACGGCGGTGCATGGGTCCCGCCATGTTGATCTGGAATGCCAAATTCTGGCCCTTGGGTCCAAAATCTGACAGCTCCACCACGTTAGCTTGTGGGAACGGTTGACTATCCACTTTCATCGTGTGTTGGGCCAGAATTAATCGGCCCTGCTCGATAGCTGATTGGATCTGCCGACGTAGCTCCTTGCAGTCATTTGTGGCATGGGTGAACGAGTGGTGCCACTTACAGTACAGCCTCCCCTGCAGCTCTTGTGCCATTGGTAGCTTGTGATTCTCTGTGAGCCTTAGCTGCTTTTCTTTGAGTAGTAGATCGAATATCTGCTCTGCCTTGGCCACATCAAAGTCAAAGCCCTTCGCAAGCCCCTTCTGTTTGACCCACTTGCATGGGACGGGGTTTGCCCCCCGGGTCCACTCCGCCACAGCCACCTCTTGTTCCTCCCCAGACTCATCGGAATCGCCAGCTTGGGCCATATTGACATGGCGCTTGAACTTTTCCTGGTATAGATCAGGGTGGTAGTGTTCATACGCCGTAAGCTTCTGCACCATGTGTGCCAGCGAGGAAAATTCCAACTGAAAATCCAGATCCTTGATCGGCTTAGCGAGTCCCAAAACTGCCAGATCAACCGCTTCTTTTTCTGTTATGCGCGATGTGTAGCATCGGTTCTTGACCTCTCGGAAGCGCTGTACGTACTCTAAGACGCTTTCACCTCGCTTCTGCCTGACATGGGCGAGGTCGGCAATCCCGGCTTCAGTAGCATCTGAATGATACTGGGTGTGAAACTGATCCTCCAGCTGCCTCCTAGTCCGAATCGAATCTGGGGGTAGCGATGTATACCATCCAAAGGCTGAACCCATGAGAGACTGGGAAAAGAAACGGGCCCTCAGAGGATCCGATACTAAAATCATCCCAAGCTGCGTCAGGTATTGGCTCACATGTTCAATGGAGTTGGCTCCTTCTGATCCGCTGAATTTGGTGAAATCCAGGAGCCGATACTTGGGTGGCAACGGGATCAAATCGTAGTCACTTGGATACGGCTTGGAATAGCCGATCACCTTTCTCTTGGGCAGGATGCCAAACTGGTCCCTTAGTATTGCACTGACCTGCTCCACACTAAGAACTCCTGGGGCCGAGGGCTCAGCACTCGGCCCGGTAGCGTACTTTGCCAGCCATGCCTGTTTCTCTGCGTCTGCTCCTGAGGCTCCAGTACACACTAGGTGTCCTGCGCGCGTTGTACTGATGTTGTCAGGTATGTACACGCATGTGTAGCCATGCGGGATCTCCTTAGGCGGCTCGTTCAGGAACTGGCCTTCTCCAAGGTCACCGCCGATCTTGTATACGACGTAGATCGGCGAGCTCTGCTGTCCTGCTGCCGCGAGTGAGTACGATACTGGCGGCCTAGATTGCAATGTTGTTTCCCCCCTATGGCTCCCCAGGACTGGTCCTGATGGGGAGTACTGGTTCTTGATCACCTCCTGGACGACACGATGTGCCACACGCTCGAGCTCGTTCACCAGGTTTTCTGAGTGCCGATGAAGCATGTGAGCCACATGTAGTTCATTTCCTGGCGCAGGGCTCTGGTGCGCACCTCTGATGGTACAGATAGGTCAACGTTGTCGAGAGCGCCTTCGGGTGAGAACCCCTTCCACCTTATGCCATGGTTGCGGGTCCTCTCGAAAGAGCCGATGAGATTGGCTTCGAACTGAGCTTTGACCTCATCGTATTTTTGCTTGTGTTCTGGAGTCAGCTCTTCATACGTGACAGGTTTAGTGACCGGCGGAACCGGTGCTTGGTCCTAAAGTCCTGTCATCTCTGCAGCGGGCGTTGTTGTTGACAAAGGTCCCACTGGGCGTGCCAGAATGTGTTGTCGGTCAAAACCCACCGGCGAGTAGCGACAGGCAACACGAAGAGCCGGGAGGTCACCGGTGCGCTGGCAGGCACTGCTTCCTCGGACAACGGCCCGCAATCCGGCACACGCCGAAGATTCCGGAGAATATAAGGCGTGCCACCTGACCTATACCCGATCAGAAAGGTGTGAATGTGCTTGCAACGATTTTCCTGCATACACAAACACGGGGAAACGTAAGTCCGAGCCGTGGTCGGCTCCCCGGGACGACTCTTGCATCGGCTTTAAAGAACCGATCGAGTCCCAGTGTCAGATTGGATCTGCATCTATCCAGATATTGATGAATAAAGTAAATAATTATGAGAAACTTGCTTCAATTAAATCTAGATGATCCGATCCAGAACAGTAAAAGCTTCACCGCTAGATCGGAACGTCCTACACGTAACTAGGCCTAGCGAACATAACAGATAACTAAACCATAACAAAAAACAGAGGCCTAAGAACTAGCAAGAGCCGATTCCCGGAACAATCCCTATTAAGGTTAAAATAAAGCATCTATTACATCACCGGAACATCCAATCCGTTTATAGGGCCTAACCTAGCAGATATTGAGCTAATCCTTATAAAATAAGAACAAACCATAATAGATTGAATCTACTAGATGGAAAAGAAGTAAGGTCTTAACTCTACGCAACTAACCCTCTGCAATGAGAATTAGCTTAAGATCAAGCATGAATGCATAGAGAGAACATGATATTCCCAGATGGTAAGCAACAAAAGCATAATGAATCTGCTAAAAGCCATGTTACGAAAATCAAGATAACTAGTACTACTCGCCATCAAAAACGCTTCAGTATAAGTAATACCAAGGTAAAAGCAAGAACAATGCTGCCCTGATCGCAAGAAGCGATCAGGGCAGCATGGCGCTTACTTGGATGAAACCCTAGAATTAGGGGTGGCGGTGCGCCGAGAGTTGTTGTTGCAAAACGTGATGACGTTCTTTTTTTCTACAAATATCATAGGGTACATATTTATAGTCCGGAGACTTGGGTAACAGTCCAAACTATTGTGTCCATTTCGGACTCTATCTCTAACTCAATCTAAACTAAATCTAATGATACACGGCCCATAAGGCCCAAATACTCACGCAGGAGCCGATTCGTAAGCCTTCTTCAATCTCTTCATTAAGCCCAACTCACTCGCGGCCCATGTTAATTTATGGCGATAACAGTTCCGCCCGAGATGGTCTCCGAAAACGTGGAGCATACACCGCTGATATGTAGCTCCGGCGTTTCTGAGGCCAAAGGGCATCGTGACGTAGCAGTACATGCCGAAAGGTGTGATAAAAGAGGTCGCGAGCTGGTCGGACTCTTTCATCTTGATTTGGTGGAAACTAGAGTAAGCATCAAGAAAGGATAAAAGTTCACATGCCGCAGTTAAATCTACGATTTGATCAATGCGTGGCAAAGGAAAGAGAACCTTCGGACATACTTTATTTAAACTAGTGTAGTCTACGCACATCCGCCACTTCCCACTTTTTTTCTTCACCAATACAGGATTAGCTAGCCACTCGGGATGGAATACTTCCTTGATGAATCTGGCCGCCAGAAGTTTCTGCAGCTCCTCGCCGATCGCCCGATGCTTGAGCTCATCGAAGCGTCGCAGGCGCTGCTACACCGGCTTGGAGTTGGGTCGGATATCAAGGGAGTGCTCGGCGACCTCCCTCGGTATGCCAGGCATGTCCGAGGGGCTCCACGCGAAGATGTCTTCGTTGGCACGGAGAAAGTCGACGAACACCACTTCCTATTTGCTGTCGAGGGTGGCGCTGACATGCAACGCCTTGTCGTCGGAGCGATTCGGGTCGAGGGGCACCTTCTTGATACCCTCGGCGGGTTCGAAGCTGCCCGCGTGTCGGTGCGTGGAGTCCAAGGCCCCACTTGCCATCTTGTCGAGGGTGGCTGTGAGGGCCTCGTCCTCCGCTTGAGCCTCTGCGTGCTCAACGCACTCGACATCGCACTCGTAGGTGTGCTCGAACGAAGAGCCGACGGTGATGACACCCTTCGGATCAGGCATCTTCAGCTTGAGGTAGGTGTAATTGGGGATGGCCATGAACTTGGCGTAACAGGGACGACCAAGAACGGCATGATAGGATCCCCGAAACTCCACCACCTCAAAGGTGAGCACTTCCTTGCGGAAGTTTGCTGCCGTGCCGAAGCAGACGGGTAGATCAATCTGGCCAAGGGGTTGGACTCGCCTCCCCGGCGCCACACCATGAAATGGCGACTTGCTGGGGCGAAGCTGGCTCAATCCAATCCCCATGAGCTCCAAAGTGTGGGCGTACATAATGTTGAGGCTGCTGCCTCCATCCATGAGCACCTTGGAGAAGTGGGTGTTGCCGATGATGGGGTCGACTACAAGCGGGTACCGTCCCGGGTGCGGGACGTAGTCGGGGTGGTCTTCGCGGCCAAAGGAAATGGTGTCCTTCGACCAGTCGAGGTAGGATGGCGTGGCCTTGGTGACGGAGAAGACCTCCCGGCGCTCACGCTTGCGCTGCCGAGGGGTCATGTTCGTCGTTGGTCCTCCAAAGATGAAGAAGCGTTCTCCACCGGGGGGAACTCATCATCTCCACCTTTGTCGCCAGCATCCTTCTTCTTGTCCTCATCGCGATGCGCGACGCGGTTGTAGTACTTCTTGAGCATTTTGCATTGCTCAAGGGTGTGGTTGACCGAGCCCTTGTGGTAAGGGCACGGCTTCTTGAGCATGTCATCGAATAGGCCGCCTCCCCCTCGAGGGGGCCTCGAGGTCCTTTGCGGTCCGGGGCGGCGGCGAAGGCCTCGTCGGAGTCTTCCGCCTGCCCCGGCCCACGCTGGATTGGTGGGGCCTGCTTCTTCCCTTTCCTCCCCGGCTTTTGTTTCTTGGCGGGGGTGTGGGTCTTGAGGTTGCCGCCCTCTGCGGGCGCATCTTCCTTGCGCTTGTTCGGCTTGTCGTCGAAAATGGCACCAACTGCCTCCTTGTCGGCGGCGTAGTTGGTGGCAGCGTCAAACAACTCGTTGGTGTTGGCGGGACGGCTCCGCGCAAGCTCATGTACCAAGTTCCTGTACGTCGTGCCCTCGAGGAAAGCGTTGATGACCTCGACATGGGTGACGCTGGGGAGCTCGGTGCATTGCTTGGAGAAGTGCCGCACGAAGTCGCGCAGGGACTCATTGGGCTTTTGCCGACACCCTTTGAGGTCCCAGGAGTTCCCAGGGCGCACGTAGGTGCCCTGGAAGTTGCCCACGAAGATCTGGACTAACTCGACCCAGTTGTGGATCTGGTCCGCGGGCAAGTGCTCGAGCCACATTCGTGTGGCGTCAGCAAGGTGAAGGGGAAGGTTGCGGATGATAACCGCGTCCTCCGTCGCACCGCCCAGCTGGCACGCTAGGCGGTAGTCGTTGAGCCATACTGCGGGATCGGTCTCGCCCGAGTACTTGACGAGGGTGGTGGGCTGTCGAAAGCGTGGGGGAAAAGGAGCGGTACGAATCTCCTGGCTGAACACACGGGTGCCCGGAGGCTCCGGTGATTCGCCCCTGTCGTGCTCGGGGTCGAAGCGTCCACCCCGTCGAGGGGTGTACTTTCTGCCGTCGATGATGTAACAGGCGTCGCCGTTGCCAGCATGCCCGCGCATGTCGTGGAGTCTCTCCCTCGCGGGAGCCTTTCCGATGCGGTCGTGCACCAAGGGTGCCTTCGCGTCATGCGCTGCGGCTGCCTTTCCCTTCCCCCCTGGCGGAGTGTGCACCAAAGCCTCATGGTCCTGGCGTGCAGTCCCACCGGGCTGCTTCGGGACTATCGAGCGCATGCGAGACACAGAGCTCTCGGCCTGCTGCACAGCAGCTTGCTCGATGAGCACTTGTGCCTCGCGGCACAGGTTGCGTCCCGAAGTCGTCGATGGCTCGGGCATCGCTTGGAGTAGGTAGGCCGCAGCGACGAGTTTTTCGCCAGCTGTTTTTAGTTCCGGAGGTTTGTCGACGTTGTCGTCAGCTAGGATCCGCTCCCGGGCAACGTGTGCCGCCGCCTGGGCATGCGCGCCACGCGCGGTGTGCTGTTGCTCGAGTACGGTGCGTAGCTCCTGAGTCTGCCGACGCTGCTCGTCAAGCTTGGCTTGAAGCTCCTTGAGCTGCGCCAGCTGTTCCTACCGCGCCGCCGAGCTTGACGAAGAAGAAGGGGCCGCAGGCAGCACCACCGGTTGGTTCGCCTGCGCGTCTGCCCCGCCGTTCCCGTCATCACCCGGAGCGTTGTCCTCTTGCCCGTCCGCGAGCTGGACCATGAAGCACTTCCGGGCGAGATCGTAATCCCCCTCGTTGGAGTCCTCGGAGCAGGTGAGGCAGTAAGCCGTCGCCAGCTGGAACGAGCAGAAAGCGCCGGGGTCGCGGACCCCGGAGTAGTCCTCAGCCTCCTCGGCCGTGAAGTTGTCCATGAAGAAGTTGATGTCGTCGGTGATCGAGCTCGCCGTCTCGGGGTAGGAGTCGTTAGGAGACGACGCAATGAGGTTACGGATCGACAGGAGGTGATGTCCTGGCAGATCCTCGTACTCGGCGAAGTTGGTGCTGGACGAAGAAGCGAAGGACGCAGCATTGCGCATCCCGATGGGGAAGGGCGACGCCGCAGTCGCACCCCCCCCCCGGGAGGCACTAGGGCTGCAGTCGATGACAGTGCCGGCGTTGCTAACGTCGCGGCATGAGATGATGATGTGGTGGCCCCATCGGCCGCGACGCTGAGCTGCGACATGGCAACCTCAACCCACGTGGGGGAGCTGAGGCGTGCCGCCCGGCGCCGCTCCATACGCGCTTGTCGCGAGTGCTGGCCCGAGCGCCTGTTGCGCCGGGCTGGTTAAGCCGGAATGTCCGGGTTGCGTCTGGGCAAGAGGAGCTCCATGAGGTAACCATTGTCGGTTGCTCTGAACTCGAGACTCCCGAACCAGATCACGTATCCTGCTGGGAACAGATCCGAGACACCCATGGGGAATGGGTTGGATCTGCCCGCCATCCCTGGAGATCAAATGGGAACAAAAGAGAAAATGTCACGCAGGGCCCCTACCTGGCGCGCCAACTGTCGGCGTCCTGACCCGGCGGTCCAGATCCCAACTAGTAATGCTGCGTGTTTCCTCGTCCCAGATTGTCGTGGGCTTTTGGGGGTACCCACAGCCGGGTGGCGGAACGCACCCGCCTTTTCCCCGAGGGGGAGTACTCGGGGAAGTGCTAAGCTATTAGGCCGATCTAGCTTCGGGGCTAGAACGCAAGAACACACGGATTTAGAGTGGTTCGGGCCGCCGGAGCGTAATACCCTACATCCACTATGTGGTGTATTGCACTACGAATGAATGAGTCTATCCTCTGCCTCCAAGTCTCTCTTTGGACTTCCCTTTCTCTAACGGGCGTCTCCCTTTTATAGAGTAAGGAGGACGCGTACACAGGCGTCGGACCCCGACAAGTGGGCCCAACAAGGATGTATATTTTACTAGATAGTAGTGGTGCTACAGTGATGAAGAATCTCTTGCCGGATACACTTCATCGTCCTGCAGACTCTCTAACCGAGGGGGGTCTTCTCCTGTCTCATCGGCGAGGCACCCGTTGAGGCAGTGTAGGTTGCGGCGTAGATTGTTGGGTCTACCGTGTAGGCGTTATGATACTCCGTCGCCGAGTTGTCATGTCTAACTGGCGTAGCAGACTGACGCGCGTGGCGTAGGTGGCGCCAGCGGCTGTATTGTGCACCTTGGTAACGCGCGACCAACAGTACAGCCTGGCAAAAGTCTCCTCGTGCGCTGCTGCGGCAAAGCGCACTTATCGTCACCCGCATTGAATGCGCTAGGTGGGCAAGTCTTCCCGAGGAAGCTTGGCAGCCGCGCGTGTACCTGCGCCTGCGGACACGTGGCGGCTCCGGACCCCACTAGGCGGGTTGCCTATTCCCTCCCTGCTGAGGGGTCCGGATAGCATATAGGGTCCGGGACCCCGTGGGAGGTCCGGGGGCCCCGGCTGTTTTGGCTGAGTGCCCCCTTCTCCGGGACACGTGGTGACTCCGGACCCGTCCCCGAGCGGGATGTGGGTCCGGGACCGTTGGTCCAGTGAGATGGAGCCGGACCCCAGGGGTCCGGTTACTCAGCTCCTTTGGGCGTAGTTACGGATAACTACGAGTCTTGACACAGCAAGAGGGGGTACCCTAGTCCAGAGGTACCGACATAGATGTTGATGCAAGAGGCAACACAGTAACGCACGGGTTTATCCTGGTTCCGGCCGCGGGGCCGTACGTCCAGCAACGGGGTGTGCGAGGGCACTGTATTATCTTGCACCGGAGGTGCCTGTAGTAGGGGGTACAAGCGAGGTGAGAGAGGGAGGAAAGCTCCCAGGTCTCTGCTAGAGGAGAAACTGATTGAGGCGAGTGCCAATATCGGGTGCTCAGTGGTGCTGAGCGTTGCGTTCTATCGAGTGGTTTGATTGCGCGATGTCAATGACGCCCCCCTTAAAAGGAAGCCCGCCTCCTCCTTTTATAGTCATAAGGAGGGACGGTGTACATGCAGAGGGGATCGTGGAAGTCGTCGTCTTTCCTCCGAATCGCGGGGGTGTAGTGGTCGAACACTGTGGGAAGTACACTGTGGAGCATGGCGTCAGGCGTGGCAGTTGTCCTGGGTATCGTCCTTGGTCTCGCGGAGATCGTGCCGGCGTCCTGCCAGCCCCAGCAGGCGGCGTGGTCGTCACTGTAGGGTGTACAGTCTTCCAAACGTGGCGTGGTGGCGTTCCGTGGGCCCTGCAGGCCAGGGTCTTGCATATATATGAGCGCCAGTGGTAACGGAGCACGTGGCGATGCCGGACCCCCCTGGGCGGAGTGCTGGCGTGTGCACTAAGGAGGTCCGGGAGTCACATGGAGATCCCGGACCCCTCGAGGGGGGAGGTCCGGGCCTCCGGCTGCTAGTGCTGAGCGTCCCTCCTTGAGGGGCACGTGGCGACACCGGACCCCTTCCCGAGCAAGGGGCGGGTCCGGGGCCATACGCGTGGTGAGGTGGAGTCCGGATAGCCGGAGTTGGCAGAATAGTAACGGGAGCTGTGCCGAGCCCGTCTCGTCCCGCGTCGCAGGTTCCCACAGTGCTGCCACAGCACCCGGGATGGCGGAGCAGTGACCGGAGTTGGCGGACGGGACTCTGGTCACAGCCACTGTGGGGAATGACGGCCTGACGCCGTCTGTCCTGGGCTCTGTGGAGGAGTGGTTGGCATTTAATGCCTCCGTCCGACGGGCGGGTGAGCGAAAGGGCCGTTTGTCCCTTACGTCGAAGGGTGGCCTCGAGCGAGGCGGAGATGATTCGCCCTGCTCGAGGGTAGGTTCGCTACCCTCGAGCGAGGCGGAGATGTTTTGCCCACTTGAGGGTAGGTTCGCTACCCTTGAGCGAGGCGGAGACGCGGGGCGCAGTCGAGGGTCTCGATAGGAGCCCTCGAGCGAGACGGAGATCACCCCGCGAGTCCAAGGAGGGTGCAGATGGGCCGCATGCTGGGCTTCTTTGAGTCATTTCCTTTCTTCAGATTGGAAGGAGGCCGTGGGCCTTCATAGACTCAGTCGCCTAACATGTGTTTGCGTTTTTAGGGTGACTTTAGTACCCCGATTAGGGTGTCCCTAATCGTGGTCCCCGACAAATCTATTTAATTAAGCTGTCTTAGATCAACTGTTATAAAAAATTGGAGAAAAAGGTAACATCAAGTACCCTTTAATTATCTATTAATCTATTTAATTAAGCTGTGTTAGATCAACTTTTAGAAAAAAATTGGAGAAAAAGGTAACATCAAGTACTATTAGTACATTCCAATCACCAGAACATGCCTCAGTTAGTTAATAGATAAATTTTCTTCTAAATTATTTATCCTGAAACGTTTATTTAAACTATGTGCTCTTATAGGAAAAGTATTTTCCTATAAGGAGTCACCAAAAATTATTTATCCTGAAAAGCTTTAGAAAAGTATTTTCTTTTGTTCTTAATAGGAGTTTTGGGGACTGTGAGGAGAATTGGAGAAATGTTGGATTTGCGGTGTGGCATGACGGGGGGCATTTTTTCCCGTAAAACAAAGAAGAAAATACAGCACGGAGCTATATAATGTGCTCTTTTTGGTAGAAATTAAATATGTTGTCCACTAGCTAGCCGTAGCCAATCAGCGGGCTGTCGCTGACTCGCTTCGGCCTAGTTTGGAAGCCCACTTCCCGGCCGGGATCCCCGTCATTTCCCTGGGCCGGCAGCCCACGCGGAATCCTTCCACACGGAGCCCGACATGCGACTTTGGAAGCCTGCTACATGGGATTTCCAGCCCGGGTGAGCCCGATATCCCCGTGGAATCAGGCCCGGCCTACGGACATCGGGGAGAAGTCCCCCGTCCGGCCGTCCCTCGTGGCCTCGTCTCTCGCTCGACTCCGCAAGGTGCAAGCGGAAGTGCCGCCGCCGTCGGCGCTTGATCTCCTCCTCCAACCTTGCGACGACAGCAGCTTCTCCTCCGCCGGTGTCCCTGCAGGCTCCTCCTTCGCATCAGGTGATTCCCCTCTCCCCGTTCCCTCGCATCTCCTTGCCCCCAAGCTAGGGTTCCTCCTCTCCTCACATCTTTTCTTGTACATCTTGTTGAAGAAAATTCGCGGCCAGGAGCAAGAGGAGATCCTGGCGTGGGTTCAACAGAGCAGGCGATCTGATACGCACGCTCCTCTCCATTCTCCCTGACCCCTCCCAGATCGACGCTTGTAACAGGTAAAGCAAACTATGATGTGCCATATTTTGTTGATTTCCAGTGCCTCAGTCGGGATTTCCAGCTTCGCATGTACCATTTGCTTTGCATCTTGATCACAATTGTCACCGAAAAACACTGCTGATTTGCCTTTGTTCACCAACTGTCCCGATCCCCTATTATACAAGTCCAGAATCTCATTAATTCTAGGCACCTCTTTCTGTTGCTTGTGTAAAAATAATTAGACAGTCGCCTGCAAAAAGGAGGTGATAAATCTATGGCGCACTGCAGCTGACCCTGATCCCTCTTGTTGTAAAAATCTTTTATCTAGAACCATCAATAAAAGAAATAAGATCTTTATATTTTTTATATTTGCATCCATGAGCTACTAGTTTTAAGGAGGTTATCATGTTGTTTGTGCTCTTGCAGTGAGCAGTCTGTCTACTAGAGTCTTCTTTTTTATATTTGCATCCATGGGCTATATAGGTTCAAAAGGATTAATGATAAGAACAATGTCTGCAATGATAAACTAATCCGCAAGTGACGAGCCAGTTTACTAAGATTATCAGGAGCGAGAATCTCGGTAGCTTGGCGTCACGCGAAGAGCTAGCCACTGACACTTCTTAATCAGGCAACTATGCATGCACCAGATATGCAGCGCATGCAGTAGCTGTCAAGAACATCATGCAATGCAAATCGTCATGTTATTGGCAATTATTGTGAAGCAAGTCATAATTATTCTAATGGATAACGCTTTTTTTTATCTGGAAGATATCTATTTATTTGATAGATGAATTATATATATTTTTTGATCTGATCCAAAGTAGTAGGATTATTTATTTGATAATTAATATGTCCTTGCTACATGATCATACAAGTATTGATCTAATTTTTTTAGGCATTACCTTAGCTGTTGCTGCCTTGTACCATGTTAGTAAATAATAATTTACTAAATAATATTATCTATATACTAGATCATGGACTCTTGGGAAGAGGAAGTTAGGATATTCATGTTAGAGGAAGAAGAGGAGGATGATGAATTATTTTTTGTTCTGGTCCCCGCACTTCAATTGGGCATGTATGATGAGAAAGAGCCAGAGCACACCTCAGTTTTGACAGTGCATAGAAGGTAGAAGTTATTTCGTGACAGGAGTGGCACAAATGCAGAGTGGGTATGTGCATGGATATGTAACTTTTACTCATTGTAGAAGTTCATTCTGATATCTGCTAATTACTTGAATACTTAGATAGCAGTATTGTTTAAATGCATATATAGTACAAATCTGAAATCTTCTCATGTGCATACATTGAACCTGCTGCTGCCTTGCTATTGCTATTTGCTAGTTCTTGTGATAGTTAATTTGTTCCAGAGCAAGTACCTGCTAATATCTACCCATGTGTCGTATGCATATCTGACCATACATATCTAATGAAAAAAAAAGTATTTATAGATGTTTGTGGATCCAAGCGAAGAAGCTTCATTTGTTGACAGTCAAACATGCTGCTTGTAGCTTGTCAAACATGCTGCTTGTAGCTTGTCAAGCATGTCTGAGCTGACAGTCAAATCAACGCTTTGTGTCTGTTTATCAGAAAACTGTCTGGTTAATTAACCTGAATGTCATGTCTGATTGTGTCCCAAGATTACACTTGTTTGTGCCATGGATCTCACTAGGATGTTGAAATTTGTTGCACTTTCAGATGATGGTGCTAGTATGAAAAGTAGTATATCAGGGGCCCTCCTGAAACTAATGTCTATGTCTGAACTGTTGTATTGCTCTGTTTTTCTTCCTAAGGAACTGTTTGCTTTCTGTTTTCACGAAACGGGAAGTAACGTGATTTGACCTCACTGGTGAGAAACTTATTCAGAATACATGTCTCAACTTCAATTGGTTGAATCATTACTTTGTTTCATCAGTTAATCCATTCATGACAGATTGGCCGTGCATGAGTATATATCCTGCTGGCTTCTACTATTGTAATGCAATTTGTCTTAACAATGCACTGCAAATGTTCCTTTACTTTTCAGGGACCTGCCTGCGGAGAGACCTCAGATGAAATGGTTACACCGTGTTTTCAGCTGGCAGGAGGCCTTGTAGGATCTGAATTTTTGTATAGGTGCAGTTTGGCAGCAATGCAGTATTGGTTTGGCATAAATGCAGTATTTTCAAGGCCCGTGTGCTTGCAAGATACGAAGTTTTTGTTTGATGACCAAATGTGTTTGTTTGCCTTACATAATGGAGATGGATATGTGATCTAGGAATTTGCTGCTAGACAAATCTTTATTTATCTGCAACAATGTAGTAGAGTACTAGTCTGTAGTATTGCTGCGGATTTCCATGTGCTCTCAATTTTTTGATATTTTTCTTAAAAAAAGAGCGTATGGTGGTGGAGTTGCTCCCCACAGGGCTGCCCCGCCACCAGCGTCAGGATCCTCCTCCAAACAGCAACCGGGAGGGGGGGCCGCGCTGCCCTGCCGGTCAGGGGGATTTCCATGTCCAAATTAAATCCCCGTGGGTTAATATTTCCCAGGGTTAATCACCAACGAGCTGCCAAACTAGCCCTTCAAGTGAAAAGAAACAGAGTGCAAGGGCTGTTGCAGCTGCTATTGTGTGCGTCACCGTAATTGACATAGCAATGGAGCAGCCGAGCAGGACTGCAGGAGCTGGATGCATGGAGGTGTATATGTATAAAGACTGTATGAGTGAAGAAATTTGTGTTCGGATATTGAGTTCGTTAGTGCTAAGATTGTGGCTAACGTATCCATGACAAAGATTCACTGGAGATATCTAATATCTAATTTGTATCTGTTAGCCAGAATGTATTCAAGTTATAAAATGTATGTCTTGTGAAACTTCACCAAAAACGTTTCCAGGATGCTTTTTGTATCATGAATTATGAATTTATTAGCATACTGTTAACTAATGTGAGGCTTCTAAAGAACCATGAATCCATGATAGAGGAGGTAGATGAATGTCTGCCTTACAAAAGAGATCGAAATTACGATTAAAGAGTAAAGTTCATTTTTGGCCATCGAACTATCGTCTTGGTTTGATTTTGGCTATCGAAGTGCAAAACCATGAATCTTTAACCATTTAACTCTTAAAACCATTAATTTTTTTTTGCCATCCAACGGTTTTGGTGGGTGGTTTCGTTGACGGATCACATATAGCGGTGGGGCCCACCTAATTAGAACCCTCTCTCTTCTCTATCTATCCCTTCTCTCTCTCTTATCTCTATCCCTGAACAAACCTGATATGTAAATTTGGCCGTTCTATATTTTTGTATAGATTTGATAGTTGCACGCCTCACCATATGACACTCTCTCAGTCACTCTCCTGCTCCCTCGTCACCTAATCTTCCAGGATAACTCCGAGCGTGTTTAGTTCGCAAATTTTTTTTGGGTTTAGCTACTGTAGCACTTTTGTTTTTATTTGATAATTAGTATCTAATTATGAACTAATTAGACTAAAAAGATTTATCTCATCATTTACAGTTAAATTATGCAATTGATTATTTTTTAAAACTACATTTAATGTTCTATATATGTGTCCAAAAATTCGATGTGACAGAAAATCTTGAACATTTTTTAAAACTAAACATGGCCGGACAGGCACTCCCTCGGACAGGCACTCACGAAACTACTGGCTCTGCGTTTTCTGAATTTTTCTGAACTCCACCGAACACAAACTGGCAAACACTGCTTGCTCGTCAGAAAACTGCCACCGTTGAAATCCACTTCCATGACCCCGGATCGAGTTGGACAGCTCCAATCCTGAAGCCAAGTCGTCGCCGTAAACCACGATCAGACGCTCACATTTCGCAATCCAATAATTAAATTTGTCTCACGCCTCATCGAATCACTCTCGCAGTCTTCACTCTCTTGCTCGTCACTCTGCTCTGCTCTCTCTCTCCCATGAGCTCCATTGTCCCGCTGTTCCTTTCGCTCCACGTACCAAACAAACCACCTGCTCCGCCGGTGGTGTCCGCGCAACGGGCGCGTCTATTCCTCGCATGTGCGAGGAATGCCACGCGCGTCGCAGCCAGCACCCCCGCCTCCCTCGCCTCCTCCGGCTCCGGTGGCCACCGCCGCCTCCGCCGCCGCCCTCCACCACCGCTAACCCTAACCAAGCATGCCGCCGCGCCGTCCGTCCACCGCCTCGCCCCCGCTGCCGGCCCCCGCCCACCGGGGCTCCTACCCTGCGAGGCCGGCGGTGCTCCCGCGCCGCCTCGCCCTCCGCCGACCGAACCATCGCCGCCGCCCATCCTCCGCCGCCCCCGGCCCTCTCCTCTTCTATAGCCGGAGGCCATGGAGCCGCCCCGAACTCCGGCAACCCAGATCCTAAAGGCCGCCGCCGCCCGCCACCACCACGGCCGCTGGCGACCTCGCCGGCGGTCGCTCCCCCCACCCACCACCCCCAGACCCCGGCCACCCCCTCCCCCAACCCCGCGGCCATCACCATCGCGAGAGCGAGAGGAAGAAGATGCACATTGCGGCGCGGGCCCGCTTGCAGCGACGTCCGCCCCCTCTTCTGCGATGCATCCGCCCCGTTTCACGCGCGCGATGAATAGAAATCTCCCGCGCAATCCCTCCTCCTGCCTCGTGTCCCATGGCATCACGAACCGGGTCCGTGTCGACCGGGGCGCGGCCACGGCCTGGGCCGAGGCCGGGGCGACTCGGAAATCCTATACATCTTCCGAAAGATTTTTTCTTCACCTTCTAATGTTTGAGATTCATGCAAACTTTCTCAACCATTAGATCTTTTCAATCCTAACCTTCTTCCTCTTCCTTCCTCCTTCCTCGCAATGCGCCGCCGCCGCCGCCGCCGCCCCGCCCTCCGCTCCTGCGCGCTGCCGCTGCGACGTGCTGCTACCGCGCATGCTGCTGCTCCGTGCTGCTGCTGCTGGTCTGCTGCTGCTATGCAACGCTGCTGCTGGTGCCGCGCATGCTTGCTGCACCGCCGCGCATGCTGCTGCTGCTGCCTCTGCGCGTGCTGCTGCTTTGCTGCGCTGCCCGGCTACTGCTGCTGCCGCCGCCGCGGCTGCTGTGCTGCTGGTGCGCCGCACACCGCCGCCCCCACTCCCCGCCGGCGCCGTTGAAGATGAACTGAAAAAAATGTTGATCCAAATTTTGGTTTGTTGAATCTATATTTTTTAGATGTTGAAATAGTCTGTAAAATATGTTGAATCTACTATTTTTAAATGTTGAACTATATTTTCAACATGTTGAAGCTAATTTGAGTCTAATGGGCTTTATAGATACATAGCTTATACATCTTCCCGAAGTTATATAGAAGCCCCCGGCGCGTCCTTGGGCGAGCTCTACCACGCCGTGGGCCGGTCCAGGCGCCGGTCCCTGGCGTTCCCAGCGTCTTTTTTATTTTTATATTTTTCGAAGACATTTTTTATAGAAATATATTTTCAATTTCACAATTTACAGTTTTGTACCCCTACCGCCCGCCAGGGGGGCGGCAGGGGGGCGGCCGCCCTCCTGCCGGGCGGCAGGGACTTATATGTAAATAAAAAAAATTATTTGCGCGGTGGCCCTTGGCGGGAGCCTGCCGCCCCCCTGCCGGGCGGCAGGCCCCCTGCCGCCCGGCAGGGGGGGCGGCAGGCTCCCCAACACTGTATAAAGTCTTCTCTCCCCCCTCATTTGCTTCCCACGACATCCATAGAGCGGGAGGGAGAGAGGAGGGGTGAGGGAGGGAGTTGTAACGGCGAAGCCCTACCGGATTTTGGATCGTAATCGCAGGTAATAAATATATCTCAACTTTTTCGATCTAAATTATTTGTATGTTTAATTCTATAATTAGTGTATGCAGCATTAATGATATTTTAGTGATTTAGGTAATGTTTTTAATATAATTTAGGTAGAATTAAGATTAGTTTTAAGAAAAACCAATTAGGTTTACCAACCAATTTTGTGGTATTAATTAGTTGTTTAATACGAGAAAAAAATTCGAGAAATAGTCGGAAATTGTAGAAAATGCAAGAAAATATTAGAAAAGTTTATGAAAATGTAAGATAAATTGTAGAAAATGCAGAAAAAATTAGAAAAATGTTAGAAAAATATATTTATTAAAATATATTGTACAAAAACGGTAGGAAATGCAAGAAAATGTTAGAAAATTTTATGAAAATTTAAGATAAATTGTAGAAAAATGCAGAAAAATTGTAGAAAATGCAGAAAACTTATATTTTTTGTGTTAGGTATGGCCGAAGATACGTCAGCTCTACTTGACGGAGTCATAGACTCGTCGCACCGGTCCTTCCTTTCAGTGGTTCAGCGCGTGAAACTTAACGTGCTGCGTCCACGTCCACTAGCGGAGTTTGTTCCTGTTGGCCCACGATGGGTGCCCAGGTGATATGTCGTCGGATTATGTTTCTAAGAATACGTTTGTTTCGTATACATTTCGTACATAATGTACTTACCTTTGATCGTTCTATTTTTCAGGTTGAGTGAGGCTGGTCTTCTTACTATAGGTCGTCTTGCTGAGAGTGGTTCAGTAAAGCTGGACAGGTCTCTACTGACGGTTTATCATGTTCTTCTTATTTATATGAATATTTTAAATAATTTGAACGGTTTACAGGATCGCACCACCAGCTTCCTGATATGAGTCATTCATCGTATCCACCACCAATAGGTACTTATGATGAATATGTACCCAAATATATGACTTATAAAACGATGATTAAGATATCTTAATTGCTATTGTATAGGGCCCACACAGGATACCTTTGAGGCGAACTTCGAAGATTGGAGACGGTTATTTTCTACACCTAACCCGCAGGCCGATCCTACATTCCAGACATCTGTGCCCACCGGACGTCCAGGTAGAGACGTAGGGCCTCTAGAGCGACACACCTACTCTACAGAACACGTCCACGCTCAGCGTAAAAGAGGTCGACATGGCCGGGGTGGCCGGGGTGGTTAGGAGGTGCTTCTAGCTGTTTCTGTATTTTTGTTATAGGCATGTCATCATGTTATAATTATTTCATTCTCATACATCACCTATTTCGTTCTTATTTGCGTATGTGTGTGAATTGCTAGTTTATACTTTTCATATTCATGTTCTTTACTAATGGTTTTTATTTGTATCCATATCTAAAACACATCTAATGGGCCTGCCGCCCCCTGCCGCCCGGCAGGGGGGCGGCAGGCTCCCGCCAAGGGTCACCGCGCAAATAATTTTTTTTATTTACATATAAGTCTCTGCCGCCCCCTGGCGGGCCGTAGGGTACAAAACTGTAAATTGTGAAATTGAAAATATATTTCTATAAAAAATGTTTTCGAAAAATAAAAAAATAAAAAAGACGCGGCGTTCCCATCCGGGTCCTGCTCGACCATGGGCGGAGTGTTGGAGGCACGGAGTCAGTCCATGGGCTTTGGCGAAAGCCTAGACAGACACGGGAATGCAATGCACGCACGTCTTGGCCAAGTTGAGTTGAGGAGTTTGGACAGTCCGTTGTCTGCACGGCATTGGCGTGTCAGTGTCACTGTCACACGGGCTGCTGTTTATTGCTAGGAGCTAAAGTTTATCTCTATTGCATCAAAATTTTTTTATTATTTTGGAATATCAAATAAAATCTATTTATAAAACTTTTTTGCATACATGAGTGCTAATTTGTGAGACGGATCTAATAAATCTAATTAATCTATGATTTGTTACAATAATGATAGTAACCATCTACTAATTATGGATCGATATATTTTATTAGACTCGTCTCGCAGTTTAGCCTCGAAATTTTACAATTAGTTTTATAATTAGTATTCATTTAATATTTCTAAAAATACTAAGATTTTTGTTGATGTAACATAGTCTAAGTTTAGCAATCCATACAATTTAGAGCCGCTGGAGGGCGCGCGCACCACCAAAAGCTCCGAAATCTTAATTCGGGATGGGAAAGAAATTAAAGGTAGCTTAAAAGACAGGGTGGGGTGGGGTGGGGGTGGCGATGGAGTAAGGAAGGAAGAGGCTTGTGGAAGACGCCTGCCTGCCCAACTGCCCAAGGCAACACTACAGCTAGCGCCCATGCCATTGTGCGTGATTGTGTCGTCGTCGTCTGGTTTTTTTTTTTTTTGCGTGCGCGTCTCTTTCTCGCTTTGCGTCGCCATGGATGGCTGCAGGCAGTCAGGCTTGCCTTTTTGACAGCCACGTGTGGCTGCTGTGAGGCGGCGACATGAGACGCGAAGAAGACCAGGCCGCAACAGCGTCGCCGGCCGTCGTCGGGTTCGCGCGGTCCACGAGGCGAAAGCGCCGCCATGATGGCGGCCCGCCGCGGGCGCAGTGCCTCCGCCGTGGATCAGGCATCCGGCGGCCGCTGACGCCCGGACCGTCGGCGGCGGCCGCACCATCGGTCGGCTGCCGCTGCCGCTGCCGCTCTCGGCCCGAGGCTGGACGAGCCCTGCGGCGCACTTGGCCCGTTGGCAGGGCCGCAAGGCCACCAATCATCGACCACCCCAGATGTGGTAAAGGATCTAAAATTTTGAATTAAAAAATTTAAAAACATGACTTTAAAAAATCAGATTCTAATCTTATATAATTTTGAACTAAAAAATTTAAAAATTTTAATGGACTGTGAAGAGACCATTAGAGTCATAGCCAATTACCACCTGGCACCACCTGTCCACCTCCACCGTTTCGGCTTTGCTTTCCCATCGGCTCCGCCCGTCCGCCGTGTCGATGTGCCATTCCTTCCAGCCTCCGCACCTTTTTCGACTGTGCTACCGAGCCGTAACGTCTGCGACGACCGTGCTACGTAGTAGTACTCTCTCTCTCTCTCCCTCTCCAAAAAAAAAAAAGCTACAAACCGATATCCCTTGCCGATTTGGCATCCATCAGGGCACCAGCAATGCTTAAAGCCCAACTGGTCTTTACGTGTGGGCCCGGCGTCTGTAGTTTTTAGGCCTCATTTCTTTGCCACAATGGTGAGCCATGCATAGACTATAAACGTAGATCCCACTTGTAAAAAAATCAACCGTTCCCATCTCCATGTTGGTGGCGGGAGGAGGACTAGCAGCTCAGCGATGGCAGGAGAATATTTATATTTTATTCATATGGTCGGTCTTCAGACATATGGGTATCTGACTATCTGTAAGCTATAGATCACTACAAAAACTACTCCCACAATGATGAGCCAGCCAATATAGGCCTATAATGACCACTTCTGCTCTCCATTGTGGCCGCCCTAAGCCGTCGTCTTGAACATATCGTGGGGACCCCAACACTCGCAACAATGGAGTGTTACGTGCAATCCTATACTATCAGCAGCAACCAGCTAGGAATGGCGCGAGGAACACGAGCGTGAGTTACCCCCCGCACATGTTTCCTTTCCTTCTCCTTGTTTAATGTTTATCATCGCCTTTTGCTTCATGGTGCTAATAATAATCAAGTCGGGTTAAACCCTAAAGAAATGCCGAGAAGGGGAGCTTAAAGATGGGGAATTAAAGCTGTTATCGAGCCCGCTGATGACATGTCAACATCAAGATGTAAAATAGATAAGGTTTTGTTCGGTTAATTCTCTCCAAGGGGATTGGGAGGGATTTTGACCCGTTGGGGATTTAATCCCTCCCAACCCCTTCCAACCCGTTCAGTCCCCTCCAAACCGAATAAATCCCTATCCTAGGCTAGTTGTTTGGATTCAAGAGGCTAAATTGTACATCTCTTATTTACATTTTAACATGCCTAATAGTAGGACTAAATATGAGCTAATTGCTAATCTAATTGCACGGATGATGGCTAATTACCGTTAGTCTATTAGCCCTTGATTAGCTCTCATTAGCTCATATTTAGCCCAATTAGCATATCTAGGGCTAAACTTTAGCATACCTATTTTATCACGTCCAAACACCCGGCCGCCCCCTAACCAATTACTACTGGTGGTGCTAGCTGGTATATATACTGTACTCTATCTCATCCACCAAACCATGCTGTATTCTTTATGAAAAAACCATGCTGCACTAATTAAGGATTATTACAGTATTGTATGCGTTCCCGGACGTTGAGGTTTCAAAAAATTGGGATACTGCACGCTTTGGAGGTCAAGCTGTAAAGCACAGGAGAGATCCTTGTTTCTTTCAGTAATCTTCTGCTGGTACGTACCTCTTTTTACGAGGATAGATGCTTGCACCACGGTGCGATGAGCATGCATTTCGATCTGATGCCAAGTGGCCGTATGGTTCGGTGGAGCCATGCAAATGCAAAGCTTATTTATCTTTGTGGCCGGCCTTAATTATGCTATTACTCCGATGCTATATGCAGTAGTATATGTGACGCACGCAAAAGTTTGACGGCTTTGTGCTTTCAGCGGGCACGAATCACCATGCTTCTTTCACGAGATGTAAAAACCATACTCAAATTACGTGCGTAATCTGTCGCTGAAGCGTGTAGCTCGCAGGGCCCATCCGCGCGGATTTCGCTGGTGCACGTCTCGCGCGGTTTCTTCTCTTTGCCCTGCGACCGACTTGATTGTTGCCTCGCAAATCTGGGTTCTAGCTAGGCCACGTTTCGGTGCGGCCAAACTGTGCAAAAAACAGAGGGAGGCCGCCTTTTCTTGCTCCGGTCGCTATCGCTTTCTTCTTCTCTTCTTTTTCTGAATGGATGGATCCTGAGGATGTTGGCAATGTATGTACTCCCTCCGTTCCAAATTATAAGTCATTCCAAGAATTTTGGAAAGTCGAAATTTTTCAAGTTTCACCAAAATTATACAACAAAATAATAACATTTACGATACCAATTAAGTATCATTAGATTCTTTGTTAGTTATTTTTTTATAGTATACCTATTTGATGTCATAAATCTTTGTGTTTCTCTCTATAATTTTGGTCAAACTTTGAAATTGTTTGACTCTCCAAAATTCTTAAAATGACTTATAATTTGGAACGGAGGGAGTATCAGCTAGCGTTCCTGCCAGTGGAGCCATACAATTACAAATCTGTCTTTGCAACCCGAGGGGCATCATCGTCGTGATCATCCTGCAGTTCAAACGAAATGGCCCGTGTGCCGTGTCCCGGCAGAGTTTGGAAATCCAACGTGTGTCTGCAGAAAAAAAAAGATTATTCCAACGACGCTTGTGGTTTCTGTATTCGGAGTTCGGACTGGCGCCTTGCCTGCCCTTTCAGGCAAGTGCGCGCTTGTCCGTTCTTAGCAGCAGCAAGCACCCGTGCCAGGTTTACCATTGCTCTTTCCTGTGTAGTAGGTGTCAGTGGCATGGCACGAGTATCCTTAACGCGGCTGCTCCGCGAAATCAGCGCGTGCGCGTGTAGTTTTCCAGACATTCTAGTAGCAGCCGTGCTCCTTTTTCTTCTCGGCCAGTTGAAACAACGGTCATGCATCGAGTCTGGTATGTGCAGCCAGCCAACCACTTGAAGATTTAGGATCCGACCGGACTCGCAATCAAAGCTCGAATCAGATAAGATTTCAACAACCAATAAGTCTCTCTTCTCTTAAATTTGGGATTTTGACAGTGCCAAACTTGCTGAAATTTGGCCATGTTTCGCGTTACCAACTGAAGATCAAACAAAGGCCCTGTTTAATTCCCAAAAATTTTCAAGATTCCCCGTCACATCAAATTTTTGGACACATATATAGAGCATTAAATATAATTTAAAAAATAACCAATTACATAGTTTAGTTGTAAATGATGAGATGAATCTTTTGAGACTAATTAGTTTATGATTGAACAATAATTACTAAATAAAAATAAAAATATTACAATAGCCAAATCCAAAAAAATTTGCGAACTAAATACGCCCAAAGCCTTTTGCTCCAGACACCACACAGACAGAACAGTCAAACACACGTCGCAATCTCGGTGTACTTCCTTGTGACCCGAGGATATCGTGCCTTGGGAATCATTCTTACCTGGTGTCACGACCAGGGTTTTAAAATCCGACCGGACCGGCCTAACCGCCGCCCTTCGGTACCGGTTTACCGGACCGGTGAGGCCGGTAACCGGTTGAATTCAAATCCAAATTCAAATAAATTCAAAAACTCCCATGTAACTGGTTCCGACCGGTTTACCGGTCGGTTTTACCGGTTTGAAATTCAAAAGCTCCCGTGCAACCGGTTTACCGGCCGGTTTGACCGGTTTGATCGGTGGGCCTTCATGGGCCGGCCCATTTTTTCTTTTTCTTTTTTGATTTAACTTTAAATTCCCACAAACTATACTAAATGAATGAATTTTTGAGAAAATTTGACACCATTAGATTCATCACACCTTAAAGTATTTTTAGGAATTTTTTGGAATTTTTCATTTTTTGAATTCAAATTTAAAATTTGAATTTTGGCCGGTTGGGTACCGGCCGAAACCGGAACCGGACCGGACCGGTTTGACCGGTTACCGGTCGAACCGGACCGGACCGGTTTGACCGGTTACCGGTCGAACCGGACCGGTTCCCACCGGTTAGGTTAACCTTGGTCACGACACGGACGGAGTCCATGCAATTAGGTGCGGGCATTCGGGTAATAAAGATAATTCAGGTCGAGTAATTCGGGTAATTAGAAATTTGAGTAACAAAAACTGCTACCCGAAATTCATCTCAAATAAGCAATACCTGAAATTTCGGGTACCCAAAAATTTGGGTTTGTTATGGAGGCTGTAGATGGGTTCCTGCAGGGGATGGCCGTCACTGAGGCCGGCGCGGCCGGGGTGGGGGGCAAAGGAGCGACGCGAGTGCGGACCTGCTGGCGGTGGGGTGGCGGGCGGCGAGCGAGGGCGCGTGACGCGACTGGAGGCCGGCGACGATGCGACGCGGTAGGCCGGCAGCTAGGGCACTGGGCACATGCGCACTGGCCGGGGACGGCCGGAGGGGAGTCGGGGGCATGGGGGGCACCTCACCGAGGGGGAGTCGGGGGGCAGCCGGGCAGGGAGGGGTCAAGGGGATGTGGCCCTTTGGGGAATCAGGGAAAAGTAGGATTAGTTATGGGCTATTGGGCTGTCAATTTGGTTGGGCATAAATGAGTTCTTTTTAATTTTGGGTAGTTTTGGTGATTCGGGTACCGGGAGTCAATACCCGAATTACCTAAATAAATTCGAGTTTCTCAAAATCGTACCCGAAATAGCGATCGAGTATTTCGGGTTCGGATATTTCAAATTCGGGTATTTTGGGTTCGAGTATCGAGTTCGACAAATTATGTCCAGCCCAACATGCAATTCCACCTGCTGTACTCGCAATCAGATCGGGATCGAGCTACTGCTGTCAGGCGTCTGACAGCGACTCGCCGGTGCTGCTGATCTTCTGAAACAACATGTAAAGGTTTATTTAGGCCGTGTTTAGATGTTTTGAAAAAAAATTACAGTGGAATCTTGCTAATTTTAAGTACTAAATGAAATCTATTTAATTTTTTTTTGCACACATGGGTTGTAAATCGCGAGACGAATCTAATGATGCTAATTAATCAATGATTAATTAATAATTAGCGGATGATTACTGTAGCATTACTGTTGCAAATTATGGATTAAGTAGGCTCATTAGATTCGTCTCGCGATTTACAGCCCATCTATGCAAAAATTTTTATAAACAGACTTCGTTTAGTACTCCATACATATGTCGAAACATTTGATGTGATATTTTTTTTACATTTACGGGGTTCATGGGTGAGAACTAAACAGAACCTTAAACCCTTGCCACTACTGGCGTTTTCTAATGCTCCGAATGATCTCGATTTTTAAAACACAAGTTTCGTATCCGCGGATTAGCAAAGACCGTGCCAGCTCCAGCACGGAAGAAGACCGGCGACTGAAGTGGGTGGCATGATGGCAGTGTGGACATGCGCAGTTCTTCGCGCGGCTGCTCAAGAACATTAGCGGGTGTTTAGTTGCTGAAAAAATTTACATTTGGATACTGTAGCATATTTTGTTGTTATTTAATAATTAATATCTAATTATGGATTAATTAGCGTCATTAGATTCATCTCATATGAATCAATTATACTATGTAATTAGTTATTTTTTTCAATTGTATTTAATACTCCATGCATGTATCTGAAAATTCGATGTAACAGGTAGTGTACAAATTTTTTTGGGAACTAAACGCACCCTTAGTAGACACGCGTGTACAAATTTCAATGTTCGTATTGGTACTCGCATCACTTCCTTGACCTTGTCTTTGGTTCAGAAACAAAGCCCGGAGAAAGCTTTCGCAAAAAAAAAAGGAGGAAGAGGGTCTGAAATTTTCTAATGTTCCAAAAGAAGAGCTTGACAGCTGCAGATTTGTGCAGCATGAACCTGTCAATTGCTCTGATCCCTCCAAGGCAAAAGTAAAGCTAGCTCAACTTGAAAACATCCTTCTTAATCCGTCGTTAGCAAAAGACCGTGCCAGCAACGGCACTGAAGTCTACCGAAGCAGGCGGCGGTGTAACCTTCAGACGCATCTATTAGCACTCGCATTATTAGCATGTCCGGTGCATCGGCTTCAGAAAGAAAAGCCTGAAAATTTGCGAACTTCGCAAAAAAGAAAAGCATGAAAAATTGCTAACTTCGCAAAAAAGAAAAGCCTGAAAATTTGCTAATTTTGCAAAAAGAAAAGCTCGGCGCAGGGTGTGGCTGAGAATGGCAAAGGTAAAGCAGGACAAGCTGAACGCACTAGGAAGGAAAGGCAACGAGACCGAGTTCCAAAGCCGAGCTCCCTCACATGTCACATGTCCTGAAGCCCTGTTCTTTTTTTTTTTGAATAAATCTGAAGCCCTGTTCTGATTCTTAACCATCATGGATTCATGGTGTGTGCTGTGGGTGGCGTCCAAACAGGATGAGAACGAAAGCAAGAAGAAACCCACCCTCCCACAACAAATCAGGCCCGTGCTGTGGTGCGACCAGATCCCAACGAAACTTCTCGAGCGCTGAACATCGCCAAGCACTTCGAAGCCCTCCAAAAGGGACCTGCCTGCCTGGCAAATTTCAAGAGAAGATAAAGCAATTTTCGTCAAAATCAAATCAAATTAATTAAAGAAAGAAAAAAGGAAAACAAATGAGAAGGACCCTCCTCGCCCGGAAGCCAGAAGGGAGAGAGGGGAGGGCGTGGCTGGGCCTACCTGCCAGCGGCAGTGGCAGAGTCGTAATACGGCGGTTGGGCGGGGGGCCCATCCGGCACGCGCCTACGCGGCCGCGCTAGTAGTATATGCAGAGGAAATTCCGCGACGCGGTAAAGCAGAGCAGCCAGCCACTCGCTTTCTTCGCAACCACGTCTCCTCCCCTCAAATCCCCACCCCCAAATCCAGCTGGCCCAAACCCTAGCCCGATCCCAATCCCCCCCCCCCCCCTCCCCTCCCCTCCAATCCTCCTCCTCCCCCCGCTTCCTTCGCCGCTAAGCATATCCCTCTCTCCGCCTGGATCTCGACGAGGATGACGGTGATGGAGCTCAAGGCGCTGCCGCTGGGCTTCCGCTTCCACCCCACCGACGAGGAGCTCATCCGCCACTACCTCAAGGGCAAGATCACCGGCCAGATCAACTCCGAGGTCGAGGTCATCCCCGAGATCGACGTCTGCAAGTGCGAGCCGTGGGACCTCCCAGGTACGCCTGCTGCTCCTGCCGAGGCTCGTACCCCTCTCCTCCCATCGCCGCCCCGATCGCCCGCCCCCTTGCTTCCGCTCCCGATTTTGGTTCAGTTGGTCGTCTTAGACGGTGAGAGAGAGCTCTGCTCGGATTTTTGACGACTTCTTCGGTTAGTCGGTATTTTGGGCTTCTATTTTTGTGCAGTTTTTTTTATCAGGTTCGTTTCCAGTTGGTGTCCAATTTGGGGGGATTTTGTCAGATGTTGTCGACTCCCCCATTTCCTGGATTTTTACTCGCAGGATTGGAATCGTGCCATTTCGGTCAATCTGTTCCCCGTTCTCGCGATTCCCCCTTCCTTCTCCGAGTTTCCGTCGCGACCTACCCCGCGAACCTTCCTGCTGCAGGGCTCGGATGCTCATCTGCTGAAAAGCTGAGCAGATTGCCAGCTGCAGCTTACTCTGCTGGTTTGGGGGTTGCTCGCGCTAGTAGTTTCCTGAGGCGCAATTCTCTCTGTCGGCGCTCTGCTTTGCTGGCTGGATGCGATTCCCTTGAACTCGGCTAAATCCTTACTTTAATCCCCGTGCTCCCCTTTCTCGAGATGCGATTTGATTTGGTGCGATGCCGGCTGAACAAAATCCTTGACGACTGCGCCGATTCACTTAGTTTACCCACTTGTCAAACGAACTGCTCCGCGAAAGATGATTCCCGTTTCATGATCCGGAGCACTGATGACGTGATTGTGTGCGCGTGCAGATAAATCACTGATCCGGTCGGATGATCCCGAGTGGTTCTTCTTCGCGCCCAAGGACCGCAAGTACCCCAATGGGAGCAGGTCAAATAGGGCCACCGAAGCTGGATACTGGAAGGCCACCGGCAAGGACAGGATCATCAAGTCCAAGGGTGACAAACGCAAGCAGCACATCATTGGCATGAAGAAGACCCTTGTGTTCCACCGTGGACGTGCACCCAAGGGTGAGCGGACAGGGTGGATCATGCACGAGTACCGCACCACTGAGCCGGAGTTTGAGTCCGGCGAGCAGGTAAATCTACTGTCTGGTTTGCTTCTCTTCCCTGTTTAGCTTGTGGTTGTTAAGTTCCGTGGTGGGAATCTTCATAGTTTTAGTTTGAGTGTGAGAAATATAACTGAGAATTCTGTACAACATGTCCCTCAAAGATACTTTGGTTTCAGCTGGTAAAGATAGTTCTAACTTTCATTGCAGTTACAGCTTAAATATGTAGGAAATTGGTGCTTTGTTCTGATGTCCAATTGTTATTTCATTTCCTGACAGTTACGTATCTACTGCTTTCAGGGTGGTTATGTTCTTTATCGCCTCTTCCGGAAGCAAGAGGAGAAACCTGAGCGCCCTAGCCCAGATGAAGTAGATAGGAGTGGCTACTCGCCTACTCCTTCTCGCTCGTCACCTGACAACATAGAGGTGAATGAGGAAGCAAACACGCCGTTAAATAGGGAGTCTCCAGAGTCTGGTCTGCATGAAAGTCCGATTGAGCTGCCAAATTCTGTGGAAACCAATGCTATGCCGATGAGAAGGTGGCTGGCTGACAGAAATGATAACTTGGTGGCTACTGCAGCGGATGTTTCCCATATGATGCCTATTAATGGACATGCTAATGTACCCGAGGTGAGCACAAAACAGTAAAAGCCTGTTTCTCTATCAGCGTTCAACATTTTGCTGCACAATATCCATCCTGTTACAATCCTAGGCACTGAATTTCTTCTAAGGACTTTCATCATCTTTTTAATTGCGAGCAGGTTGATTCTTCTGCTGGTGCTTCAGCTCAGTTCATTCATCCACAGAATGGGAATGGTGGTTTTAACAATTTTGTGCCTGATATTGCCCCCAATATACCGCATGGAAATGCATTCTTCTCTGATTTCCAGCAAGGAGCTTTTGGTTTTGATGGCAACATGAATCCTCCCGATGCCCTGGATGCTTTCTTGAACCAAACACTTGTTGATCCTGATGAACATTCATCAACAACATCAAAAGTTCAGTATGACTCGGACATTCCTACAGAATTTGATAACCACGGGGTTGCACAGGTAATGGTTTTCTATTCTTACGGAGTTTGGCACCTGATGTTTAGGTCTTGGTAAATGCTGGCACCCTTATCTTTTGCTATCTTTGCAGGGTGAAGAATGCTGGTGGGCAAATCTAGATTTCTTGTCAGATGAGCCAAATCCTCTGAATTCACAATATGAGAATACACCGTTACTTCATTATGATACAAATGACCAGGATGTACTTTCAGTGGACTCTGCTGCTGATTCCTTGCATGATCTGTTCAATAACATGGAGGATTCAAGTGCAAGGAGGGCTGGAATGAACATTGAATATGGTCTTCAGGGAACTGGGATTTCTCTTATGCCCGGAGAGTTACAGCCCTCTGTGCAGCCAAACTACCTGTTCACTAACCAGGGCACTGCACAAAGAAGGATCCGGCTACAGTTGCCTGCTGATTTGGAGAGTGGGGAGAGCATAACTAGAGATGAGAGTGAAGATGAAGTATCGTGTGTTGTAACTCCGAACTATCTGAATGAAGCTGAAGAGGAGTCCACGGCAGATAAGGATGTGGTTTCTGATGGAGATGAAGCTGAGTCAACAGGGATTGTTATTAGAAGCCGGCCTGCTCCAAGTTCAAGTTCAGAGAGTTCATTGACCCAACAAGGGACTGCAGTGCGAAGGCTCCGGCTGCAGTCACACCTCATGACAGGACCATGTCCTAGTACTGATGATACTTCAAGTTGCATCATAAATGAAGCAGAAAGTCACCACAAAGCAGAGAAATCTGAGGTGAGGGACCTTGTTACTCTGAAATTAAATGCACATTTGGTTTTTTACCTTTTTAGTCATTAATGAGTTAACCCCAGGATATTCAATAGATCTTTTTATTGATTGTGTAGCATCTGTTGTGCAGTGTTTCCTAATGAACTCTTTTGATCCCGGCTGACCTGTTTTAGCAAATGATATTGTCTAACTTCTCTTTCGATTTTTGTCCAGATTGGAGAGGATGCAAGTACAAACTTTGCCGAAACTGTTGATGGTATATTGGACAGATGCGGTGATAGTGAACAAAAGAACATGCCTGAACATGGTAATAAGGCTTTGGATCTTGTGTATGTTGTGTAGCTTTGTGACCGCTAACTTCTGCTTTTGCTAAGATGATTCCATATGGTGCTGAACTGCAGTTGCTGAAACAGCTGTTCCAGAAGCCAAATCTGTTCCAAGGCTGCGGAAGGCTTCTGAGAAGAGTGGCAAGGATGCTATCAAGCAGGAGGATGGTCTTGAGCCCCACGTGAGAGCACCAGCGCAGAAGAGGGGCTTCCAACCTTACATGGTCTGGCTGGTTCTTTCGGTGCCCCTGCTGTTGCTTCTCTGTGTTGGGGTGTATGGGTGGATATGAAAGGTATCCCGGTGCAGTGTAGGGCGTCACATTTTGCGCACGCAGGTTCCCAGCATCTACACCTGGTGGTATGTTGTCATGTGTACATAACTGTCTTTTCTCCCGGCCAGCAGAGGAAACTGAAAATCCAAAAAAAAAAAGAGGTAGCACTTTAGGAGGAAGAAAAAGGAAAAAAAAAGAACCATTATTAGAGGCATAGTAGTACGTCCTTAGTTTTTTTTTTATTTCAGCTGTTGCTGCAGATGCTGGTAAGTCGATGTGGTAGCTGTTGTTTAGTTGCAAGCCATTCCCTCGCCTGCTGGCTTTATTTCCTGATGTAATGTAGCAAGACCCTGTTAGACGGGGTGCCGGAAGTCTGATGAACCTTGGTAATGTCTTGTCTTCTTGTTATTGTAGATAGTATTTCAGTTCCTGATGCTGGTGTCTTGCTGGTCATGATTTTTGTGTTGCTATGTTCGTACCTGATCCTGATGAGACGGGGTCAGATGAATTTGTCTGGTGAAGAAATGCTATTATCTGTGTGGGTTTGTTATGGTATCTGCTGCTACTTTGCGCACGTGTGGTGACTGGTGGGTGAGGATCTGAGTATCTGCCGAGGTGCCAAAGGATGTTGGACCAGTTGGTCACGACAGTCCGGCGGCACCTTGTAGGTTGTGGGTTCGATCTCTGATCGGGGTGAATTTTCCGTCTACGGGTAAAAAAACTCTCTCGTCTGCCCATATTCAAAGCATTGTGGAGCTCGGCCTAACTCATAAGGCGACGGATCCTTTGTGTACGGGTGAGGCAGGAGTTCGGGGGTTTTTTGTCTGCTGTGACATGTCATTCTATCTCTTAAACAATGTCGTGGAGGCGGTTTTATCCCCCGCAGGTAAGTTTTTTTTAGTATCTGCTGAGGTAGCAGCTGAAGTTTCCTTCAAAATGTTTTGGTGGGTACTTCACTAATGTAACGGCTTTTCTGGACCGGGTTTGTTTCTGATTCTGTGCATTAATAAATGAACAATAAGTATAAGTAGAACGCAAAGTAAATTGATGGTCGAAAAGTTGGAATGCTAAGTACTTTGGTCGAAAAGTTGGAATGCTAAGACACAACTGTGAATCCTAACCCAAAACAAAACAAGCCTTCTCATTTCTCCGCCGAATCTATTGTTTCGATGTGACAATGGATTTTGTGGTTGACATTTTCTAAATCACAAAACTGCTGCAAAGCTTAGTTTATTTGCTTCCGAACTTTATTGTTCTAAATGAAAACATCTAAAATGGAGGGTTTGCTTGAATTTTTATGGATTGTACAAGTACAAGAATTACGTTGCAAATTTCACAGGGAATGCAGTATGGACGGGTAAGTTATGCATCGAACATCTGTATTTCCGTTCAAGTAATAGGAATGAAGCGTGCCTCGTGTTGAAAAAAAACGTTGCTGAGTTATGCATTTTTAAAGATGAGAATATAAACCAACAAAACCAATGGAAATTTTCTTTAGAAAAGTGCAAACCTAATCCTTCCGTATGCTAGTTCAATTAAAACGCGAACAATTGATATAATTTAAATTTTTTATTGATCTGATTATTCCCCGGGAACTCTTTCCCCGGGTACAAAATCGGGTTCTCGTCCTTCCTTCTCGACGAAGCCTTCGCTCCGGAACACGAAGAGGCGGAAAGTCCAACACCCACGGCCCTCCACTTCCCCGAAATTACCATTCCGTCCCTCGCCACTCTCCACCACCCCATCCCCCCTGCCTTGACCGACCGAACCCACTGGCCTCGCCGGCGATGCCCTCCTCCTCCTCCTCCTTCGCTGGCGCCGCCAGCGGCGGCGGCGGCATTCCCAGCGGCGCGTCGTCCACGCTCTCCCCGAACGCCGCCCCCTACACCCTCCTCGAGCACCAGGGCCGCGCCCCTCCCGGGCGCCTCCAGGACGGTAACTTTCTTTCCTCCTCTCCCGTCCCCAACCACTCGTCGCTAGTGCCCACGAAGCTATGCCTCTTGGATGGTAATTTTTTTCCTAGGCTAGTTGCTCTTGCTCACGTCTTCTCGCGCAACCCGATTACTTTGTTGTTCTGCCATGTCGATTTGGTGCGGTGGCGGTCGCGAAGGATTTTGACCTTGTGGTTCTTGCACTTTACTAAGGTTCGCATTGGTTGGCCCAAGGTTGAAGCAGCACTATCTGGCACGACACATAGCACTCATTATCAGAGAAATTATGTTTGTTCTGTTGTTTTAACTTCTCCCTTTCAATTGTCTGCCACTTAGATCAGTTTATGCTTGGTAATGTAGATGATGTAGTACTGCCCAGCTTGATACATGTGTTCCCATTTATTTATTATGCATTGATGGCATTAACTGTGTCTTGTGGACTTGTAGGTGATGCTTCGAGTTTGATTGGTGATAACTCTGTGTTGAATGGAGAGGTCAACAATGCATACTCTGCGTCATTGGCAACCCACTTTGGGACAAAGCCGAGTGATGCTGTTTATCCAAGCACTGCACATGGAATGTGCCAAAGTCAGCCAAGCTTGTCACGTGGAAGTCCTGCCAGTGTCTATCCATCTCCAAGTTCCTCAGTCGCGGTAGTTTCAGAGTCATCAGTTACCATAGCTTCCAATTTCAATCAGCGCCAAACTCCCATGACCTCAGGGAGGGTAACGGTGACGATCAGAAGCCCTCTGAATAAAACTTCAGAAACTGACCACACCAGTTTTGGTTCTAGCGAATTGGCTATAAGGCAAAATGATGAATCTAATAAAGAGACTGGGAAAGTTGTCGCCTTCCGTGGAAACTTAGAATTCAGTAACCCTACTAATGGAAATGGCACTTCACAAGGCACCATGGTTTTCTCGAAAGAGCTAAATCCTGAATTCAGCGTGAAGCCTCATGGACCATCTGCGTGTGCTAGCCCATGTGTTACAGCGGCTGATGACGTGAATCCTGATCCATCTGAGTGTTCTGTGGATTCACCATGCTGGCGAGGGATGGCTTCTCATCCCTCTCCTTTTGATGTTCATCAAACATTAGTTGCCCAATCTGTGAAACAAGAATCAGTGGCTTTTGATGCAGGCCAGGAACAAAGCTTTAGCACTGCTTGTGAGGCTCCAACTAAACTTCCGCATTTGATCGCTAGCAAGAGTAAGCAAAACCATTCCCAATTGCATGCTGAATTGGGTCTGTCCAGAAAACCTGGAGACATTGGTACAAAGCTGACACAAGATTCCCATGGGAAGGAGTTCGAGTTTGTGAAACACGGTGCAGCAAAATGCAATGCAGAGAAACACTGTTTAGAAGTGATAGATGATGACATAAAACGATCTGGCCTAAACTCTGCTGCTCCTGACTTTATTCCTTTGTCAGTTAGGAAATCAAATACCAGCAATGGTCTGTCTAACAACTCAATCAAAATGTTCTATATGGTTTCACCTTGTGTGCTGTGTATCACATTAATTCCTTCATTGGCTTCTGCATGTATTTGACTCTGTTACAGGTTCCTGTTCATCTGGGACGAACATATCAAGAATTCTGAGGGCGTTCAAGAGTATGTCAGAGGTGTTATGTAATAATTATTCTGATGAAATTGAGCTAGAGGAGCATGACTACAGCCTCCTCCAATCAGTAATTGAGAATCTTCAGAGTTATCTTTTTAAAGCAAGAAAGGTGAACCCCTTTTTGCTATTTTTGTCAAAGTCTTGTGAACTTATCAGTTCAGGATTCTGTCAATTGGAAATACATTCTGTCGACCATATGCACAATGTGCACCCTTCAGTTTTCCTGTCCTGTTTCTCCAGCTTGTTTATTTTGAAATAGGAGGGCAGGGTTAAGCTAAACTATTCTGGTTTATTCTTCTTTTTTCTTTAATATGAACCATATTTGCTCTCTGGTGCTAAATGTTATTTATCCAATGTCCTCTTAGAAGGAATCACTGTGAATATTTCTTTAACCCTATTTGTGTAATTCTGTGTATTATTTGTGAACTACTGATTCCTGGTTCTATGAAATTTTATTCCTGTTGAGCTGGATAAATCCCTAAATATTCTCAGTGCTGCCACTTGTCATAAGAATTTTGAATCTAGAAAGACTTGTGATTTAATTGCACAATTTGATTCAGTGATGCAATAAGCCCTTTTGTTTTGGCTCTTCCTAGGTTTTTGTTAAGGGTGTTTCTGACAAGGCTGGAGGACTAAAGGCTTGCTACTCTCAGAATGCAGTTTCAAAATCTGTCACAGGAAACTATAATGGTAGTTACACTGCTGATAATGGGAAAGGCATAATTATCTCTAATATTGCTGATTCTAGTTGGTTGCTTGGTGAGTTAAGGAAAAAGTGCGTGACTGGGTACCAGGTAACTTTTTCTACACATTGTAGTAAGACAGCTTTCTTGTTTATGAACATGCAGAGTTTCTTGATATATTGTCTCTCAGTAAGTGGAAATTACAAGATATGCGGTGAAAGTTCTGTTTGGCAACTTTTAGAATGATCATGTAAAACAACTTGCTGCTAGCATTCTCTTTGAAAATATCTTATGATCTTTTTCCTATTTCTTTTATAACATTACGATCAGACCCATCAAGATTTGACCCCTGAACTCACATGCAAATCCAGTTAAATTAATGCTTTACACTTTCTAACATGCTATTTTTATTGAACAGCCTTCACTCAACAATTTTCCAAAGGAACTCTCATGCGAGGAGGATCACTCACAGGCTCTTATCTATAAAAATTTGTGGATCGATGCAGAACGTGCAAATTGTGCATTGAAGTATCAATTGAAACAAACTCGTTTGGAAATTGACCTAAAGTCTAGCAGTGCTCATACTTGTGGTGGTCCAAGAATCCCTCCTTCCCATCTAAGTGATACAGGTAGAGATCCAAGTAGTTCCTATGGGTCTGCCATAACTAGCCCACTGATGCTCGAGGACCACCCTGGAGGAAGAAAGAGTCATAACCTTTATGCTGCCGACCGCATTCAGTCAGGACACAGCAGTGTTCTATCAAGGTCAAAAGGTCACATAACCGTGCCAAATAATATTGAGGATGAATATTTCCTGTCAGGCTTGGAAGAAACTGGCGTGCACCCCCATGCTCATTCTGGTCTACTAGTAGCAACAAGTAGGGCTCACAGAGGGTTGGACACAAGCACTTCTGATGGAATGCCATCACTCCCGCATATCTCTGGAAGCGATGGCATTTTGTGTGAAAGTTGTGAGTTTGGATCTTCAGATTGGGAGCATGTGCTGAAGGAAGAAATTGGCTCAACCTGAAGGGATCTGCCAGCCAGATACATATATAGCTACTGTACATATATGAGCAATCATGAATCCCTAGGAATTCAGGGCCTCTTGGTGTGTATTTTGCTTGACAAGGCTGATGAATTGGCACTGCTTTGCTAAACGGTGCTGCTCCCGCATATGGAAAACTAGGAACAGTGCTTGTAACTCATAACTTGGATCAGTATGCTAATTGTCTATGCTACTAAGTGCAAATGATTAATGTTATTGAGGAGAACATATGCAGTCTGTTGACTATGGTAATATACTAAGATCCACATACATAAGCAGCAAAGCCTATTTAGAAGTCGGTCCTAGGTACCTGCTAAGCTAGCAAGTAGCAAACAGTCTTTCTATACAGAATACTCCCTCCGTTCATATTTCAAAGTACAAGGCAAATTAGTATTGTAAAAAAACAAACTTTATAAATTCTGACCAACAGTTAGTCAATTTATATGCATGATTAGTGTATGAAAGTTATATCAGTAGATTCACATTTCACATATATTTTAATTTGTATTTATGGTGCACAGTTGATAATTATTGTACGAGTAATTGATGGTCGAAGTGTACTTCTAAAGGCTTCCCGAAAGAATCAAAAGGAGAGACGGTTTGTAAATGCTATGATAATTGATAATTACATGATCAAAGTCAAACGTCACAAAAGCCAAGTTTCAATCACTGCCCCCATTACATAATTTAACTCATTTTGACCTTACAGTTGATTTTTTTAATGTATTTGGTGTATGGATCTAGTAAGGCATTCTTAATAGGAGAACTCCTTTTTGTTTTCTTAAACTGGAAACAAGTTGAATAAGCTTTTAGGTGTATGCAATTGAATGATTAATACATTAATGAATTCCTTGTTGAACTAATAAAAGGCAAACAGAACAATCAAAATGCCTCTCCGTGAACAGGATAAAAGTTCCAGTATAAAATAGTAATTTTGACCACTCACCACTCTAGTATTTTTTTCTCAAAAAATAAAAGGAATGCCTTTAGATCATCACTTCAATGAATTTTGGCAATGATTCACACAAATGAATATAGCTGAAGTTTGTCGAATGGTTTTTAGATGTGTGCTATATAAATGAATATAATTCATGTGGAATGCCGAGTAGTGAGGTTCTTTGGAGATGATCATGCACAACCAATTTAGGTTTACAATGCACACTTCTTGTTATCTTATCCTGAGAATCGATTATGATCACGCACAACCAATTTAGATTTCCAATCCACAACCATATTTTTTTTTGTTCTAGAAGCACATGGAGTATCCATATTATTGTTACATGTGTGTACTTGAAATAAATGTGTGTAAATGTATGAACGATTCAAAAATTGACAAGGTTATGCCACACCCGGAGATAGTGTACTGAAACATGCACGTTGTATGCATAAATGCATGAAACCTATTTCCAGAAGCAAGTTGAAAAGTACTATTATTCAAATTTATGTATGTTCTTTGAGAGCAAGACCATAAAGTAGAGAAAGTTGATTGTTAAAGTTTTGGTTGGAAGGTGCATGTGATAGCATAAAACAAGGATGATCCTATCCACTTGCATTGAACAGACTTGCAGTTTTACTAATCTGCAACTTGTAGCCATGTGTTAGATTGCTTAATTCTCTTTCGGAAACAAGGATTAGTTTGTTTAATCATGCTAGGTCGTGTTGTATCCTAGTCCCTGAACTGTACTTCAAACGTCTTGCCAAAGTACAAGCCAGAGTGATGCATCTGAATTGGTCATTTGGGATGGTGTGCGTTCACATTACATCTTGGTAGTTTCAGACTTTCAGTTCTCCTGTCAAGATGGTGTCTTCATGAATCAACTTTATTTTGTCATTCTGTGATTGGAAAATCAGTCCACATATAAAATAATCCCACCTCACCATCTATAACCCTTTACCACTCAAATAATGATATGGAGTCCAACCACTCCCCCCCCCCCCCCCCCCACACACACACAGAGATCCACAAGAACACATTCAGCATCATATTTTCCCCAACTTATTGGATTCTCTAATATGAGCAACTTAGATCATGTAAAATCATAGCAAAATTAGGATATTACATGTCTTAAACAAAAAAAAGAGAGTTAACAACATATAAGCTCGAGTCCTATGCAATTTGTGTTTGTATAGATAAAGGTGCAATTGGTGATTATACACACATGCCGACTTTGATGTGCACTCCGTGTTTGTATAGATAAAGGTGCAATTGGTGATTAATAAACTAGAACAAAAAGATGAAAACATAAAATGCACAGTACTCCGGATTAATAATACGTGTAGTCACATTATAATGGCTGTATACGCGCACTCTCTAGAGCTATAATGGCTGTATATGTGCACCATGTACCTTGACGATTTTCTAAAAGATATATACATTCTGAGATATTTCAGAACATACATGATATCTTTTTTAGGTCTACATGATGTCTTTTTACGAAGCACAGTACAAGCCAATTTTTCTGGGGGGGAAATACAAAATTTTTGCAAACTATATTATATTATATTATATATTATAGATCAAGATATATGCATCAGTAGTGCATGTCATCACATATTTCAGTGACCTACTAGAATGTTTTAAAAGCTGCTCCTATGCAGAAAAAAGAAACACCGGACTTCTCAGCGTATTTGATCGACAAACGTATTACACAAATCACTAGCTGCTGTTTCATTCCAACTATAAGATATCATGGTTGAAGACACATTACAACATCATTAATTGAGATGTGATTCGTGGTTTCATCCATTTAGTTCCATTATTCCTCAAACTATACTTCATTGTTCATAAGATGGTGGCAAATTCAATTCAAGTTATATTTCCAGAGTAAACAAGATAACCAAAGGCGATGGAATGATCGAGCTGGAAAGGTTTACTCTCGTACTTCTAATAATGCAACTTGCAGACTAACTTTATGCTAAATATGGCATTAAAAACAAAAGCCATGAAAACACATTTGCTCATTCATCTCGATCAGTTCATCCAATCAGTGTACACGGATTATTAATTGCCAGCTAAATGTGCATAAAATAAAGCGGAAATAACCAAGGCAACGTATCTAGTGCAAACCAAGGACTTCGTGCAAACCCGTGCAAACCAACTAAACAAAGTTTCAAAAAATTCTAAAAAAATCATGAATGTGCTTCTCAGCTTACCTCATCTATATATAAAATTTCATGGTCAAATTCGTCTTACTCTAGAAGTTACAAAAAAGACAAATTTTCTGACAACAATAATGGTTCAAATGCATCTCAAATTTGTCTTTTTTTGTAACTTCTAGAGTAAGACGAATTTGACCATGAAATTTTATATATAGATGATGTAATCTTAGAAGCACATTCATGATTTTTTTCAGAATTTTTTGAAACTTTGTTTAGTAGGTTTGCACGGGTTTGCACGAAGTCCTTGGTTTGCACTAGATATGTTCCCACTAACCAAAGGCCGTCAATAGCAGGATATACTCCAATAGCTCAATCGTGTTTCGAGTACTTTAAATCATTTGTTCATAAATCTCAAAGCCCCTCAGCTAGATACTGAACTAGTAAACTATAGTCAATTACCCTCTTTGTCATAGTCAACTGCACCAGCAGGAACATAGTTGAAGAAACAAGAACAAGAACGAGGAACAACCAATGCAAAGAACAAGATCGAGCAAGATCTCCATTAATTCATGCAATTACCTAAAATAAATCATCATCCCAATTTGAATCAAATAAATACGACTAGTGAAGATTGAAGGAACCACTGTGGATAGGTAGGATTTGCTAGCTCGATATACCTATGGTAGTGTAAGCTTTCCAAATCGCCATATCTCTCCCTCTCTACACCGTTCCTAGCTGTCACCGTCGACATACTCCACTTCGGCGGACGCCGATGCCGCTGCGGCGTCGTCGCCGCTGCACTCGACATTGAACCCGAAGAGCCTGAAGCTCCTCGCTCCTCCTGTGGGTCCCGCCTCGACGCCATCACCGGCGGGGACGGCCATCGTTGCACCCTTACCCCAGGCCGCGGTTCTTTGCACTCCGACGGCCATGGGCCACGCCGGCGCAGCGGCAGCATCGCCGAAGCTGATATCGCGGCTGCGGTGCTGACAGTGGCGGTAGTCGATGAAGTATCGGCCGGCGGCGGCGGCGGCGCGGGAGAATGAGACGGTGTCCCCCGCGGCGAGCCGCGCGGCGCGGACGAAGCGGCTCCACCCCTTGGTCATGACATAGCTCTGGCTGCTCCCCCAGTAGGAGTACCGGAACCGCCACGGCACGCCGCCGCGGTCCTCGAAGCACAGCTGCGTCCCGGCGCCGGCCGCCGGGAAGAACCGCTCCGCGTGCTGCTTCGGCACCACCAGCCGGTTGAGCTTGCCGACGTCGCTCGGGGTCAGCACCTTGTCGAACATGTGCTCCCGCGCCATCACGTGGCTTGGCTCGCCGCCGCCATGCTGGAGATCTTGACCTATTAGAACTTGTTGCTGGTACAAGTCGTCTTCTTGCTCCTCTTCTTGCACTTCTTGAGTGTCTTCTACCGTTGTGCCCAAGCTCAGGTCCATGTACATGGGACTAAATGGGTTGATCGATCTGTGTAGAACAAGATCTGGGAAATGTTTTGGGGGAAGTTTTTTTGGATCTAAGGGGAAGTTTTATCTTTTATCTAGGGCAGATGAAGCATGGGTAGTGTATGCAGCTGAAGACCTAACAGACGATCTCTCTTGCTCTCTATATGATCTCTTGACGAGTAAGAGAGTAGAGGGATACAGGAATGAGCTTGATGAGAGAGATTCTTGAGAGAGGGAGACAAGAGAAGCTTCTTGCAAGGAGGGGAAGAAAAGGCCTATACTTGATACACTAATCAAATGTGTTGAGGGGACAAGTGGGTTTGTCCTTTCTGCAGTTGGCAGGGGCAGGCCAAGGTATGACTAATATTAATATCAGTAATCAATCAGCAACTAAACAATTCCTTCGACACGCCACTAAGTGATGCCTGAATATACATCAGCATCGTCCATGTAGTATATCATGTATGCATGGTTTTATGGTTTGCAACTAGTTTCTTTGGCAGGTCATGTCAACTAAGGATTCCTCTTGAAAATTCAGCAGATGCAGTTTGCTGGCCGTATGTCAACTTGTGCTTATATATTTTGGCCTTTTGGGGTGTGTGCTGTGGTGAGTTGTCTGGGAGATATGCTACCAGCTGCAGTCTTAGAAAACTGCAACCAGGTTGGTTCAGACTTAATTTGCTCCTGTTAGTTTGCGTAGATCAACTGAAATCATAAACGTATCCATATTACTTGTTCTGGTTGCTGGAACACAACCATTTTCAGGAACTTTCATTCCCGAAATTTCACAGGAACATTTCACTTCCCAAGGGAAGCAGGAGAAATCACAGCGCTTCAAACAAAACATAGGTAGTCCGATCCGAAGAAAATGAATATAATAGCAGCAGCACATAAGGGGACATAGGTAAAATGGTACCTTGATTAAAATGCTGATGGTATTTTCTTTTTCCCCTTTTTTGGGGTAAAATGCTGATTATTTAATCCCATGGTTAATTAGGTGATTGCTTTGGTTATACTCCCTCCTTCCCCGTTTATAAGGCATGGTGGAACATGACACGGTCTTCTAAACAACACTTTGATCATTTATTTATCATATATTATATCACTTTTGATTATAAATTTATAATCGTTGTAAAATATATTTGATTATGAATCCAATCATATGAAATTTGCATTATAAAAATAAAAATTTAATAGTCAAATTATTGGTCAAAGATGACAAGGTTTGAATCTTGATATACGTGTATGCCTTATAAACAGGGAAGGAGGGAGTAGTTAAGTGTAAGCCACAACAAGTTTCCCGAGGTCAACAACTGTGCATAAATAGACAGAAGTTGATAGTTATATTTGGTAAATATATAAAGTCGGCAAGTTGATCTGGTGACGTCATCTACCTAGTTTCTTGTTGCGTCAGCTCCCATGTGGTAAAATTTATGAATAACCCCATGGTTTTTATTTATTTCGTAGCTATCTGGATGATTTTAACAGTAGAAATTAAGAATCCTCAGATGCCACCGAATGCTATTTGCATCCTTAAAATAAACATCAAATTTATACTGTCAACTTCTATTCTGATCGTGAACATTGTTTCAAAATTATAATTACTAGAACATTTCTCACAAAGAACTGGTCCAAATCTACGGGCTTTTTTTTATCCAATTCGTATTCGACTATTCTGTGAAGGAAAATTAGGAAGAGAAAATTCCAAACAATTTTTATTCAAAAGAAATATTTAATGTCTTCATGCTATATAATATTTTGTTTCTACACAGAGTTAATATAACACATTTGATAAAGTAGCTACTCCCTCCGTCCTACAAAGACCGTTCATTTATAAAATTTTAGACACAATACTAGTAGTGAGAAATGACCTTATACTTCTAATTAATTATAGCAGTTGTGATTGAAAATCACGCTGTTTATTGTTCCCAAGTTCCTTAATAAATGCAAATGCATTGAAAATAGAAAAATAGCACCTATTTAAGTATTTGATTTCTTCCATACCTTTCTCTACGTAATAGTTTCTTGGTACTTGATATTGCTTTAATTAGATAAACCTCATTATAATCTAAATGAATAGCCTTTGTGGGACAAATTTTAGAAGCTAAATGAACCGTCTTTGCAGGATGGAGGGAGTATGTGCTAACTTCTATGGCCTCTTAAGTACTATATATAGGTGTTAGTTGGACAACAGCTAGACCAAACGCCAATCATCTTGATCTGAGTTAGACATGCAGATAAAAATGGTTAGCTATGCCAAGTGGGATGTGGCTATAGCATTATAGGGCAATACTGCTCGGGAAAGACTAGGTCAATTGGATCTACGTAACTCCACGACGACTTCTTTATGAGTTTGTTGGTATAAGATCATCGATTCGACCAAAGATTTCCTTTTTTTTGTGGAAGGGAAAGAGAGATTTGGTCACTTAGATAGAGAGGTCGTAGTTATACAATGCTCTTACTAGAAGGGCCCCCTGAATCTCAGTTAAACGTTGGTATCGCGCAGGGGTAAACTGCAAATTATATATGAAGGAAAGAGTATTAGCATTACCAGAGAAAATATGCAGGAGTATCGCATACATTAGAAATATTTACTCAATTTTGATAAAAAAATAATAATTAAGGTAAATTTGGCAGAAATAGTTCATATTCTGGTTTCTCTGATCTTTACTCAACTATTTATTGTTCCATTTCCTTTCACTTCCCAATTGAGCTAAACCATGGCTAGACTGCAGATGTCATGCCAAAAGCTATTTTTGTTCTTTTTTTTTCATATTTTCTTTTTAGAAATCCCTTGATGCAACTGATACTTGATAGCAAACATTATCCCTCGGTAACAGCCTAACAGGCAATTGTATATACACGGCCTGATCTGTTACAGAAATATATGTTGTTGCAACTGTAAGCAACATGCACAATATATGAATCCTCTGAACTGCCTGTCAGAAAAAAATAGGAATCATTTGAAACTGAGGTCCTGCCATGTTTGCAAGTGGACACCTTGGGCCCTTTTGATCAGGCAAGTGGATGACATCACATCTTGGATGATCTGTTTGTGCCGCATCCTTTCAGCATCTCAAACATAAAAGCAAAATAAGTAATCAATTGACAGTAAGTTCCATACATAGCAGCTCAACATAGCAGGCTCACCAGTAAGACATAAAAATTCCTGGAGTAACCTAAGGCTGAGCCCAGAATCTTCAAATCTCAGTGTCATATCATATGGGTGATAATGTGCATTTAACTAGACAGAAGAAAGTCAGATCCTGAGTCATGTTGGTTTTTAATCGTAAGACGAATAATGTTAGCAGCTCAACAAATGTTAGGAAAACATAAAATTATTTGGTCAAATGAAATAGAAAATATAGCACGTTGGAGATTAAATTAATGGAAGTCCATGAAAAAATAAGCTAAAGTTGAAGTGAAACATTTCTATGAGTACTTTCTCTACATCACACCTATCAGAAACAACTAACATGAGAATGTTCAAAATATTGTCTGTGCTAGATTAGTCATAAGGTTCATCTGCTCAGCCTATTCCACAACTTGATGAAATAAACATTGCATCAAGTGTGCTATGTAAATGCATGACCGATCAAAATGAATCAAATTTCAATTATTTTCCTTCCCCAAAATATAAAGCATAAGGGGGAAAAATACCTTTTGACCAAGAAGTTCAAGAGTCGCCTAATGCTTAATTCAGAGTCTACGGGATAAGGTTTAAAAGCAGTCTACACGGGCTGCTTCGCAAGCATTAAAATACAACACACAATAAATTGGAGTTTAGTGAAGCATTGCATTGCATTGCAAGGTCTGAAGTCCTATAATAGCTTAGGTGTAAATATGACTTTTGACACAAAGTCCATGAAGAGGCTGGCCGGCAGCCATGTAGGAAGCAAATCAGGTTGATGCTTCGCTCTCAAGACGGATCCTCTTGGTACCAACCTCGTCGCTAGCCGGCACCCTGTTCTCCTTCGCTTCCACAGAACATCTCTTGTATGGTTTGAAGCCTGTTTTGCGTGATTTAAGCTTCAGGTGTGACAATTCATTGGGGAAGGAAGTTCTTGGCTCATCCATCATGTCGAGCTCATGATCAATGCTTGTGGCGTTCTTGTTGAGGTCAACCGTAACTGTGGTCACTTCATCTTCCTCCTCATTGGCAACCTCTTTTGATTTTTCTGCCTGAGGAGGAGAAAAGCTTTGTGGAAGCTTTTCTCTACTGAACAGTGCATCGAAAGCCAGACGACCCTATCAACAAAAATGTGAATTAGAAAGGCAGTGATGGATCTTGAAATACTTAGAAGTGAATTTGCGTATTGTTGGTAGGCTACAACCTCTTCTGAAACTTCCTTCCACGAATCACTTGTGCTTCCACTGCTTCTAAACCTGCGGTGATTAGTGTCACCAGCTGAAGAGTTACTGCAGGAGGCTTGCTTTGCCTTGTCGTTAGACTTGTCTTCTTTCTCAGGAACATTTTCTGCCTCTACATCACTACTTGAAGGCGTGTTGGAGCCGCATGAAGAGCGATCCTGCTTTTTCTTATTCCTCAATGCATCACTTGTGTCAGCTCCTGTGGTAGGTGTGGCTTCAGCATTCTGGACAGGAGATATCTTAAATTCAGTATGGATAGACATGTTGCCTTTTCTACTCCCATCAGACTCTGAAGATACAACAACTCTCAAAGCTTCAGACTGGCCTTTTATCTGAGCTTCTTGGCATTCCTTTTGTGCATTTTCAACCAGGCAATCTCTGTCTTTCTCTGAAGGTCGTGGAACATCTGCTGTAGGAAAGGCAGCACTAGGAGCTGGTACAAATGGAAAAGCCATGGGGGGAGCCAAAAAAGGGAGAAGACCTTGTGTTGCCCACCATGCAGATGCTGCAGCAACTGTAGCTGCTACAATAGAAGCCATGCTTGGAGGAGAGCCTAAGTTTCTTCCTTGAACACCCTCCCCAGGATTTTCTTGATTTGGATCAACATGAGTGTTACCTTCTGCAGCTGGCCAGTACGATGCTGCGAGCCTAGCGGCTGCATGGATGGCAGGGTTTGACAACAATGTGGAAACAAGCATGCTGGTGAAGGTGGATGACATGTTCACGAATGATCTGTAGGTATCTTGCTTGCAGTTGCACTGCATCATCGGAGCAAAGGCAGCATAATTATGAGCAAAAGACTGTGGTGTGGCACTGCTATCAAATTTCGGATCCATAGAAAGCATTGGATGGATGCATGGATTCATACTTCCATTGACTCCCACTTGATCACTTGTTTGATCAGGATGAGTTCCTTTGGTTCCAGTGACAGGAATGCTAGTTGCACCATTCCTCTCCACCAGGGTATGTGAAGTTCTTGCAGTTTGTTTGTCCACATATGTTGTCTCCAAATATTCTTCATTAGAATGGTCACATTTAGAACTGACATGGATTCCATTAACCCTTCCCATTTCCTGATCATTTATCTCTTTTACATCCTCTTGCATGGTGGGACTAATTGAATTCTTTTCCATGGTAGTCACATCTCGGATTTCTTTTTTGGTTGGTTCAATCCCCCTGGGTACACCATTATTCGAAGAGCTTTTGTTAACTGAAGAAAATGATGCAGATGGGGCATCTCGGAAGAGATTAAGAACTTCCGAGCAGCTTCCTTTTTCAGACACCTCCTTCCTCTGAAATTTCTGGATGCAAGTGGGTTCACAATTAAAGAAAATGAAAGATATTAATACAGAGGATAAAATGCGGAAAATCCTGGCAAAGCAAAATACCATGGAGCATTTACCTGCAGAGATGCATCGCCTGCCATTTGTACATTGCCATTGCCTACTGTCATATTTGATTTTGTTGACTTATCATTTGGAACTTCCTTCGATGGTGTCTCAGAGCTGAGACCACTTTTTCGAGGATACGGACTGTTAGGCTTCCTTTTAGGCCGTGGTGGAGGTATGTCAATGTCATGAGCTTGCCCCGGAGAAGTACCATTGTTCATAGCTTCCTTTTCCAACTGCAAATTTCCTAATTTGTTAGGTGCAGACATGAAAATAAACTAACAAACTTGACAAATAAATTTTTTGAAGTACTTGAAACTGTTGCCACCGATTGGGTTTTGTTAGCCTGTAAATTTCTAGAATCCTACACGGTAACTGAAAATCATAGTAAGCTTATAGAAGCCACCAATATTGGGAACATGCATTCCCTAGCTGGCAGAGTTCAGGACCAATATATAAATTCAAGCCAACCAGAAACCAGTCGTAGATGCAGATCTCAGGGCAATGGCAATGACAAGTTTCTTTTCAGTTTGCATTAGTCTTTTTTAATATTATGAATAAACAACAAAAGCATGCAACATAAGAAGAATAGCCTTTTGATCCCTGTAGTCAAGACATAAGCTCAACCAAAATTATGAAAATTTACAAGTTTGACAATTTCCCTGTCCCTGAAATGAGCATTTTATCTAGCCATCTAGGTTATACCATTTGCGAGTTATGACTGATTATTCAAATTGTGAAATTAGAGAATGCAGTGTTATACTCCATTTTTAAATATATGACATTTAAGACAAGCTAATTAGTTTGAACTAATTAGCTTGTGCTAAACGTTGCATATTTAAAAATGGAGGGAGTATATTTCAATCATGAGGAAATCAACAGTAGGCTAGTAAATAAATTTAAAAGGCTCATGTGGAGATAATACACTATATATTTTGCTGATCTACATATTGCCAACTGGCAGAAGAATGGAAAGGGGCGGTGAGCTTGTTCCAGGACAATGAGCAGAACTGACAGGTGGGTTAGCAATGATGATAACTGTTGGTGTATATTGAGCCCATGCATAGAGGCCCATGTATAGGAACTATATATCCCACCATTCTAGAGTTTCACTACTGGAAAACGAGCCAAAGGTCCAGACTAAAAGTACCAGTTTATATTGTAACCAGTACTAATAGTAGACATTGGTACCGGTTGCAACAACAGCCGATACTCTTGGTCTGTGCCAAGCGCCGGAAAATTGTGCCGCATCAAAAACCGGTACCAATTAAATATCAAAGACACCGGTTAAAACCATGAGCCGGTTCCGATTAACCCATACATTAATGGCACCGGGTAATAGCACGACCCGGTGCCTTTGGAGCAGACATCGGCACCGGGTCATACTACAACCCAGAGCCAATGAGGTGACAGGCCTTAGGTACCGGTTTAAACAACCACCCGTCACCCAAGAAAAATAACCAACTCGCAATATTACTAAGTCCTTGGCCGTCGGCAACTGAGCTCTCATCTCTCTACCTCTCATTTCTCTACCTCTCATCTCTCTCTACCTTATCCTCGGCGCGGGGACGCAGCGCCCGCTCCAGCGGCAAAGGCGGCGGCGCGGACGCGAACGCGGGGGCTCAGCGGGGCCTGGACACAGCGTCCAGCTGGAGCGGCGGTGCTCGGCGGGGCACAGACACACGTCCGCGTGGGGCGGAGCGGCTGCGGCTGCACGGGTCCCGCGTCGCGAAGCAGCAGCGCCCGGCGGAGCGCGCGGAGCGGGGACGCGGAGCAGCTGCAACAGCTTCTTGGCTGAGGGTGCGCCGGGCACAGACGCACAGTTCCTTGGCAGCTGCGACAGGTTTCTTGGCAGCTCCCCCTAGCCATCGTACGTCATGCCCTCTTTCTTCCCTTCAATTCTATTCTGCTACCTCTCTCACGAGCTATACTCAATCTTTTGACAAACTTTTTTTTTGGATCTGTTAATCCTTAAGGTTACGCATTTGTAGCTCGAGTTTCGTTTCGAATTATTGTGATTTGAGGAAGTAATTTGGATTTGAAGTTTCGTGACTCCTCTCGTTTTCCCCTTTTCTTCCTTCGGTTCCTGCGCAGGGAAGAGATAGCCGAGCAAGCGGGAGCACACGTGGCCCGAGGCAAAGCACGCGCGGCGCGTCGTCCAGCAGCTCGCGCGGTAGTGCACGCGACGCCGGCCAACTTCCGCAAGCTGCTGGCCAGGCAGCTCAAGAAGCTCGCGGCCGCGGGGAAGCTGACCCGCGTGAAGAACTCGTTCAAGCTGGCCGCCGCCGGACGGGAGCTGGCCGTGGGTGATTTTTTCTCTTTTTTTCTTATTTTTCAGAAATAAATATGCATGTGGGATTGTATGGATTGGATCTATCTTGTAAACAATTCTTTGGATGATTTGTGGAATCTATGAGTATTTTATCGATCGATTTAATATCTTGTGAACGATTTTTTAGAGCATGTGGTTGATTGGAGTATTTTGTATCGATGGATTTAATATCTTTGTGAACGATTCTTTGAAAGCTGCTAGTGAAGGATGCGAGGGAAACGGGAAATGATGCTAGGAATGCCATGAACTCATTGGTACCGGTTGGAAAGACTAACCGGTACCAAAGGGGCTGCCAGCTTGCATCAACATGGCAGCTCCTTTGATACCGGTTGGTCTTTCCAATCGGTACCAATGGATGACTAAGGCACCGGGTTAAAAACCCAGTGTCCTAGACTGAGGCCAATGGTCTCGGTTTGGGGGTACCGGTTGCAAAACCGGTGCCTAAGCACCTCTTCAACCGGTTCTGAAAACTCGTTTATTAATAGTGTTTAGAGGAATACAAGCCATTATTCTCTCCAACATGGTATCCAGCCTTCTTCCCTCTCCTCGCTCCCTCTAGCAGCCGCCGGCGGCCCTTCCCGCCGCCGTCGGCGCCATGGCAGGCCATCCACCGGCGCCGCCCCCCCCTCTCTCTTCCTTCCCTCCCCTCCCCTCCTCCTCCTCTACTCCCGCGCGGGCTGATCTTGGCGGCCCCGGCCCCATCCGCCGCCGCCACCGCCCGAGCCGCCGGTGCTCGACCGCGGCATAGCCGCTCCACGGCCGCCAGCGCGCGCTCGGGCTCCCCGGCGCCGCCCTCCGCCACGCGCTGGGCGAGCGCGAACGCGGCGCCGGCAGACACCGCGCGGGGCCGTTTCTCCTTGGCCAGGCACAGCGCGAAGAGCGCCCGCCCACGGCGCGGCACAGCTGCTCCACAGCTGCCAGCGCACGCTCGGGCTCCCCAGCGCCGTCGTCCGCCACGCGCCGGGCGAGCACAGACGCGGCGGGGCCTCCTCCTCCCCCAGGCGCAGGCGCAGCCCCTGCTGGCGCCGCCGCCGCCGCCCCAGGCGTGGGGCCGGCCCCTACTGCCGCCGCCGCCGGCCCTGGTGCGGGCGCGCCCCCTGCCGGCGCCGCCGCCACCGCCCAGGCCGCGACAACGGGCTCAGCCGCCGCCCAAGGCGCGCGCGCGGGAGCGGCCCACGTCGCCGCCGCAGCCGTAGCCTCCCAGGACGGGCAGGACGCGGGTGCGGGTGCGACCAAGCAGGCCACGGGCGCCGCCGCCGCGGGTGCTGCGAGCGCGGTCGCCGCGCTTGTGGACGCCGCGGCCCTTGCCGCCGCTCCTCTGCTCGCCGCTGCCCCGCCTGTGCAGGCCGCGGGCGCCGCGCTCGCCGCGCACGCCGCAGGCACCGCTGCCAACGCCGCCGTCTCAGCCTGGCGTGCCCTGACCGCCGCCCTGGCCGTCCTCTAGTCCGCTCCGGCCGGGGACGCCGTCGCCGCGGGCGCCGCCCACGCCGCCGCCGCCGATGCTACTCCTCCTCCATGGCCTGCGCTCGGCATGCCCCCCGCGGACGCACCGTTCGCCTCCGCTGCCTTCAGCGGGACGCCGACCGTCGCCGCAGCTTCTCTGGCCGAAGCTGCACTCGCTGCGGCCCTCATCGCCGCTAAGTCCGAGGCTTCGGCGGCTCAGGAGCGCATCCGTGCGACTGCCTTCGCTTGGGAGCGTCTTCAGCCCGTCGTCCCCTTCACCGTGCACGGCGCTCTGTCCTCCCACCAGGCTCCGCCCTCTGGATCTGGACCCCGGACCGATCCCCTCCTTGGTGCTCCTCTCACCGGCCAAACCGGGAGTGGGGGAGGCCGCGGGCGTCGTCGTCGGGGCGGACGTGGTGGTGGTGCTGGTGGAGGCCATCGAGGCACTCCGACCCCGACTCCGGCTCCCACTACTGCTCCAGGGCGCCTCCCGATGTGGCCGGTTCAGGGTCAGGGGGGCCCTCCTCTTCAGCCCCAGCCGGCGGCTATGTTCGCAGGTGCTGCTCCCCTGATTGCGCCGTTCTGGACCCCGCCTGCTCAGCCCAGCCAGCCTCCGGCCGGTCAGCACCGAGTGGATTGCCGACTCGGGTGCCTCCTTCCACACCACCCCTGATGTCGGTATCCTCTTTTCTGTCCGACCCCCACACTCATCTTGTCCTTCTTCCATCATGGTTGGTGATGGGTCTTGCTTTCCTGTCACCGCCATGGGTTCTGCTCCTTGTTTTTTTCGCCTTCCCAATATCCTTATTGCTACTCGGATGGTTTATAACCTTATTTCTATTTGTCAGTTTACTGTTGACAACTCTTGTTCCATCGAGTTTGACTCTTCTGGCCTCACTGTAAAGGATTCGGCCTCCCGGCGTCCGCTCCTCCGGTGTGACAGCACGGGGCCCCTTTACACCCTTCGCCTTCCGCTGCACCACTCTCGCCTTCTTCGTCTGCCACCTTTGCCGCAACGCCGTCTTCCACCACCTGGCACCGCCGTCTTGGTCACCCTGGCCACAACGTTCTGGTTCAGCTCAGCCGTAGTACCGATCTTCCTGGTACTAGGGCTCCTGCTGAGCACCTCTGCCATGCGTGCCAGATTGGTCGCCATGTTCGGCTTCATTTTTTCTCTTCTTCGCATGCGACGCATGCCTTCGATCTTGTTCACTGTGACCTGTGGACCTCTCCTGTTCCCAACCTCTCTGGCTACAAATACTATCTGGTGGTGGTCGATGATTTCTCACACTACTCTTGCTTTCCCTTTGCGCGCCAAGTCTGAGACATTCTCCACCCTCCTCCACTTCTTTGCCTGGGTGTCCACTCAATTCGGCCTCACCGTTAAGGCCGTCCAGTGTGACAACGTGCGTGAGTTCGACAACTCCACCTCCCGTTCTTTCTCTCTCCCGGGGTGTTCGGTTGCGTATGTCTTGTCCGTATACCTCTCCCCAGAACGGCAAGGCTGAGCGGATGATTCGCACGACGAACGACGTCGTGCGCACCCTTCTGATCCAGGCCTCTGCCCCCGCGCTTCTGGGCCGAGGGCCTCCACACCGCCACCTACTTGATTAACCGTCTTCCGTCCACTGCTTCTCTTGCTCCCACTCCAGACCACGCTCTCTTCGGTACCCCTCCTCGCTACGACCACGTTCGGGTCTTTGGGTGTGCGTGTTACCCTAACACCTCCGCCACTGCTCCTCACAAGCTGGCGCCCCGCTCAACTCGTTGTGTGTTTTTTGGTTACTCCCCTGACCACAAGGGGTACCGATGCTTTGACCTCACCTCTCGCCGTGTCCTGATCTCCCGACACGTCGTGTTTGACGAGTCGGATTTCCCCTACTCCACCTCCTCCACACCTTCTCCTGACCCCGAGTTGGAGTCCCTGTATCCGACTGACCCAGTGGTTCAGCCACCTTTACATGTCTGCCCTTTCCCTGCAGGTTTTCCCGGCACACCGGCACCGCTTCCGGTGATCCCTGCTGTGCCACGCGCGGCCCCGGTGCCCGCTGTCGCGCCAAGCGCGGCCCCAGGGCCTCCTATCGTGTTAGGCGTGGCCCCGTGGTCTCCTGCTGTGCCACGCGCGGCCCCGGTGCCTCCTCCTGCACCTGCGCGGTACGCTCAGCCAGTGCCGGTGTACCAGCGTCATTCGGCGCCGACACCGGCGCCGCCGCGGTACGCTTAGCCGATGCAGGTGTACGGCGTCGGTCGGCGCCGCCTCCGGCTCCGGAGGCTCCTGCGACGCCTACACTGGAGCCGTCGCCGCCGCCGCCTCCGCCGACTCGCTCCCGAGTCGAGCTGGCGGTATACCACCCGCAAGTCATCCATCGGGATCCTCGGCATGTCCATCCCATGGAGACTCGGCGGATGGCGTCTCAGGCCGCGACTCTCTCCGCCACCGAGGGAGAGCCGCGGGTCTCTCCGGTACCCTCATCTGTCCGCGACGCCTTGGCGGATCCTCACTGGCGTCGCGCGATGGAAGAGGAGTACGCGGCTCTTCTTGCCAACCAGACGTGGGACCTCGTGCCGCGTCCGTCTGGTTGCAATGTGGTCACCGGCAAGTGGATCTGGACGCAGCGTCGGGCTGAAGGCACACTGGAGCGCTACAAGGCTCGCTGGGTTCTCCGGGGTTTCACCCAGCGGCCTGGAGTGGACTATGATGAGACTTTCAGTCCAGTGGTGAAGCCCGCTACGGTGCGCACGGTCCTCTCGCTTGCGCTCTCTCGCTCTTGGCCTGTGCACCAGCTGAATGTGAAGAATGCCTTTCTTCACGGCACTCTGTCAGAGACAGTGTACTGCTCTTAGCCAGCGGGATTTGTGGACTCCAGTCGTCCGGACATGGTCTGCCGGCTCAACAAGTCCCTCTATGGTCTGAAGCAGGCTTCTCGGACTTGGTACTCTCGGTTCGCCACATTTTTGCTGACTCTGGGATTCACCGAGGCCAAGGCTGACATTTCTCTGTTCATCTACCGTCGTGGGGATGAGACTGCCTACCTGCTACTCTATATTGATGATATTGTGCTCACCGCCTCCAGTCAGCAGTTGCTTGAGCGCGTCATCTACTCTCTGCAGCAGGAGTTTGCTATGAAGGATCTTGGTCAGCTCCACCACTTCTTTGGCGTCACTGTTGAGCCTCGCCCGTCTGGCCTTCTCCTTCACCAGCGGCAGTACGCACTCGATATTCTGGAGCGGGCTGGGATGACTGATTGCAAGCCCTGCTCCACTCCTGTCGACACTCAGGCGAAGCTGTCTGCTGTTTTGGGTGCTCATGTGGCTGATCCTACTGCCTACCGGAGTCTGGCCTGTGCCTTGCAGTACCTCACCTTCACCAGGCCGGACCTCACCTACGCTGTTCAGCAGGTCTGTCTCCATATGCATGATCCCCGGGAGTCACACCTTGCTGCCCCGAAGCGTCTATTCCGCTACGTCCATGGCACTGTGGACCTCGGCCTGGTGCTTCACCTCTCGTCCTCTGCTGAGCTGGTGGTCTACACCGACGCTGACTGGGATGGCTGCCCGGACACTCGCCGCTCCACTTCCGGTTACGCCGTCTTCCTGGGCGGCAATCTGGTCTCCTGGTCGTCCAAGCGGCAACCGGTTGTCTCCCGCTCTAGTGCCGAGTCGGAGTACCGGGCTGTCGCTAACGGCGTGACGGAGGCGTCCTGACTCCGACAGCTCTTGGCGGAGCTCCACATCACGCTCGCCAAGAGCACGCTCGTCTACCGCGACAATGTCAGCGCTGTGTATCTCTCCACAAACCCTGTTCAGTATCAGCGGACGAAGCATGTGGAGAGCGACTTGCACTTCGTGCGCGACATGGTCGCCATCGGCGACGTTCGGGTACTCCATGTCCCGACAACCTCCCAGTTTGCCGACATCTTCACCAAGAGACTACCCTCCTCGACCTTCTCGGAGTTTCGCTCCAGCCTCAACGTAGCAGGTGGCTAGTTGTGGCTGCGGGGGGTGTTTGCCTTTTGTACTTTCTTCTTGTCCAGTCTTGAACACCGCTGCGACGGTAGTTCAGACTGCGGGGGGTGTTGGCTTTCTTGTTGTCCAGTCTTGAACACCGCTACGCCGGTAGTTCAGACTGCGGGGGGGGTTGGTGTATATTGAGCCCATGTATAGAGGCCCATCTAGAGGCCCATGTATAGGAACTATATATCCCACCCTTTTAAGGTTTGGAGGAATACAAGCCATTATTCTCTCCAACAATAACGATGGGCAGCATTAGGTGGCACCTGGGTAATCCTGTCCTAAAATGTGACTCTGAAATCATCTCATGGAATGCAGAATGAAGAGATTAGAACTACAGCTTTGTACCCAGGAACCCAAAGGGTGTTGCTTTTCCCAATTCTCTACAGATAGATGCAGGCTTTTAGCAGCAAGGTTTTGCCTTTGCGAGTGGCTTGATAAAAAGCACAAAAGTAGGGCACAGTAATGTTTTAAGCCTTTGCCTCCTACACCTTCCTAATTGTCCCCACAGTGCACTTGCAGGATGAAACTGGTTGCTGAGGAACATGTACGTCAATGGAATAATATACAAACATGTAGTTTCTCTCTCTCTCTCTCTCTCTCTCTCTCTCTAACAACCTTTTAAGGGAATATAGAAACATTCTTTACTCAAAACCTCCAGTCACATCAGAAAGAAATACATATTTTAGTGTTGCTGACAAGACTGACACTGCTGGTAAATTTGGATTAAATCAAGAGAGCCACTAGAGAACTGTGACTAATCACTATAACTGCTTTACAGACTTGCAGTCTAGCCAACCCCTTAATGACTGGGACAAAGGGGGCTCGTTAGTTATCATCCAACAGGGTTCTAAACTCGCACTTGGATGTTGTCTCTGGACCTCACCCTCCTACTGTTTCTTCTTGTTGTTGTTGACTTCAGAGGTTGATCAGCCAATTATAATTGGACTAATGGTACTTTTATGAATAATATTAATTACTGATAATGAATTGGGCAGTAAGGCCTTGTTTAGTGGTATCTTGGGAAAACATACACATACTACATCGAACTAGAACCAGCAATAAACCAGTATGTTAAACATTTTAATAACCCGGACAAAGTGAGATATCATCGTTTCAGCTTGCCACATCAGTTTGTCATTCCTTCCAATAAGATAGTGCAGTTTGAAAAGCATGAGAGGATTATGGAGAGAACTGATTCATTCTTTGCTACCCAAATCCATAGAAATACTATTCATACATCTTATCTTTAGAAACTAGCCAGAATAATGGGAATCAATGTAAATTGACTGGCAGGACAGAGAACCTCCCGACCAAGACTGACCTGAGGCACATTGAACTCGTGCATAACACTATCCATGCACATGATAGCACCAGATCTTTTGAGGCTACTTCTATGAAAGGCAAGACACTCAAGATCCTTACTGATTAATATATCCGGCCATGAGACCTCTTCAGAAATTTCATCTTCCTGCCCAGGGCTAATATCTCAAATTGTCCTGATGGACCAAAAAACTTTCAATATTAAATTTAACTGAAAAGGGCATAGGAAATTCTGTAGCCCAGAAGATTTTTGGGCAGTTTTCCTTGGCCAGTAATTAAGTAAACAATGTTACCTGCATAAAAAAGATGTCATTCCTACCGTGCAGGTTATATGAGAAAGCTTTTAAGTGTGTCACAAATATTATCTCCTGGTCTCAGATTGCCATGGGCGAGGTTCAGTTACATCTTGAAACGTCAACCATGATGCCCATCATCATTGACCAAGCAGGAATGCAGCACATTTGTTTTTGAGGAGATTAAAGCAAGGTGCACCTTGTGACATTTGGGTAATGGGTAGATTGATATTATCAGAAATATTACTGAGGGATATCAAAAGCAGTAAAAATATCAGACGTGTGCATGTTTCTACCTACGGGTTTGCACAAATAAAACTGAATTTCTGGTCTAGGTTAGCAGGCTGACGCATGGGCCTTTGGGGGCAACATGGCATGGTAGCATGCCCAAGTACTGTATCGCTGTCGTGGTACTGTAGTACCACCAACCACCGTCAGGTTAGTTAGTAGGGATGAGGTTAGGTTGTTAGGATTGTTAAGGTGGCCCGTGGCTATGGACTAGTTAATACCATGAGCAGTAATGGACATTACAATTGTTCTTTTTACCTGTTAGGTTCTCAATATTGCATAATGACTACTAGAATGCAGACTGTTCATCATTAACTGCTTAGATTTGCCCTAAGCCTGTACCTAGAAACCTCACCACGATTTCTAAATTCCAACATTGTTTCAGCTGAGTGGAGGGGGGATTTTTTCCCCACTCACCCATCTCTTCCCTGCTCCACCTAAAGGTCAGTTTGTAAAAAAGGTAAAATTGTAAGCACCATGTGTATTCGTTAGGCTAAAGTATGTCGCTTGTCACCCTAAATTTTACGTAAAAGCATGTCAGATATTGGTGAGTACAATAGTGTGGTGCTTTTCATCCCTTAATCACCAACTAACCAAAAACACCAAAAGCAAGATCAGAAGGCATGTTTGGTTGCCAGAACACATGAGATTTGAGGAGCCCAGAAAACCACCATACTTCTCAATGACAATTGTGGGACCGTCTATGTCTATAGAAGGATCCCATCGTTTCCCTTCGATAGATCTGGCAAGGATCCCATGGAGAAGGATGTCCTATGAATTTTCCAATCTTAAGATTGGCTGGTTCAGGATTTGCCATTTCATCTGACTGACATGTGGGACCGTCTATGTCTATAGAAGTGAGCCTGGGTGGTAAATCATGAAGTGCCAATGATAGATCTGAGAACATTGATTTTTATCTTCGTCAAATCCAGCATTCAAGCAATTTATTTGCAACTTAATATTTTTCATAGACAATGACAATCTCCATTTTACTCTACCAAGTCCCCCATCTCATTATTTTGTATTTCCGTGATTTTACACAATGTACATGATTAACTCAATGACGTCTGTAAATAAATGAACCAGGTAAAGTACACTCTAGCATGTTCTCTCAATTTCCGTATGCGTTCATGTAATCTAGTACACAATAAATAGAACACTGAGGTCTTAAGATGACGTTTTCTTGAAGACATGATAATCAAAAGAAACAAATCACACACATGTACACAGAAAGAAACAAAGAGAAAGAAAACAAGAAAAACAATGCAGCTAAGTAAGGAACCAAAAAATCAGGAAACAAACACAAAAGCTGTTCATTTTATCAGCTAATCAAAAGACAATGCAGCTACAAAGCTAGGGCAGCAGCCAACAGTGGTGAACCAAACAACGGCACTAGCCAATCAGATAAAGAAAGAACCTTGGTGAAGAACTTTTGAGCGTGACTTCTAATCTGCACAGCCGTCTTTGTCCCAACATGCTCTATGGAACAATTCAGAAGCCAAACAACAAAAAGAAAAAGTGCAAGATCCATATCAATAAGCAAACTGAATTCACATGAATAAACCAAGTCGAGATTGATCAAGTCAGGAAACAGTAGCATAAAACTACTTGAATACAGTATCTGTGAAGATTTTACCTTCTATGCGCTGCCATGCTCTGCCATAAAGTTTCAAGGCTTCAAGGAAGCGTTTGTGCTCTGCCTCAGTCCACCGCTCGCGTTGCTTTGTTATTGTGTACGGCTTTCTTACCTATACGGAACAGTGATAAAATCTTCCTTCTTTACCACAAAACAACAAGCACATCACAGAAAACTCACCTTTACCACCATTTCCTCACCAGAGGAATTCACCTCCATCTCCAAATCCAGGAAAAAGAAACAGAAATAAAAGGAAATTGTTCAACAGCTGCTCGCTTGGTCACTTGGAGTTGAGGTCATCTATAAACAAGAGAGCTCCTCCTTCCATATCTCCAACCAAACGCTGGACCTAACGCAAATAGTACCTCATATCTCCTCCTAGACCTCTATATCACACCAGCACTCCCAATATTTCAAATTTATGCACCCGGCCCCAAAAGAGCAGCCAAATTAGTGTTCAATTTCCACGAGAAAACCTATATAATTCACGAATCTACTCGTGAATTGAACTTGGATCAGAATCTTCAGAAGGATCAATTCCACTCACCTACTTGAATTGATCCAATTGTCGTTACTCTGCAAAAGACACAATATAGAGCAACATCATTTAGGTGTTTGTGGGCTCCCAACAGGCCAACACCCTATTTTTTAGACATTTACACATCAGATTAGATCTAACTTTGTGCTAAAATATTAAGCGTTATTGGGACTTCTAACACCTAAATTTTTATTGCACCGTCATTCCTCGAACATTACACCAAAAAGCAAATATAACTCTAGTGTAAATTAAAGTAACTTAAACTCCAACGGAAACTGATTGTTTTTTTCTCGAACGGGAAACTGATTGTAACTGAGGCATAAAAAAAGGTCATGTTTTAGGAGTCCTTAAAAGCATGGATTTTTCTTATCTCTACCCACCATCCCTAGTGTTAGCGAGATATGTATAGGCTGGCCCACGGGCCTCTTGGTTAGCCGGCCTACTGGCCTTTGGGGCTGGGCGCCACACCTGTATAGGTGCCCCCCCCCCCCCCAGGATCTCTGTAGATTAGGATAGGCAAGGATCCCCCTAATTGGGTTGTTACCATACACCGCGGCACCCTTGCCTATATGTACTTGTACCGTGCTTTGCACCCTAATCAATCCATTATCTTTCCGGCCATATTCGCTTACATGGTATCAAGAGTCCGGGTCTCCCCCGCGATTCTCCTCCTTCCGCTGCCCTAGCCGCGCGCCACCTTGGCTGCGCCATGGCCGGCACCCTTCCCCCCAACGACGGTGACTCCGCCGCGGCCGCCGCCGAGCAGCAGCGTCTTGCAGACGCGCGCACGGCGCGCCAGGCGAAGCGCGAGGCCGCCCTCGTGCGCGCCAAGGCGGCTGAGGCCGCCGCCGCCGCTCGCGATCGCGAAGCCCTAGCCCTAGCGGCTGAGGAACGCGCCGCCGCCGACGACAGCGATCAAGAGCCCGACACCGGGCCCGACGTCGATGCTGATGCTGCCTCCGATCGCCCTCCGGCGGAAGACATTCGCGCCGCCATGCTCCTCCACGAAGCTGCCGCCGTTCTGAACCTCCACGCCCAAGCCGCCGGAGTTCAGAACATCCGCAGCCTCATCCCCGTCGTCCTCGACACCACCTCCAGCCCGTACACTCGATGGTGCGAGCAATTCCTGCTCGCTGTCGGCCGCTTCGCCCTCCAAGACCACGTCTTCCTCGACGCTCCGACCCCCTCTTCCCCAGACTGGGAGCGGATGGATTGCGTCGTTCGCTCCTGGCTTCACAGCACCATCTCCGCCGATCTTGCCGAGGCTGTGATGGGGCGCGGCAGCTCTGCTCGGGCGGCCTGGCTCGCCATCGAGGCGCAATTTCTCGGCAATCGAGAAACCCGCGCCTTGCACCTCGACGCCCAGTTCCGCCACTTCTGCCAAGGTGATTTGTCTATCACCGATTACTGCAGGAAGTTCAAGTCCATGGCCGACGACCTCGCCGATCTTGGTGAACCCGTCACAGATCGCACCTTGGTGCTGAACGTGATTCGCGGCCTCAACAAGAATTTCACCGACATCGACCGCCATCTCCGTCGCGGGCGCCCCTTCCCGGCGTTCCTCGACGTCCGCAACGATCTCCTTCTTGAGGAGATCACCGCCGCCCAGAGGAACTCCGCTGCACCCACCGCCCTCCTGGCCGCGGGCGCTGGCGGCACGGTGTCCGGCTCCTCTGCCCCGCGCTCCTCTGCCTTGCAGCAGCCCCCTTCCAAGACCGGGGGCGGCTCCGGGGGCGGCTCAGGCGGCGGCAGAAATCGGCACAGCAAGCACGCCGGGCGCTCCGACTTCAAGCGCAGCGCTGCAGGCGGCGGCGATTCCGGCGCTGGTGCTTCCGCCGGGCAGGGCGCCAGTGGCGCACCAGCTGCGGGCCAATGGCCCTCGTACTACAACCCCTGGACCGGGTCCATTCAGATGTGGCCCGGTCCAAGGCCCCCACTGCCCCAGGCCGCCACCCGGCCTGCCCCGCAGCAGGCACTGTTGGCCCAACAGCAGGGGCCACCGCCCCCCGCGCCGGCCTCGTTCGTCCCCGCGACACCGCCCGCGCCGTGGGCCCCCGCCGGCCTAGGAGCCCTCAGCCCGGCTCCTCAGTGGGGCGCACCCCACCCGTGGGCTGGGCCTCCTGGCTTCTACAGCACCGCCGGCTAGCCGTCGTGGGATCAGCAGTCCCCCGCGTCCACTTTCAGCACCATGACGCTGAACCAGCCTCAGCAGACCGAGTGGTACTTCGATTTAGGTGCTACCTCTCACATGACCTCCGACTCTCGCTCCCTTTCACATATTTTTCCCCAGCGGTACCTTTTTCCCTCAGCTATTGTCGTCGGTGATGGATCTTAACTTCCCGTCACCTCTACTGGCTCAGCACATCTGTCAGGACCCCTGCATCTTAATAATATTCTTGTCTCTCCAAAATTTATTAAGAATCTTATTTCTGTGCGCCAGTTCACTTCTGATAACAACTGCTCTGTGGAATTTGACCCGTCTGGTTGTTGTGTGAAGGATCTCGGGACTCGGAACGTGATCGTCAGGTGCAATAGCTCCGGACCGTTGTACCCCCTTCACCTTCCTGCTGCTGCCACCGCTCTAGCTGCCGGTTCCACCTCTACTCTATGGCACCGTCGTCTGGGTCATCCCGGTCAGGAGGCCTGGCCAAATTAGCTTCCATTATTCCATCATGTAGTAAAGATGTTAGTTCATCCCTTTGTCATGCGTGTCAACTCGGTCGCCACACCCGCCTTCCGTTTCGGGTGTCGACGTCCCGAGCCATAAACAAGTTTGATCTTATTCATTGTGACTTGTGGACCTCTCCCATTGCTAGTGTCTCAGGTTATAAATATTATTTGGTCATTCTTGATGATTATTCTCACTACTTGTGGACGTTTCCCCTTCGTCTCAAGTCCGACACGTATGACACCCTGACTAACTTCTCTTATGTGACCACACAGTTCGGTGCCACCGTTAAAGCTGTCCAGTGCAACAACGGGCGCGAGTTTGACAACTCCAGCGCCCGGACCTTCTTCCTCACCCATGGCACACACCTGCGCATGTCGTGTCCTTACACATCGCCTCAGAACGGTCGAGCCAAGAGGATCATTCGTTCGGTCAACAACATCCTCCGCTCACTCCTGTTCCAGGCGAGTCTGCCACCTGCCTACTGGGTTGAGGCCCTGTCCACTGCCACCTACCACCAGAACCTTCTTCCCACCAAGACGCTAACCATGTCGACACCTCACATGGTGCTGTATGGATCGCCACCATCCTACAGCCATCTCCGCGTCTTCGGTTGCCTGTGTTACCCCAACATGACTGCCACGACGAGCCACAAACTAGGTCCCCGCTCCCTTCCGTGCGTCTTCCTTGAGTATTCAGCTCATCATAAAAGGTATCGCTGCCTTGACACCGCATCCAACCGCGTCATCATATCCAGACACGTCGTGTTCGACGAGTCCTCGTTCCCTTTCTCTGAGCTTTCTCCACCCCCTACTCCACAGGCATATAATTTTCTGGAGGATTCCACTGACCTTGTGCCGGCTCCTATAGGACCGTCACAAACCCCCTTTTCTGCAGGTTCTCCTCTGACGCCCCCTGCAGGACCGCCACCCCCCGTGTCGGTGCCGGTGTCCTCGGTCACTGGTGCGCCCTGTCCCGCACTGCCATGTGCGGCCCCCGGAGCGTCGTCCCCCGCACTGCCACGTGCGGCCCCCGGAGCATCGTCTCCCGCACTGCCACGTGCGGCCCCCGGAGCGTCGTCCCCCGCACTTCCACGTGCGGCCCCTGGAGCTTCCTCTCCAGCACCGACGGTCCTGCCCGGGTTCGCCCCGCGCAGTACGGCTACTCCAGCCGCTGCACCGCCGTTGCCGGGACCTGTTGGTTCTGCTCCTCGCCAGGACCTTCCACCGGTGCAGCCCTTCGACCGTGTCTATACATGGCGCGGCGCACCTGCTCCACCACCGCCGCGCAGCACCGGCGCACAGCCCCTGCCCAAGGGAGCTGTGCCGGTGCCCCCCGTCGTCAACCAGCATCGCATGGTTACCCGTGCGAAGCTCGGCTACCGGCAGCCCGCGCTCTTCACCGCAGCCTCTCTGTCTTCAGTTCCGAAGACCTTCCGTAGCGCACTCGCCGATCCGAATTAGCGGGCGGCTATGGAGGAAGAACATGCTGCTCTCCTGAAGAACCACACATGGGATTTGGTCCCGCGGCCGCCGTGTGCCAATGTGGTCACCGGCAAGTGGATCTTCAAGCACAAGCTCCAAGCTGATGGTTCTCTGGAACGGTACAAGGCTCGCTGGGTCCTTCGCGGGTTCACTCAGCGCCCGGGTGTGGACTTCGATGAGACATTCAGCCCTGTGATCAAGCCGGCGACCGTTCGCACAGTTCTGTCCTTGGCGCTTTCTCGCCAGTGGCCCATTCATCAAATGGACGTCAAGAACGTCTTTCTTCATGGCACGCTCTCCGAGGCAGTCTACTGTGCACAGCCAGCCGGATTTGAGGACATTGTTCATCCTGACTACGTCTGTCGCCTCAACAGATCACTCTATGGATTGAAGCAGGCTCCCCGTGCCTGGTACAGTCGCTTCGCAGCCTATCTGCTCAGTCTGGGATTTGTCGAGGCCAAGTCAGACACCTCTCTGTTTGTCTATCGCCGCGGCTCCGACACTATATACCTGCTCCTCTACGTGGATGACATCGTTCTCACTGCTTCTTCATCAGCTCTTCTCCAGCAGACTATTCAGGCCTTACAACGGGAGTTCAGCATGAGGGATCTTGGTGAGTTGCACCACTTTCTGGGGATGCATGTCAGGCGCTGTGGCACGGATCTTCTCTCTCAGAGGCAGTACATGCTGGACATCTTAGAGCGCGCTGGCATGACCGAGTGTAAGCCGTGCTCTACACCCGTGGACACCAATCCCAAACTGGCGGCTGACGGTCCACCTGTTCAGGATGCCTCAGAGTTCCGGAGTTTTGCAGGCGCCCTCCAGTATCTCACCTTCACCAGGCCGGATATCGCTTACTCAGTTCGGCAGGTTTGCTTGCACATGCATGATCCCCGCGAGCCACACCTTGCTGCTCTCAAGCGTATCCTTCACTACATCAAAGGAATTATGCATCTGGGGCTTCTTCTTCGGCCGTCTTCACAGAGTGAGCTGACTGTGTACTCTGATGCTGACTGGGCAGGCTGTCCAGATACTCGCAAATCCACATCGGGTTACACGGTATTTCTCGGGGACAACCTGGTCTCCTGGTCGTTGAAGAGGTAGAACACGGTGTCCAGATCTAGTGCTGAAGCCGAGTATCGCGCTGTGGCAAACGGTGTTGCCGAAGCCACCTGGCTGCGCCAGCTTCTCCTTGAGCTTCATGCCCTTCCTCGGCGCGCTTCGTTGGTCCACTGCGACAAACATCAGCGCCGTCTACATGTCCAGCAACCCCGTCCAGCATCAGCGCACTAAGCACATTGAGATTGATCTTCACTTCGTGTGGGTCTTTGGGTGTAAGTGCTACCCCAACCTTTCCGCCACAGTCGCCAATAAGCTTTCCCCTCGATCCGCTCTTTGTGTCTTTCTCGGATACTCTCCTTACCACAAGGGGTATATTTGCCTTGATCGACACACTAATCGGACCATCATCTCCCGTCATGTGCTCTTTGAGGAGTCTTCCTTTCAGTTTGCTGAGTCCTTCTCTTCACCCACACTAACGGACTTTGATTTTTTGGAAGAGTGCCCATCCTGTGGTACTTCCCTTCCCGTCGTCCACCGGTTTGTTGCCTGCAGGTTCTTCTGCCGCGCCACACGCGGCCCCGGCATCCTCTCCAGCTGCTGCGCCACGCGCGGCATCGACGGCGCCCACTTCACCCGCGCCACGCGCGGCCACGGCGTCTTCTCCAGCTACTGCGCCACGCGCGGCATCGACGCCAGCTTCACCCACGCCAAGCGGCCACGACGTCTTCTCCAGCCGCTGCGCCACGCGCAGCATCGACGCCAGCTTCACCAGTGCCACGCGCCGCCCCCGAACGTTTTGGCCGTGCTATGTACTCCCGGCGTGCCGCACCACCTGCTTAGGCTGCATCTCCTGCTCCTGTGCCTCTGACTTCTCTAGCTCAGCTCCCTGCCGGCGCCATTCGGATTCCGCCCGTGACCGATCAGCACGGTATGGTCACTCGGGCGAAGCGCGGCATTCGCCTGCCGGCACTCTACCAGACGGCGACTTTGTCCCCGGTTCCTCGGACATATCGCGCCGCCCTCGCCATTCCAGATTGGCGTGCTGCTATGGAGGCTGAATTCAGCGCCCTTTTGTCCAACCATACTTGAGATCTCGTTCCTCAGCCACCAGGTTCCAACGTGGTCACTGGCAAGTGGGTATTCAAGCATAAATTCAAGTCTGAGGGGTCTCTTGAGCGCTATAAGGCTCGCTGGGTTCTACGGGGTTTCACTCAACGTCCTGGTATTGATTTCGATGAAACTTTCGGCCCGGTGTTCAAGCCTGCTACAGTTCGGACAGTGTTATCTCTTGCTCTTTCACGCTCCTGGCCTATTCATCAGCTCGATGTGAATAATGCGTTCCTGCAAGGTAATCTGTCTCTGACAGTCTATTGTGTTCAGCCATCTGGTTTCGAGGACTCTGCACACCCGGACTATGTTTGCAAGCTCAATCGTTCACTCTATGGGCTCAAACAGGCACCCCACGCTTGGTTTAGTCGGTTTGCTTCTCACCTTCTACAGTTGGGTTTTGTTGAAGCGAAGTCTGACACTTCATTGTTCATCTATAACCATGGCGATGATGTTGTCTATCTGTTGTTGTATGTGGATGATATTGTCTTGACAGCTTCTTCTACTGGTCTTCTGCGCCGCACCATTACAGCTCTGCAGCAGGAATTCTCCATGAAGGATCTCGGGCCCCTTCATCACTTCCTTGGCATGCAGGTTCAGCAACAAGACTCGTCTTCTTCTCTCCCAGCGGCAGTATATGATTGAGATCCTTAAGCGTGCTGACATGGTAGGTTGTAAGCCCTGCTCGACACCTGTGGATATGATCCCAAGCTCTCTGCCGAGGTCGGTGCACCAGTTTCAGATCCTACTGATTTTCGCAGCTTAGCCGGCGCTCTCTAGTGGCTCACCTTCACTCGGCCGGATATCTCCTATGCCGTTCAACAAGTTTGTCTACATATGCATGATCCACGAGAGCCCCACCTGGCCGCTCTTAAGCGTATTATGCGCTATGTTCATGGCACTTTGGATCTTGGACTCTTGTTACGTCCTTGTGCTCAGTCTGACTTGGTGGTTTACTCTAATGCTGATTGGGCTGGTTGTCCGGATACTCGCAGATCAACTTCTGGCTATGCAGTATTTCTTGGTGACAATCTGATCTCCTGGTCGTCCAAGCGACAGCACACCATCTCTCGCCCCAGTGCCGAGGCCGAGTACCGAGCCGTTGCCAATGCCGTTGCAGAAGTCACTTGGTTACGCCAACTATTGTCTGAGCTGCACTCGCCATTGCACAAGACAACCTTGGTGTATTGTGATAACATTAGTGCCGTCTACATGTCCTCGAACCCTGTTCAGCATCAGCGCACCAAACATGTGGAGATTGATCTTCATTTCGTCCGGGAGCGCGTTGCTCTTGGTGATGTCCGCGTTCTTCATGTGCCGACTACGTCGCAGTTCGCCGACATCTTCACCAAGGGACTGCCTACATCAGTCTTCACTGAGTTTCGATCCAGTCTCAACATTCGGTCATCCGATGCTTCGACTGCGGGGGCGTGTTAGACAGTTGATGTACATGTGTGGATAGGGCTATGCGCCTGGCTTGTTAGCCGGCCAACCCGTGTAATTGGGCCTGAGCGTGGCTTGTTTGCCAGCCGGGCCTTAGATGATATTGTAGAGATATGGTAGGTTAGAGTCCTAGGAGATCTTGATTATGGGTTTCCTTTAGTCTCAAGATCTCCTCTCCCTATATATGTAACCTCCATGTTTCTCTCAATAATCAATCTGATATTCCACACAAATCCAATCTCTTTCATAAATGGCTCCATAATCACACAAATTACTTGGAAACCGAAGAATCCCAGGATCACACACCATTCTGCTTACCTACTGAAAACTGGAGTTGATCTGTTGTATGCAAAAACCAAGTCAGCAGAGTTTAAACCTTAGCTCCCGTCCTTATCTTCAACTCTAGAATCATATTAAAACTCGCAAGTTTTCAAATTATGCAACCATTTCAAGGAAAGAAATGGATTAGATTCATATAACCAATCAAAAGCATGGAGAAGAACTAAAGAAGTAGCAGATGAAGAGATCAAGCTCACCTGCTAAGGCCAAACACTTACTATAACCTGCCAGCACAGAAGAAAAACATGGCATAATAAGTGCCTATTCCCAATCAAATTGCAGCTTTTGATACAATACATGATCAAAAGCACCAAACCTAACTAGTTTTACAATATTGACATGATTGGATTCTTAAAAACAAAAGAAAAATACTACACTTACCTGAGTTTAAGTGAGCTTGAAGTTCCGATACTTTGCTTAGATGGACCCAGATCGAAGAGTGGACTGTTTAGTGCAGAATCTCACAGCTCCAAAATAATCAAATACCGCCCTAAGAAGTCCCTACATTTGGAATTTATTACAATAAGAACAACAGCGATAATTTTTTTAGACTCAAGAAACAGCATGTTTGAACAGCCAGGTGTATAGTGTGTGATGCAACAATAGAACTATCTTTTTTTTCTTGAACGCGCAGGAGAGCTGCGCATCTTTGTATTAAGCGAGAAAGAGCGGTCCAATTACAAGAAAGATATTCCACACCTTGGACCAGAGTGAGGAACGTACATTTCTGGAAAAAAGACTATTACAAAAAAAAACACCCTTTTAGGACCAGACCACAAACATGACCAGCTACCTAGTCCTGCACCACGCCCATCTCGCGGCTTAAGGCAGCAAGCCTCTTAGCCCCCGAGAACACTAGAACAAACAATTTAAATAGAACTATCAAACAATTTAAATAGAAACTCTAGAACAAACAAAGCAAAGCATACAGTAAATAACTATGTCATTTTACAAAGAAAAAAATAAAACAGTAAATCCTGGCTTTAGGAGCCCAAAGTCAAATCCTGCATCCAAGTAAATATTTGAGAGCAACACCCTAGGGAATATTAGTATGATATCCCTGAGGACCTGCACACCATTTGTGTTGTGCATAGAATTCCATTAGAGCATGGACATGAGCTTTTTACCAAACTCTAATACTAGAGCACGTAAATAAAAACCACCAGTTCACCATGGCACCAACTTCAGCATCTACTTGTACTAGAAATCTAGAATTCTTCTCTCTACACCCCATAGCTTCATCCTCCATCACTCATACTGCACCAATGGCCCCCACAATCTCTATCTGCACAATTCAAGCCTAAGCCACCCTACCCTGCCCCCACCACCCAGCTTTTCTACTATTACATGAGTACACCAGCATCGCTACCTCAAACACAAATTACAACACCATAGCCTATCAGAGCTACCACCAGCACCCCCCTTTACCACACTACCAATCTCTGAATTTCTTAAAAATATGGCTATGGTACCAACGTTGTATCCCACCGTGGGTATTTGGATCTGATATTACTAAATAATCCTACATATATAATCAAACTAAATGGCAATGAATCAACACGACAAGTCAACTACAGTTTTATGCACAACCTCAACGAGCACCTCACAACCCTCTTGAACCTTTTAGGACCCTTGAATTCTTGCCTTATACAAGAAGCTAGTGCTCAAAAGGTTACCTACCCATTAATCCACATGTTATTTTTGCATATATTCAAGGTTTAAAAGTTTGGCTAGACTCATCCCAAAATGACACACTTCTTTAGAAACTAGAGGGGTATATACAAGAAACGGATGTACCTTTGTGTAACGACCTCAACTCTACTGCTGAAGGAATCAGATCAAGTAGCTCTCTCCCTACGTAGAAAAAAGTGAGGACCATAAATTACACTCTTCTTTTTCTTAACACTAAAATACCTTATAAATCCATAGATCTGACAAAAACACGCCCAAAAACCAAGAAGGCAGAAAAGGTTGCCTAAATTAACTAGTCGATCTGACAGTCTTCTAACTGTGAAGTGCAAACTAGAGAAGCAGGAATCATTCTTCATTTTGTCCCTAATGATACTAAATATTGACCATACATTTTTATACAACAATAAAAAGAAATTCAAGTTTACTAGAGAAAAACAAAAGCACATCCTGGACTGACAGGTGCCAGGAAAAAATAATCCGGTTAAAATAAGTAACAAAGTAAACATGAATTGCACAAAGACATCTCAGTGCTGCTGTCTCATATGCTAAGCTTGGATCATGCAAACTATTTATTTCTTAATCATTGACATCATCAGAGTTAGCTATGGTTAATGTAACACCCCTGGTGTTAATCCCTTGTTTAGCTGCTAATCATGACTTAATCATGGTCTGTAGTGTTAATCAAGCTTTGCTTTGTATTTTAAATCTGAAAACTTTTGTCTGCTTGTAATCATCTGTGCTCACCTTCGTGCGAGACTTCTAGTGTTTTCGATCCTTAACCAATAGGCTGCCGAATTACACCGTTTTAAGTGCGCGGTAACTTGTTAAAGCTTAAGATGATGGTTAGCGCACTTAAGCCGGTTTAATTTGGGCGGTTCTGTCACAGTTAACCTCAACATGAGGGAATAACAAGGTACGAATTTTCTAAACTCTATGAGTTGAGTTCATGGATCCTATTTCTGCCAATCAGAGTGAAGCAATTAGCCTCCTGGGACAAATAGTACTAGAGACTCTATCTGCAGGCAACAAAACCCACATGTCTAGAACCTAAAGCAACCCATCTCAGCAGCAGGAACAGTAACACAAGCACACTCTTGTGATGTCCTAAAGCACAACGCCAACAATCTCTTGATAGCCTCATCAACAACCAAAAAAAAAACTCACCCCCGTGAAGTTATCAAGCCCACACCACCGACAAACAACTCCCAACCTCAATTCTCTGCAATAAGAACACAGGAGAGAAGTGGCACAATTCATTAGCAAGTAACAAGTTACAGTTCCCCAGGTTCTCAACTTGTGCATCCATGATCAATTCCGCCGCTAAATTAAACACGGAAAAAACACATAACCCAAGAAGAAAGGGAAAATAAAGCGCATCGCCATCTGATCCCGGTCACAAAGCTACATCACAAAGACATTTTGACAAGCAGTTTTTGCCAGTAAAAAAGTAGCAGTCCGGCGTACACCGCGTCAAGCTTTAAACAGAGCACCGCGAATTCCAGCTAGAGAAGCAGCTCGCCGTACCTCCTCAGCAGACGGCGCGCAATCTAATCCAATCCAATCCAACCCCACCGTCCTCGCCGCCTCGCTCCCCCGTCCACCCCGACACACGGCGGTCTGCAACCAACCAACCAGCCAGCGCAGCCAAACCATTTCACCAGCAGCCCGTCACAGGAAAAGCCGAAAAAGGAGCAAGCACGAACCCCGATCCCCGGCCCGCTCACCTCAGGCGACCGCCACGGCGGGCGTCACCGGCCGCGCCGGCGCCGGCGCAGCAGAGCCATCCCCGCCGCCCTCCCGGCCCCCGCCGCTTCCCTCTCCTCCGCCGCCACCACCACCGCCGCCCGGAACCCCACCGATCGGCTGCCCGCGGGGGATCTAAGCTACCTGGAGCGGACGGGGGCGCGCGCGATAGAGCAACGCGAAGCGAGGCGGAGGGGGGCGACGAGCAGGGAAGCCTCTCGCGACTCGAGTCGAGGTGTGCCTCGCTGTTCGCTGTGGTGGCGCGGCCGCTGCTGCGCGCTGTATGCTCTCGCGCTGCCGCGCGGGGGAGCGGAGGGGAGGGGAGGGGGTGTGGGACCCGTGGGGCCCGCGAGTTCCGCGAGAAATCTCAGCCACTATTTTTTTCTTGTGGATTTCTCGCGCTCCGGCCCCCGCAATCTTGCGCGCACGCCCTCCAACATCCTCGGAATTGGCAGCCGTCGCAGGACCAGACGTACTGCAGCTGCTGACCGTTTTCAGACTGTCCGTGTCTCGCTCTCTCCATGGCCGTGTTTGGTTAGGCGTGTTTAGATGGAACACAAAAAAATTTTGCAATAGAATTTTACTAATTTGAAGTATTAAATGAAATCTATTTATAAAACTTTTTGTACAATAAGTTGTAAATCGCGAGACGAATCTAATGATACTAATTAATCCATAATTAATCTATAATTTGCGGATGGTTACTGTAGCATCACTGTTGCAAATCATGGATTAAGTAGACTCATTAGATTCGTCTCGCGATTTACATCTCATTCATGCAAAAAGTTTTGTAAATAGACTTCATTTAGTACTCTATGCATGTGTCCAAACATTCGATGTGATGTTTTTTTTGCATTTACGGAGGTTTACAAGCTGTGATCTAAACAGGACCTTAGCTGTTAAGATCAGAATTACACAAAAAGACTAATGTCCGTATGGTGTACTAAATGAAGTCTATTTACAAAATTTTTTCAGGAATGGATGTAACTTTTCAAACGAATCTAATGACGGTAATTAATCGATAATTTGCTACAGTGATGCTACAGTAATCATTCTCTAATCACGCAGTCAAAGACCTCATTAGATTCGTCTCGCGATTTATAGGGGGTTATGGAGGTGGTTTTGTAATTAGACTTTATTTAATATTCTAAATTAGTAGTCAAAGATATAAAAAGTTTTCGCGAAATTTTTTACACCCCAAACCAAACACTGCCATGGAGTGAAAAATGGAAATGGATGGATGTCCTTTCTTTTCCTGTTTGGCAAGGAGATTGCTGGAGGATAATCACTTTCCTGTTGGCCAGCTTTTGGAAAGTGCGAGTTGGAAACTCCCAAGAATACGCACAGCCAGATGATTAGAGCAAGTATTTATGGTAAGTATTATGGTAGACTATAAACAGAATGAATGCTGAGGTGGAGAAAAGAGAAGAGAAAAAAGAGAAGAAGTGGGTTGTAAGTTTACAGCCAGCTTCGACACAAAAATTAAAAATTATATGAGATAGACAAATGTGTATGTATTAATGATGAATAGCTAAACCACTATACAAATACGTTGAGAGATGAGTTGCAAAAATTCTTGTCTCCAACAAAAGGCTAAATCATTAGCCTTCCTCTTAGTTGCCGTTCAGAGCAGTAGAAGAAACAGCAATACTCGCATTTCCATTTCCACACCTAGAAACATATCTCTCTCTAACACAATTTATCGACTACTGTTCTCTCAGCAGTAGACCTGAGCACCGCGTAGGGTTGGATCGGATTCATGTCAGATCAAAAGAAACTTGTGGATTTTTCGCCTGAGCCCAGCCCGGCACATTGTTGGGTCGGGTCGGGTTAGATAAAATCCAGTTTTTTATGTAAAATTTTCATGTTAGGTCGGATTTTTTTTTTCAGATTTTGGGTCAAAAATTTCAACTCAAGCCCAATCTTTACATTGGTCGAATCAGATCGCATTGGTGTATTTTTGACGAGTCGGTTGGATTCGTCTGGCCCATGATTAAGTCTACTCAGCAGTACTATTCGACTACACGGTCGTTTACACGATGTGTAAATACTACTCGATGGATCGTCATTTAAATTGATTAGCCGTGTAAAATCATACAAAACTGTTTCAACCGTTCCAAAAACCATTTAAATGGTCGTATATACTGATTTCCTTTTAAACGATGAGTGATCGACTGTTCACCGTTTAACCATGGGTATCCACCGCCAAGAAAAACCTCCACAGGATTCTACTTTTTTGGACGAGCAAGATGAGCGTATGTTGGCTTCTTCCTTGGACAGTAAAAGAGCATTGTGCTGGTGCTGTGATTCTTATGGTCTGCTAGTAGGTCCCAGTGGCGGAGGACGGTTGAAAGTTAAGGTATGGCAAGAAAAAAGAAAAAAAATAAAACACATAAAATTAGCAGAAACTCAAGGTAGGAAGAGAATAAAATACATAAAATGAGCATAAAAAAGGAGGAAATGCGCACAGGATGGGGAATTGACCCCGCGACCTCGTGTTTGGAGAGCCACAGCCGCACCATTGCGCCTCACATGCTTTCGAGTTTGAAGGGAAGTTACACAGATTTTGATAACTGAGGTATGGCTGCTGCCATACCTCGCCACATGAGGTCCTCCGCCGCTGGTAGGTCCGATTACTTGTGGGACTCCAGTGGCATTCTTTGTTCATCTCAACATTGATTGTGCACAAAATATATATTATCTATACACATCAGCTAATCAACCAGTATAATTTTTCTCTCACACCAAATCAACATCAACCACTCACTACTAATTAGCTAACAGTTTTTTCTTCTCATAAAAACTCAGCACCAGTTACCAGCTACAGCCAGCCGAATAGACTGACGCTAGCCAGTGTATTCTAGAATTGCATTTTTTATGGATAATTTTTAAACTGTAGAGTTGCATTATTTCATGGATGGAGGAAGTATTTGCAAAATGTTGCGGCCAAAAATTTTGCGGTCGGGAATGCCCGAAGCATGGGGGCGCCAGTCTGCATGGCCCACCTGGCGGCCAACTGGCGGCGATCTAGTGGCTCATCTTGCGCTTTTTCTAGAGCACCCGCGGGGCGCGCGAGTGCCTGCGGTCGCCGTTACTCCCCCCTCTCCTGCCCGCAGCGCGATCCCGGCTGTCCGTCCCGTTCTCCCCTCCGTTCCCGCGCCGTCCGATCCCGCGGGGAACTCGTGGCTAGCGTCGCGCCGGCGCGTGGACGGCCCGGATGCACGCCGCTCCTCATCGTGCGGCCATCGGTTGTCGAGGATGGGTGCTCGGAGGACTCGCGGCTGTGGTGGAAAAGCGCATTGGGGTGGGACCCGCGCCCTGCGAAGGGGGAGCACGTGGCGTCGGGATGTGTGGGAGGGGAGGGGGTGGGACCCGTGGTGGGGGTCGCGATCGCCGCGGGCGCCGCGAGAAATCTCAGCCAGTACCCTGTTTGGTTTTCCTCTCTTCTGGCATGTATGTTTTTTTCGAAAAGAAAATCTCATATGTACGGTGGTTTAAATGAAGTCTATTTGTAAAAAAATTCAGGAATGAGTGTAATTTTTCACGACAAATCTAATGACGGTAATTAATCAATGATTTGTTACAGTGATGTTACAGTAACTATCCTCTAATCGTACAGTCAAAGGCCTCATTAGATTCTTCAGAATTCCTAGCGTGATGGTTCTGAAATTGATTTTGTAAATATATTTTATTTAACACCATAATTAACAGTCAAAATACATACTAATCCATTCTAGAAAATAACCAAACAGGGCCTATCTTCTCTCGTGGCTTTCTCGCGCTCCGGCACCCGCAATCTTGCGCGCGCCCCCTCGAGCATCCTCGAAATTGGCAACCGTCGGAGGAGTATTTGTTTGTTGGATTGTTTAAGCAGACGAGGTACTGCTGCTGGCTGACCGTTTCAAACTGTCCGTGTCTCGCTCTCTCCATGGAGTGAAAAATGGATTATGGATGGATGTCCTTTCTTCTTGATTTGGCAAGGAGATTGCTGGAGAATGATCAGGTCGTCCTGTTGGTCAGCTTTTGGAAAGTACGTGTGGTACTCCTACTTAGCAGTATCATGAAATGGGTCACTCTGAATATGCAATCAATTACTATATGTATCAATGTATGCAGTATATATGAATTATAAGGTCCAAACACAGCACATCCTGGTGCAACACGTATCTAGCAAATTAGATAAATTTAGAGATTACACCAATCTCCAACATATAACATTGACCATTAATTATTTATCTTGATTTTCCGTATGTTAGGAAATTGGCTCTCAAATTTTGATGACAAGGAGAGACGTGTCGTTTTGGTGGGGCAGCTGCATTGTGTTGGGCTATTTAGAGATACCGTAATGATATTATTTTAACAAAATTAAGTATTCATCATTTATATATGTTGTTTCAGGGGGTCTACTAGTTGCGATTATGGGCGCAGTTGCAGCATAAAGATACGATAAAGATGTTGTTCTAAAGGGCAAGTCTTGCTTTAGAAGCCGTCGTCTTGGAGTTAACCAATCACGAGTGGAAGCAGAACCTCGAGATTGGTTTAGATCATTTTTACTTTGTTCATCCCCAGCCAGCCAATGGATGGCTATTTTTGTAATAATTTTTTAGTTGTGTAAACTTTGTACAGATCGGAAGTTGTTTCTATTATCTAAAAAATTAATTATTTGTCTTATTCGACTGCTACTAGAAATTAACAAAAGTCTAGGTGATCCAAGAGTCCTGTAAATGAAATTCAAGACATTTATTTGTATGCCCCAACTTAAATACATCAGTGGATAAATATGCTAAAAATACACTAATGTGACACCCCGGCCTAGCGTTTAATAGGATTAATAGAATACTCATACCAACAAGTTGCAACTTTTTTTTCCGGAAACCGGTCTCCAAAGAACTCTGAGGTTAAGCGTGTTTGGCCCGGAGAAATTTGGGGATGGGTGACCGACCGGGAAGTTCTTCTCGGGTGCGCACGAGTGAGGACAAAGTGTGTAGAAAAGACTGGTGTTGGTCTGTGAGGATAGTCTATGTCCTAGAAAGCAGCCAGATGTAAGCGGGCCCGGCCTCGAGGAGGCGGAACGTTACAGAATGGTATCAGAGCCGACTCTCGCGGTTTCACGAGCACGTACGGGCGTAAGTGCGGAGGCATGAGCACGGACGCGTGGGGGCGCAGATGCCACCGGCATGTGCACGGGCGCGTGGCGGGTCAGTGCGCGGGCATCTGAGATGCGCCGTTAGCACTGGACGCACGGGCGTGGCACAGGGACCGTTGGCACTGGACGCACGGACGTGGCACATGGGCTGGTGGCACTGAGGACAGTCTATGTCCTAGAAAGCAGCCAGATGTAAGCGGGCCCGGCTCCGGCACAGGGCTTAATAGGATTAATAGGATATTCATACCAACAAGTACCAACAAGTTGCAACTTCTTTTCCGGAAGCCGGTCTCCAAAGAACTTCGAGGTTAAGCGTGCTTGGCCCGGAGAAATTTGGGGATGGGTGGCCGACTGTGAAGTTTTTCCCGGGTGCGCACGAGTGAGGACAAATTGTGCAGAAAAGACTGGTGTTGGTCTGTGAGGACAGTCTATGTCCTAGAAAACAGTCGTATGTAAGTGGGTCCGACCTCGGAGAGGCGGGACGTTAGAACTAAAAGCTTGTGCACCATAGGATTGTAGCTACTGTAACTGCAGAGTATATAGAGCAGTGACATATGTTTTGCATTGTTGCATATTATTTCTTCAAAAACAAAGATCTAAAACACAGAAATTTCGTAAGCAAATTTGTTACAATTCTTGATATGTGTGCTAACTGGTCGGCAGAAAAAAGCATGTAACACATGTTACGAAGGACAACTGCATGGTAAAAAAGTTGGATGCCTCACAAAGGATCAGCAGCTAGTGAACATTAACTCAGTTCACACACACAGCCAGATCATCAATTGCCCTTCGCAGTAGCAGAAGAAGCAGCAATACTCGCGTTTACATTTCTAGAACTCCTGAAGAATTTCCGTGAAACAGCAGACAACTACCGGACTGTGCTGAGGCCTTGTTTAGTTGTAAAATTCAAAAATCCAAAACTATCGTATCGAAAAGAAATTTTGCATACATAGAGTATTAAATCTAGATAAAATAAAAAAACAAATTGCATAGTTTGCTTGTAAATTACGAGACGAATCTAATGAACCTAATTAGACTATGATTAGACATTAAATTGCTATAGTAATTGCTACAATACACATTGCTAATAATAGATTAATTAATCTTAATAAATTCGTATCGTAGTTTACAGATGAGTTCTGTAATTAGTTTTATAATTAGTCTATATTTAATATTTTAAATATGCAAAGATTTCGTTTCAAAAACTTTAAGCTGACAACTAAACTAAAGGAGGCCTCAGCAGCAATCCACAGCCAAGCAAAACTGGGGACCCATCCGCAAAACCTGTCTTCCGCAGACCCGGCCGCGAGAAACAAAGGCCCTGTTTGGTTCATGTGTAGTACTACTAGCACACATTTCCCGAGAAAAGAATCTTCAATGCATGGAGTACTAAACGAAGTTTATTTGTAAAACCTTTTCACGGATGGGTGTAACTTTTCACGACGAATCTAATGATAGTAATTAATTGATGATTGGCTACAGTTATGCTACAGTAACCATCCTCGAATCGTGCGGTCAAAGACCTCATTAGATTCGTCTCGCGAAGTAGAACACGGCTGTGGAGTTAGTTTTATAAATTAACTTTATTTAGTACCCTTAATTATTAGTCAAAATTTTTGTGCTACTTGCGCTACCCTAAACCAAACAGGGCCAAAAGGTCGCAGCCAGTAACGAAGCGTGGGGGGCGCCCTTCCGCAGGGCCCAACTGGCGGCGAGCTAGTGGCTCGCCTTGCGCTTTTTCCAGTGCACCCGCGTGCCTGCGGCCGCCGTTCCTCCGCCCGCTCCTCCCCGCAGCGCGATCCCGGCCGTCGGTCCCCTCCGTTCCCGCGCCGTCCGATCCCCCGGCGGGAACTCGTGGCCAGCGTCGCGCCGGCGCGTGGACGGGCCCGGATGCGCGCTCCTCCTCATCGTGTGACCAACGTTGGGTGCGGGGAGGATTCGCGGCTGTGGTGGAAAAGCGCATCGGGGTGGGGCCCGTGCGGGGCGCGTGCGGCCCTGGCAGCCCCTGCGGAGGGGGAAGCACGTGGCGCCGGGATGTGTGGGGCGCGGTGCGGTATCCTGTGGGGCCCACACGGGGCTTATCTTCGGCGCCCGGTAGGACGTGACGTGGCGGGGTGCTTTCTTTTATTCGGGGTCACGGCGATGCGCGCGAGCTCTCGGCACCGCGCCACGTGGCCGGAGCTGGTGGGTCTGCGAGCTATGGAGCCCTCGGGGAGAAAAGTCTTTGGATTCCGTTGTGTTTCACTGTGTTTGGCTGGTGCTACAGTATTTTTCTCTCACACCACTCCAGCCACCAGCTTCAGCTCCAGCCAGCCCAATAGTATTTTTCTCTCACACCATTCCAGCTCCAGCCTCCAGCTCCATCCTGCCGAACGCAGTGTTTTTTACTCGCTCTCTGACGAACAAGTTGAAGCCGTACGTGCTCGCTTTTCAACAGGGGAAGAGCTATGCTACTGTTGGTGGTGCCCTTGGGCCATCGACCGAAGACTCGCGCGTAATTTGAATGCAACGACAAGGTCTTCTGCCGGCTCGGCAAGACGAGCAGTCGAAGGACCTCAAGCTTCGGGCGAAGAGTGGCGAAGACCAAGGCGCCTATGGCGAAGACCGAGACACCAAAGGCGAAGACGAAGATAAGCGAAGAGTGGCGAAGACCAAGGCGCATACGGCGAAGACCGAGGCGCCAAAGGCGAAGATAATGATAAGCGAAGAGAGGCGAAGACCAAGGCGCCTGCGGCGAAGACCAGGGCGCAGATGGCGAAGTTGAAGACCAACAAAGGAAGGCGTCGGAGAGTAAGCGCTTCGGAAGCCGTGAAGGGAATCTTGTTCACCAAATGGTGATGAGCGAGTCTGGGCTCAATGGGCTGTAATGGGCCTAATAGGCAGAAGAGGTTCGGATGTAATTTACCAAAGGATGTAAAAATACGGTTGTACCCCGGGAATATTCTGGGAATATAGTTGTTAGGGGGCATTACTGTGTAATAACGGAGGGTGGTAGGTGAATCATCACCTATAAATACCCGACCTCTGTACATTGATGGGAGAGATTTGAAGACAGAGAGATAATCCTTCTTACTGTGCGAAGCCCTGTTTCTGATTTGGAGTTGTTTTCTTCGACTGGTACGCTCTTACCTCATTGTTGTGGTGTTTGTCCATTCCGGAGGCATTCTCCACCAACAGTTTGGCACCCACCGTGGGGTCGACACACCACGCCACACCATATGGCGGCGAAGAAGAAGGGAGACGCTGCTACCACTTCGACAGACACGACAACGACGACGACACCTCCATAATACGAAGCCGCCGCCGGGCAAGAGCCCGCAACCGGCAACAAAGACATCACCGTCGAAGACATCGCAGAAGGACAACACGAAGTCGATCTGCTGGACTTTGGCATCTCTGCTGAAGACATCACTGCAATGCGAAGGGTTAATGCTCGCCTCGAAGAGGCGCGAAGAGCCAAAAGACAAGCTCTTTAGGAAGAAACTACGGAGCCTCAAATCATCACGAGGGCGAAGGGGGAGGAAATAATGTTGACTGAAGCAGAAAGACAAGAGCAGTACAACAAGCTGCAAGAAGAAGAGCTCCGCTGCAAGGCGTTACAAGAGAAGATCAAAGCACAACGACTGCTGCTCGAAAAAATGCAGGCACCGCAGCCGCCGCAGCCACTGCCGAAGGGCACGGTCGCAACGAACCCACCATCAAGGGTCCGAACAAAGACTATACCAATCGAAGTGATTTTTGACCAGTCTGAGCCAGAGGAGGAAGGATATTATCGAAGGGGCCACCCGCGAAGAACGCCATTGTCCGAAGAGCTGGAAGAGATACAATGGCCTCATCGTCTCAACCTAGCAGTACTGCCTCAGTTTGACGGTGAGTCCGACCCCAAAGAGTTTCTCCTGAAGTACGAATCCACCATAGAGGCAGCCGGAGGAGGCACAGCGTGCAAGGCGAAGGCACTTGTCCTCGCGCTGCGAGGACTGGCTCAGCGATGGTATGCAAACATACCCCTAGGAAGCATTCTATCATGGAACCAGTTTCGTTTCCAGTTGCGCTCAAGTTTTCGAGCCATCAGGCCCGACGAAGTCACAGGATGTGACTTCCATAACTTGAAGCAAGAAAGCATGACTTTACAGGAGTATCTTCAGAGTTTGATAAAGCTTCGCGCAAGAGGGCCAGACGTTACCGACCAGAGCATTATTGACTCAGTAGTCAATGGGATCAGCCTCGGCCCATGCGGAGAGTACTTAACCCGACGAAGGCCGAAGACAGTTATCAAATTATTCGAGATAATGCAAGAATATTGCATATCCGACCGTGCGAAGAGGCAGAAGCTCGAAGAAATGAATGAGAAGAGGAGGTCAAGGAACAGCGAGAGGTCGCACCAGAAGCCATGGCATTCCGACCAGTCGAAGCAGAAAACTGTCAATAGCGTCTCCGAGGAGGAGTCACGCGAAACCAGGCACCACAAGAACAAAGAGTGGCAGAGATCACCGCGAAGACAGATACAATTGCGAAGACCGCTACCAGAAAGGCCGAAGAGAAAAGGGGAGCCGAAGGGAAAAAACACCATTTTGCTATTTCCATGGTAAGGACCAAGGTCATTGGACCAATGAATGCCCAATCGCAATTGAAATGAAGGCAGAGCTCGAACGCAAAAATACACTGTCAGCAAAATCAGTAAATTACACTTCGCAACCACCGCATCAAGTTCCCCTTCCACCCACCACTTGGACCCCAACACCAAAATGGTCAGTATCATACCCAGTCTACAACTACAACCCATCATACACACCTCCAATGTCATTGTCTTCACAACAATTCATGCCACCACCTTCGCACCAGCCGATGCCGATGTTACCCGCTCCGCAGTACGCCAACACATGGTCAAGGAGCTCCACGCCTTTACCCCCACCACCGAAGCTCGAGCCAGGACAGATACCGGAAAGAGCAGGCGACAGACCCTCCGGCAGCATGGTTAACATCATCAACGCCATCTCCGAAGGATCCAATGAACCGGTGCATGAGACGAAGAGGCAGCGCAAAGAATACTTCAGAACTGTCTCTCATGTGAGCGAAGGCAAATGCTTCCGAACTTCGTGGTCGCATGTCTCGATAACCTTCACACAGGCGGATCTTCGGCTGCAACACTACCCTCACAATGATCCTCTTGTCATCAGAGCCAACATTGGCAAGAATTCAGTACACTTCGCTGGGAATGATGTCGGAAGGATCTTGGTCGACAATGGCAGCTCCGCAGACATTCTGGTATGGCAGTGCTTCGTCAAGATGGGGTTCACAGAGCAAGCTCTGAAAAAATCGCAGTACCCTCTCATTGGCTTCGGAGGCAAGAGAATCGAGGCCCTCGGCAAGATAGAGCTCAACATCACGTTCGGCGAAGGGGTCACGCAAAGAACAGAAGCAATAACCTTCGATGTGGTGGACATCAACTATCCCTACAATGCCATCTTCGGCCGCAACACCCTGGTGAAGTTTGCAGCTGTAATCCATCAGCCGTATCTATGCATTTGGCAGGGGGGGTCGTGACCGTCTACGGCAATCAAGAAGAAGCGTGCAGGTGCGAAGATAACGCGTACAACACTAACAAGACTGTGCATGCCATTGAGGCGTCCGAAGAGGACACAAAAACATTTGTTGCTGAAGACATGTGAAGAGACCATAAAAACGAAGGGGTCTCACTAGCAGAACATACAAAAAATGTACCGTTATGCGAAGATGTGCCTGATCGTATGGTGATCATCGGCAAGGAGCTCGAGGAGCACGAAGAGGCAAGACTCATACAGTTTCTGAGGAACAATCAAGACGTCTTCGCATGGTCTTCGTCGGACCTGTGAGGAGTCAGTCGAGAAGTCATTGAGCATACGCTTACAGTCAACCCGAAGACAAAACCGATAAAGCAGGGGCAGATGTCAATGTCCGAAGAAAGAAAGAAAGCAGCACGGGGTGAGGTGCAGAAGTTGCTAGACGCAGGCGTCATTCGCGAGGTGCAATACCCAGAGTGGTCGGTAAATGTTGTCATGGTACCGAAGAAAAATAGGAAATGGAGAATGTGATCAACTTCACCAACCTTAACAAGACTTGTCCGAAGGATGAATACCCTTTGCCTCGCGTCGACACATTGGTCGATGCGGCGGCCGGCTCAGAAATGCTGAGCATGCTGGATTGCTTCTCCGGCTATCACTAGATTTTCATGAATAAGGGGGGCGAAGAGAAAACCAGTTTCACCACTGCCTTCGGGACATACTGTTACATCAAGATGCCAGAAGGTATTCGCAACGCAGGCTGTACATTTAACAGAATGATCAAGAAGGTGCTCGGGGATCTGCTAGACAGAAACATCTCCGCATATGTGGATGACGTGGTCGTTCGAAGCAGGAAGAGGGAAGATCACATACAAGATCTTCGTAAAACATTTGCAAACTTTTGCCGGCATGGACTAAAGCTAAACCCTGAAAAATGTGTCTTCGGTGTTCGAAGAGGCAAACTGTTGGGTTGTATGATCACAGAAAGAGGTATAGAGGTGAACCCTGAGAAGATCGAGGCAATCAGACGGATGAAGCCGCCAACCACAAAGAAAGGGGTCCAAAAGTTGACAGGTCGATTGGCTTCGCTGAACAGATTCATTTCCAGGCTAGCAGAAAAGTGTCTCCCATTCTTCAAGGCATTGAAAGGAGCTGGCAACATGCAATGAAGCGAAGAGCAAGCGAAGGCTTTCGAAGCCTTGAAAACATTCATAGAAAACCTGGCAATCATGTCCAGCCTTTCGGAGAAGGCAGAGCTCTTGTTGTACATCGCCACTTCGGGTGCCGCGGTCAGTGCAGCTCTCATCGAAGAGAGATCAATCGAAGGCGAACTTAAGCAAGTTCCCATCTATTTCGTCTCCGAAGCCCTGAGTGGCTCGAAACTATTATACTCCGAAATGGAGAAAATGGCTTACGCAGTAGTCATGGCTTCGCGGAAGCTTCGCTACTATTTCCAGAGTCACAAGATAAAAATCCCAACTTCGTTCCCTCTTCGGGATATGTTTGAAAACAAGGAGGCCTCTGGCAGAATAGGCAAATGGGCCACAAAACTAGCGGAGCACACAATTGACTTCGTCCCCAGAACAGCAATCAAGTCCCAGGTCTTGGCAGAGTTCATTGCAGACTGGACTCCAGCGGTGCCTTCGCAAGAAACACCGAAGTTAGAATCAATATGGCAGCTTGAATGTGATGGGGCATACCAGAGAGATGGGGCAGGGGCTTCGGCAATCCTCACTGCTTCTTCGGGCACACAATTGAAATATACAGCGAGACTTGACTTTAAAGGGTGCACAAACAATGTTGCAGAATACGAAGGCCTGCTCCTAGGTCTTCGCAAGGCAAGAGCGCTGGGAGCGCGAAGGCTGTCCATTAGATCCGACTCTGAGCTAATCACCGGGCACATCAATAAATCCAATAGAGCACTAAAACCAGAGCTGTCAAAGTATCTAGCAGCCGTCCGGAGCATGGAGAGGTTTTTCCTCGGATTCAGCATACGAAGCTTCCCAAGGTCACAAAACAAGCAAGCCGATATACTGGCGAAGGCCGCAGCTCAATATGATCCATTGCCATCCGATGTGTTCTTTCAAACATTGAAGCAGGGCTCTGTCAACTGCACCGAAGAGCCTGTAAAATTCATCAACGCCATAACCAGCGAAGACTGGAGGGCAACCATAATGGCCTATCTGCGAGGGCATTTCGTCCTGGAAGATGACAAGGAAGAAAAGAGAATGGCTCTTCGTGCCCGCAACTACAAGATTATCAACGAAAACCTATATCGAGGGGGTGTCTGCGCGCCCCTCCTGAAGTGCATCTCTTGCGAAGAAGGCAGACAGTTGCTCGAAGAGATTCACGCAGGCATGTGCTCTTCGCATATTGCAACAAGGGCATTGGTAGGCAAAGCTTTTCGCGAAGGCTTCTACTGGCCTTCGGCGGTTGCAGACACGCACAAAGTGGTCCGAAAATGCTCAAATTGCCAAAGGCATGCACCATACAACAAATTTCCACCAGACGAAGTGCAATTATTGCCTCCGGTGTGGCCCCTCACTCGCCGGGGCATTGACATTGTAGGGCCTTTGCCCACAGCGCCAGGAAACTACAAGTATGCCGCAGTCGCAGTAGAATATTTCTCGAAGTGGGTCGAAACTAAGGCTCTCAGAGATATCATAGCCGGAGCCTTGCATAAATTCTTTTAGCAAAACATTGTATACCGCTTCGACGTACCAAAGGAGGTCACCGTAGACAACGGCAAGCAGTTTGATTGCGCCACATTCAGAGACTTCACCACACAGCTTGGAACGAAGCTATGCTTCGCTTCGGTCTATCACCCGCAATAGAATGGCGCGGTGGAAAGGGCCAACGGCGTCATCTTCGCAGGCATAAAGAAGAATATCACCGAGCTGCCGAAAGGGAAGTGGATCGATGAGTTACCAAGGGTAATTTGGTCCCCACAATACGACAGAGTCAAGAACCATGAAGTTTACTCCGTTCAAGCTCTTGTACGGCGAAGAAGCTGTCACGCCCGAAGAAATCAAGCTCAAATCTTGGAGGACGTCCGAAGGGACGGACAATATAGAGGAAGACATAAAGCCTTCAATCGACACAATCAAGGCAGCAAAGATGCAAGCAGCAATCAACCTTGGCAAATACCAAGAAGAAACTCGAAGATGGAAGAACAAGAAGGTGAAGCCCAGGGAGATTCAAGAAGGGGATCTTGTGCTTCGCAGAATTTCGAAGGCCAAACAGAAAGGGAAAATGCACAGCAAGTGGGATGGACCATTCATTGTCGCCTCCATGGTGAGACCAGAAGCCTGCAGACTTCGCACGTTGGAAGGTGTCGAAGACCCATACTCATGGAACAAAGATATGCTGCAAAAGTACTATGTGTAGGAACAATGTAAGAGCCCGCAGAGAAAAATAACCGAAGGGGCTCAATAGCTTAGTATTTATTTCCGCAATTTTTTATTTCATTTTCTATTTGCGAGAAATTCGCACAATGTATCGAAGGGACCGTACTCTTTTCCTCATGGGGGAAGCCTTCGCACGTTCACTATGGATGTCGGAGGTGTGAGATTTTTAACGAGGCGGAACCCTGTGTAACTCCTTGTGAAATATAAGCAAGGTCCCCCGAAAAGAAAAATCTCTCAGGAACAGGAATATGGTGAAGGCACCGAAGCGTCTATCCCTCTTCGCCAAGCGAAGAGTGGAGTCATCGGCGCATAAAACAAGCGATGACGCTTGAAAGAAGTAAGCACGGGACGCAATCCCGGATAGGGGCTTCGCTCCCCTTAGCTTTACTTCCAACTAAATTAATAACGAAGTCCTTATGAGCGAAAAGCCTAAGACAGAAAAGTCCTTGCGAGCAAAGAGCCCAAGGCAGAAATTCGAAGACATAAAAGTCCTTATGAGCGAAAATCCTAAGGCAGAAAAGTCCTTGCGAGCGAAGAGCCCAAGGCAGAAATTCGAAGACATAAAAGTCCTTATGAGCGAAAAGCCTAAGGCAGAAAAGTCCTTGCGAGCGAAGAGTCCAAGGCAGAAATTCGAAGACATAAAAGTCCTTATGAGCGAAAAGCCTACGGCAGAAAAGTCCTTGCCAAGGCAGAAATTCGAAGACATAAAAGTCCTTATGAGCGAAAAGACTAAGGCAGAAAAGTCCTTGCGAGCGAAGAGCCTAAGGTAGAAATTCGAAGACATAAAAGTCCTTATGAGCAAAAAGCCTAAGGCAGAAAAACTCTTGTGAGCGAAGAGCCCAAGACAGGAAAGTCCTTGATGAGCGAAGAGCCTAAGTCGAAATTTCGCACGTAAAAATTCATCGCCCCCCGCATGTCGAGCGAAGGGGGGTGGCGTTTCGCAAAACTTACATACGCTCGACTGCGGCGTCGACGACGTTCATCCTCTCGCCCGTGCAAAAGGGGGTGGCACTTCGCAAAATACAAATTTGCACAGTCGAAGAATAAAACGAGGAAATATAAATATATTCATTGCATATAAAAAGCACGGTTCGCGTTACAAGAAAAATTACACTTCGCAATAAGAGCGAAGAAAATGCAAGTATACACTTCGCATAAAAGCGAAGAAAGGTACAAATTTCTTCCCTTCGCGTTAATTCGAAGAATCCACGAAAACTAAATCATGAAGTTACATCTGAAGTTTCTTCGTCGAAGATAAGGCGGTCCAAGTCAGATATTCGCGGACCGCAACATCTATTATTTCTTCGGCAGTCCGGCGAAGAAATGCTTCAAAGTCATCCCTTGCAAGCGAGGGCACCTCAACATTAAGAAGAGCCTTCGTAAAAAATCCCTTGGCGACGATACATGAATTCATGCGGAGCAATCATGTCTTCAACAGGCTCCGGCTTCGGCTCTAGAAGGCCCATAGACGCTTTATAAGGCCTATCGGTGTCCAAAAGATATTTTATTTCACGGGGAAGCCGGCGCTCAGACAGAACTTTTGCATGTTTTTCGGGATCGCGCTGGAATTCCGCGAAGAAACGCTTTGTATTGGTGTTCCGATATTTATATACGCGCTCTCGATCAGACCAAAACTCATCAAATGAAAGCCAAGGGTGACGGGCACGGGCCTTCTCCCAAGTTAAACCAGAAACATAAAAATTTCCGCAGTTCAAGCGCCAAGGAACAATACCTTCGATGATCCGTGCAGGAGCCAACGTAGGGTCCTGCGCAGACACCGAAGACGTTAGATACAATGATACTTCTGTTTTCAATACGACACTACTACGAAAATCACTCGGCCTTCGGTCATCACACCTCGCCGGTCTTCGGCGCATCGTCCGCTTGCCCCCCGCCATCTTCGTCCTCGCCATGGCCAGGGGCTCCGTCTTCGTCGCCGGCGGGAGCGCCGCTGTGCAAGTTGCCGGCTTCAGCCTCGCCAAAGAAGTCTCGAGCGAAGATTTCAGCCTTCTCTTGAATCTAAGAGAAATCAAACATGTCAATCAGCAAAGACGGTAACAAGAAGTGAACTTTGGGAAACGCGAAGTGGTACTTGATCTTTCATGCGCTCCAGCTCCACATCGACAAGTCCCCGCCCTTTTTCATGGAAGTACTTCGCGAAATTCTTGGTGATATTCTTTTCATGGGTGCTTTCTTTTATTCGCGGTCACGGCGATGCGCGCGAGCGCTCGGCACCGCGCCACGTGGCCGGAGCTGGTGGGTCTGCGAGCTATGGAGCCCTCGGGGAGAAAAGTCTTTGGATTCCGTTGTGTTTGTTTACTCCCTCTCTGACGAACAAGTTGAAGCCGTACGTGCTCGCTTTTCAACAGGGGAAGAGCTATGCTACTACCATTTTTAAAAACCGAATATTCTCCCATATTTATCACAAAGATGTTTTTATAGTTTTCAAAAATAAATTAATGAACATGATATATTAAAAAATAGATGGAGTGCCTTCTAATATGAGTTGTGATTTAATGTAGGCAGTACATTTAGAAATCATCAAATAGACGTGACACTCAATATAGAGTTAATATTCTCTAATACAAGAGAGGTGTGTTTTGATGATTATCAAAACTTTTTAAATAATGGTGATTGGATAGTAATGGAGATTGGATTGGTAATTTGCTGGAGCATCTCCGACCACCAAAACATCATTTTTGGTATTGGGGAGAGTGGTAAATAATATGTTCGATTACTCGTATCCTATGCCTAAAATATACTCTCTCTTCATTACCAATAACTGCTTTTGTGCTTTCGTAATAGTTGCTGCAGCAGACTACCGAATCCAATCATCAAGAATAGGTAGAGGAAAAATCCCCTTCATTTAAATGAGAGGGACAGATGTGTTTTGGTAATTACCAAAAACTTTTAGGTAATAGGGATTGGATTGGTAAATATGCTGGAGCACCTCGAATCAGCAAAACATCAAGTTTTTGGTACTGGAAAGAGGGATTTCGTCGTGAGTAACACAATGGTGCAGTTGGATTTTGGTTTGGATAGCAGTTTTGAAAAATATGACTGTGTGACATTTTGATCGTCTGTTACACGTGTGACTCCTAATAGCCCCTGAAAAAGCTCGCTCGATCGCCCATCATGCTCAATGGTTATAACGAGCGGCCAAGCGGTGGGAATATTAGGGGTCACACGTGTGACGCAACGGTGACCGGCACAATCAGCGAGGAGAGAGCTCGGCTCGGCCCGAGAGACAGAGATTGGAACGGAAGGGAGAAAGGAGCAAGGACAAGTCTATGCAGCGTTTTTTTATAAATATTTACCACCATGGCACCACGTGGCATTCCACGTCAGTGTCGGGTGTTCGCGTGGTGTGTTTGGGACCTTGGACGAACCACCCAACACGGTTTAAAGATTTAAATAGATAATTTGAGAGTTCAGGGACACATGTGAAACTTCGGTTAAAGATACTCTTAAATAAATTCTTTTGGAGATACTAGTAGTTAAAGATAAAAATGATTGACCTTAACATAACTATATAGTTATACTGCTCTAACAAATTTTGTTTGCGCTTGGTTTTATTTTTGACCCAACCCAAGATGACACTTTGTTGGATCTGCTCGAGCAATTTTTTTAGATAATGGAATTTTCCGGCCTCTACCTTTTAGCGTACACAGCCTTCAATTATTATATTTTTTCAGCTTTAATAGCTGGATTAGCAGGAGAGTCAAAAAAACAAAATGAAGTCTGACAAAGTTGGTCCAGCAATTATTACTCATATGATGCACTTATTTCCCATTTTATTTGTGCCCATTACAAGTGCATTATGTGAAAATTGATTGGTAATTGCCAAAAGGAACTCTAACTGATTCTCTCTAAAAGTACGTATGATCTTGTGGTTAGCGTGCGTTCATGACTGTCGCTAGACCTTGTGGTGTTGGGGTCCTCCTAGTGGAGGAAGACCGGAAGAGACAAGTGAGCTGAGCGCACGCAGCAGCTTAGCCGAGGACGTTTTGCAGCTGAGCTCTGCCCTTTTTCTTTCGCATGCATTCCTCAGCTCGCTCGGGCGGTCCTGCCTCGGTAGGCTGTAAAGCCCTTCAGGAAACGTCCTCAAACGCGTGCTAGGACTGCACTGCAAACATGCGCCAATGCTGTGCTAGTCAGATTTCACCACGCCTGATCCCCATCCCCTAGCTCGATTCGTCCGATCCCACGTCGAGTGAGGGGCCCACCGTCCGATCGCTGTACTCTACTCTTCCCGACCTCCCATCGTCGGAGCTTGGTCGAAGGTCGGTTTGTGCTAGCCGGCCGGATCTCAGCAACGGGTTGATTCATAGCCACAATGCTCCGCTGGAGATCGGTTGCGGCGCCAGAACTGGCCGGCACCATGCCTTGGATGAGATATAGAGCTGGAGCCTTTGCCAAGTGCCACACCCACTTTTCAAGTTTAATCATTTAAAATATAGTCTCTACTCCAATAGCATCGACTAAATAGACTTCTAAATAGGCTAAAAAGAAAAAAAATAGCAGGCCCTACTTTTAGTAGCCTAAGTAGATGGTGACCAAATTGAGGTGGTGGGAGAAGAAATTTAATCACCCTCTCGTTTTAGTCACCCCAGTAGGAGCCCTGCTGAAGATGAAAATTTGAGCAAAATGACTAAAATGTGAGTTTGGTCGTTCAAATAAGAGTCTTGCTAGAGTCCCTCTAAAGGTTTTTTTTAGATAGTAGAGTAGCTGGGAGCAAGGAGCTAGTGGCTCTAAATATAGTGTCATGTCAAGACATATTTTTATGGTGGAATATGGTGAACTAGTTTGAAGTCGTACGTTTCGGATGCACTATCAAGACATATCTCTATAAATTCAATCAAGTTAGAAGGAGTTTAAATTATGGTAAAATAAAAATCATATATTACATTTTGGAACAGGCAGCCACCGAAAAGGATAGAACGAATATATGCATATGTAAAAGAAAGAAAACGGCTCACGTCCACTTGGAAAAAATGATTTGCAAACATGCAACAATGTGAGATCATGCCGTACGATCAGATGTGAGAAATGCACTCACTGTCACCGTGAGTGTGTGTGAAACTCCAAAAGCAAGTTAAGTAGGATGCTTCGCCAAACCTGTTCGCAATCAACGAATTCCTTTCTTTCAAAAAAAAAACGCATTCCCACACGGCCCAACCAAATGTGAGGCGCGAGAACAAGGCCCAGCGCAGAGCAAACGGGCCGGCCCTCCACAGAGGCTCGTGGACGCCGACACGCGCGCCCGTGGAGGCCCAAATATGTGCGATGTGCTTTCCGGTTTTGGGTAGGCGTGGGCCGTTGCAGCACCAAGTCGAAGGGGCCGCCGGTGGCCCATTTAATTTGGTTTGGCGGCCGGGTCCACTCCGCCACTGGGCCGCTCGCGGCTCGTCATGAGCACTGAGCAAATGAGCATCATGTCGATCGAGCTTCGAGCGAGGCTTTCCTGCAACTGCGAAACATGGTCATACCATGTGTGAGCCCTTGCCCTTTGGCTAGAACAGAAAACCTTTTTTTTTGTCTTCTTTGTTGCCTCGAGTTGCTATGCTGACCAATTGGCAATTGGCTGAGAAACATGGAGTCTGATTGGTTTGTTACTAATTTTTGCCATACTGCAAGGTATGACAACTCTACCTTTTTGAGCATATTCGAAGATTGAGCCAGCAAATTCTCGAAATTGACAAATGATGTGTTCGTTTGGCTGTGGCTGATGGCTGGTGCTGATTTGTTACGAGAGAACAGTACTGCTGACTGGCTGGTAGCTGGTGGCTGGTGCTGATTTAATATGAGAGAACAGTACTGCTGGTTGGTTGGTTGACAAGCCAAGCGAACACAGCGAAAGTCACCACAGGTGTCTCGCTGTCGGCACTAAACCAAATGAGTATCTAATTTTTTACCAACAATTCGGTATATGCCCTAATTTTGGCGAGCCAACATTGGCTTGCATTTATTTTTTGCATAGTAAAAGTTGGTAGCAAACTAATCAGGCTCATGTAGGGGATTTGCACCAAAACTCAAACCAGAGCTGGCAGCAAGGGAATCAACATGCATGCTTGCACACAGACACAGATAACTGCTGCCTGCTGCACGGCAAGAGGATCAAGTGCATTTCCATCGGTTGTGTGTGCCAGACCAGCTACAGCGACTTTCGGTTTACCTGTTCGTTCAGTCCTGGAGTACCTTTGACATCTTAGCTAGGTTCACCTACTACGCGTCTCACCAACCCCACTGAAGAAGACGTTGTTCCGACCTTTCCGCTCGCCACCCCATGATTGAGACCTTACGAGCGAAGGTCATCTTCTTCGGTTGGAGAAATTCAACATCAACACACAAAGCAGTGTTGACGGACATGTAGTTATTACTAATTAGGTGTTGAATCTTTTAGGTTTTATTCAACCTATGAGATCTTTTTACTTCTATGTTATATCTGAAACGACGTCAATAACGGAAAAAAAAAATGGATGGGCCAGATTCAAGCAGTATATTCTTCTTGTAACAAGTGATGGTTCGTCGACTGTTTTCTCTATGAAAGTTCTGTATGGTTCCTAGGACGACACTGAAGGGCTATTTCTAAATTAAATTCTTTGGGACATTTGTCTTTTTAACCTTGCTTTGAAGTGTAATTATGATTTTACCTAGTTTTTTTAAACTTTGTAATTTTGCTCTTTACTATTTATAGGTTAATTGATTTTGCCCCTAATCAACAGTCAAAACAGGGATAAATATATAAAAAACTAAGCGTAAAATCGCAATGACTTGTGAAAAATAATTAAGAGAAAAATCACAAAGTTAAAAAAATAAAGATAAAACCACAATTTTGCACTTCAAAACAGGCACTACTAGAAAAAAGAGCTATCCACCCATCCCAAATATACCGGTGCCAACTAGATCCGGTACTAATACTAGCAGACCCGTATGTAATTAAATATCAGATAATAAGAAATTCTCACAGATAACCACTAGTAAATTGGTTCGTGAAAGTAGCTGGCTGTTATGAGGTAACACAAGATAGCGTTTGACTATTCACAGCTCCTATATATGCAATCTATTGGAGTAGGTAGGCTGTCAAAAAGACAGGAATAATGGATCAGGCAACCAAACCAGTTGAATATCTTTTCTAAACGAACTAACCATTTAAATAACGCATATGTAATGTAAGGCCTTATATAGGCACGCACCAAAAGAAGTCTGTATTTTCAACCTTAAGAACGGCAACTGAAAGATGAAGGAAATGGGACAACAGAATATTGTTAGTTAAGATATTAAAAAAAATATTCATGCGTGCGAAAAAGGTGCCATCATTGACTAAGGTGGCTAATGACTTATGGCGTAAATATGCTATTAAGTCCATGTACTTCTACACACAACACCTAAACAGTAGAAAATTTCTTCTCACATGCTCATCCTGTCGTTATCGAAATGGACCAACATACTGTTTGTGGTTTTCCACACAGATACCTTTTACATTTTTGTACTACACGTAAGGATTTACGAACTGATCACTTCTAGTTTCTCTTCTAGACACTGAACTTATGGCACTTTGACTAATAATGTAAAGAACTATATGCCATAAAAGTAACTTTTATGCATGCAACGTACCGGTATTTTTTAGCTGTCGATGATGATCAAAGTTAAAACAAAAGTTCGACTAACTACCACAAACTTATAAGAACTATATTTGATAGGTTGTTTTTTTTTAAAAAATGATAGTTCGTCAAACCCAAATGTGGGCCTGGCGTAGCAATGGAAGACATTTTTTGCAATATAAACAGTCAAAAAAATTGGACAGTGGAAGAATATGAAAAAAGGAAAACCTAATCTACATGCACAAAAGGAACACCGGTTGGCCTCCAGAGGTGCGGAGGGTGGCGAGAGCCGGGAAGGTGTGCATGACTCGTCTAGGAATGTCACAGACCCTGTTCTTAGCTGCTCATCCGGGTGTTCTCCATCTGAGTCGAACATGTCTATCTCGTTGGAGCGAGAAGAGCCTTCAGGCTGAATTGCTTTGATCTTGTGATACTTTTATATGCTTTGTTCTTGTAATAAAGCGGGGGAGATCTTTTCTCTAAAAAAACTAAATTACTCCGTAAATATCATATTGGATATTTTGGCACACATTTGAAGTATTAAACGTGAACTAATTACAAAATAAATTATAGATTTCGTCAGTAAATGACGAGATGAATTTATTAAGTTTAATTAATCTGTGATTAAAGCATATGTTACTGTAGCAGTTTAGTGTCTAATCACTGTCTAATTAGACTTATTAGATTCGTCTCGCGATTTACAAGCTAACTATGTAATTAGTTTTTTTCGTCTAGATTTAGTGTTCCATGCATGTGCTGACATATTCAATATGAAAGGGTGTAAAAATTTTGGGAGGAAACTAAACAAGATAGCTAGCTAGCACTTCATCCATGGCACTGTATGTCGTCCGTCTCTGAATGATGAGTTGATGACTGCACATCATTAGCAGCAGCAGCAGGGAATCATGCGAATCCACGCATAGGATGAACGGAGAGCTAGCTCCTGGTGTAGTGTGAGGAGTCACCGGCGACAGGCGAGAGCTCCTGCTGCAGCCGCAGGAAAAACAACGAACACCGAGATCGACGTCGCGGACGTCGACGGCTCAACTGGAGCTCAAACCAACGCCATCTACGTCGATATTGGGCGGTGGACGACGTGTCATATATCCAACACATCACGAACGACAACGACGACGACGACTACTACTACTTGGGGTCGAAGCAAAACTAACGCGAAGACATGTCGTTCATTGTAACCCCAGTGAGTCCCGGCCCCAGGCCTCATCACTCATTAAGCTCTGCTAAGTCAATTCCCACACCATCATGTTCTTTGATCCAACACATTAGTTCCGGTCACCATTGGATCCGGGACCTATGATGATTTTATTCTCGAGTCCAATGGCTAGGGGGCAGTGGAAAACTTTAATTTCAAGTGGAGTCACTAATCGAGACTAAAGGGTCCTTTACGGGTTAGTTTAAAAAAGACGGCATCCCATCCAAAGTCATATGTGTTGTGTAGGTGGGGTGGCAAGAAAGCTTCACGCGAGTGAAAATGTGACGAGTTTGAATCCTGCTGGATGCAGAGTAAATTTTTTTATATTATATGTACTTTTAATCCCGGTGTGGGAATCGGAACTAAAGATTCGAGTTTTTTATGTCCCGAACTGATAGTTCCGGTTCCTAAGACCGTCGCATGATCAGCACGCCCTCGCCCTCCAAACATTTGCAGGATGGATTATAATGATGTGCATGGTGTTCATCACCATCGTTGTGTTTTTTTTCTTCTTCTGTATGTTGGAATTTGGGTTTGGCCCATTAAATATTTCAGCTATTCCAAATAAATCTCGAAGGCCCATGTGGGCAAGAGAAAGTGGTGGAAGAGTGCAAACCTTTAATCCCACATTGTTAGGGGAAGTTGAGAAGGTCCTATGAATCTCCTGTATATCTAACACATAGGCTACCACCAGATAACAGATCAACTCAAGCTAAGGTTACAAAATCGAGCTAGGGTTACAAAATCTAGAGTTTTGCCTCTTTCTTGCTGCTGTGCCGCCATCGTAGCCTAATCCATCCCGAGCATCGGCGTACACCGGCGATCAGGAGGCAGGTCTCCGGAATCTCTGTCCTCGAGATCCTGCACCGGGAGAGAACGAATAAGGTTCTTGGAAAACGCCCAGCGCGACTGCTCCAAAATCTTCATCATGGCTCGTCCTTCGTTCAAGTCAGGCGCTGCGGCGAACCGTCGTCTGCGACATCGGCTGCTGCACTGAAGCGTTCACTCATAAGAGAAGACTTAAATGTGATACAAATATCAGTCCCAGGAGGCTGATACACATTGATTACATCAAATGGTACATCACCGTACAAACCTCCGAGGAGTTGGACACTCGAGACAAACAATAACAAGAAGTAAAAAGGCTACGGTGATACACCAGAGCACGACCCACATGGGATCCAGCTCTGGCTCAGAGTATTGCGCCAGCGAAAACATCCTGAACAGGGCCAACACCACAGGCAGAGTTGGGTGCAAGACAGAACCCCTACTCAACGTCTTCGGGAACGAAGTCTAGATCTTCATCTGTAAAAATTAGGAAAGGGGTGAGTACAAATGTACTCAGCAAGTCCAACCACACCCACGGAGGGGGTATAAACAGAATATAATGCACAGGGTAAACCAAGGATAAGGCTAGGGTTTAATTTGCGGTAAGCTAATTTTATGCAATGGTTTATTTGAAAGAAAGGGGTTTTCAAAAGCCATTATCTTGCACTGAGTAACATGTAGGGTTGATCCTCATAGGATCCAAGTTTTAAATTGTTACCGGACTCCTCATCCGCCGTAGCACACGGCACAACTGCCAGACACTTTTCCAAAACAACTCACGCCAACCCATCCAATCCCAGAAGAAACACTAGTTGTGTGACCAAACCGTAACTCGCCCAGTACTGTGGGCATGGCTATTCGAATAGATTTTAACTCTGTAGAGGTGTGCAACTTTACCCACAAGCGGGGTACCACATCACGATCATCTTAGTGTCGGTGCAGATCCCAACGAAGCCATTACCCACCTTAGCTAGACCTGACTAGCCACCATGGGATCCACCAAGGGGCCATTGACCTATCTCCGAGGTTTAACCGGGACATAAGTCACACAGATCTTATCCCTTCTCCTTGATCACCCGTTGCTCTCAGCTCTCCTGATGGCTATCAGACCAACTAGTGGGGTTTATGCTAAGCCGTTGCCACATACAACGGTCGAGTGGTTTGCACGATAGTGGAGTTAGGTAAGATGACACACCAACTTAGTCCTTAATTGTGACAAGATGGATATCTCCCTTCCTTGCTCAACCACACAGGTACGAGCACACCATTCGACAATTCACACAGAAATGCCATCCATCCCATCAAACTCATCTTTCAAAAATTTCATATTTTCCATTCCCACACACTCACACATTTTCATATTATAAAACAAGTAGTACCGTATTCGAGGTCCTAAGCGTTCTAGCAGTGATTAACATCCAAATAGAATAAATCATATGCAGACATTAATCTAGGTGGTCAAGGAATGGTTATAACAAATCAAAGGGTGGTTATCCAACCATGTTTTCAGCAGGCAAAACATATGCAGTTTTGTACAACAGGCCAATAGGTTGTATTTATAAAAATTGGGACAAAACATGCATCAAAGGATGGGATTGAACTTGCCGTTCTCAAAGTCTTCCGGGAAGTCCTGATCGAGGTACTGTCCTTCGGGTTCGGGGTCGCGGAACTGGTCCTCATTCACTTGCTCGCGGTACTGCTCGTCGACGGGTTCTTCCTCGTTCACACCGTGATCTACGACACACACAAGCAAGCACACAATCACGAAAAAGAAGTAAAGGTTTTATCGTTGAGCTCGAATCGGGAACAATTAAGATATGAAGATAGGAGTAATATTTTTGGGCAGTTTTCTAATGGTACGACCGAAATTATGTTGGGAATAGCGTGGTAAAGTTTCGAGGCGATTGGAAGATTTTTGGTGCATGAAATGATAAGTTAACGGGGTGTTTAGGGTCTAAACAAGGATCCAAGGGCCTTTTTGTAAATAGTTTTTGAATGGAAAGGACTTGATTATAATATTTGGAAATACCAGGGTTACTCTCGGAAAGGGTAAGGATCTATTCATAATTATTTCTATATGGCAGAGGAACTAATTCTCAATTAGGGGGAACATGGGGGGTTCATTTGAAAATATCATAAAAGGGGGGCTCTTTAAAGATTTGAGGGAAGTGGAGGGGCCTTTGGGCAATGTTGCCCCTCCTTCTTCTACCTCCCGACGGGGCAAAACAGAGGAGGGGGCCATGGGGCTCCGGCGGCCATGGGCTCGCGGTCTTGGGGGCATGGCGGCGGCCGGGGATAGGGGGAAAGGGGCAGGGCGACGCCGAGATTCGATTCCCCTCCTCAATTTCAGAGGAGGGGGCCCGCAGGGAGGGGTGCGACGGCCATGGCCGTGGCAGGCAGGCGGCGGCCGTGGGCGGCGTGGCAGGGGCGAGCGCCTGTGGGGGAAAAGGTAGAGGGAGGGCCAGGGCGCCTACCTCGGTCCTTGGCTCGAGCGGGGAGGTGGCTGGGTGGGCCGGACATGGGAAGAAGGTGCGGCGGGCGGAGGCGTTAGCGGTGGCGGCGATGCAGGGCCGGGGAGGGGGCGTGTGGTGGCTGAGTGGCTTGCGGAGCTCGAGGGCATCACGGAGAGCCTACTTATAGGCGAGGAAAGGCGGTGGAGGAGGGGGCACGATGGCTGGCCGGTCGGCGGGCATCCCGGCGGCCATTGATGGCGTTTTGGAGCTTAGCGCGGCGTCATGGAGCAGCGGCGCGGGCGGCGAGGCTGCCATAGTGCGACGAGACAGGTCAGGTAGTGAGGAGGCGGTGCTGTGCAGGGGCGAGCGGCGTGGCGAGCTTTCCGGGCATGCGGAGGGCGTGGGGCGGCCGGGAGCAGAGCGTGCGCGTGCGGCTAGCGGCGATGGCGGGGCGCTGTGCGCGGCTCTGGGCTTGATGACGGGCGGCGCGGCGCGGCGCGAGGGGCACGGCGGCACTGAGGTATCTCGTGGCCGTGCACGGTAGAGCAGGAAGAGGAAGGGAGAAAGGAGGAGGGAGAAAAAGAAAAGACGAAGGGAGAAAGGATGAGGGAGAAAAAGAAAAGAGGAAAAAGAAAAAAGGAAATAGAAGAGGAAAAGAAAAAGGAGAGAGGGAGGAAAAAGAGAAAGAAAAAAGGGGCGCCGGCGGGATGCGCGGCGACGGTCGCGAGCCGGTCGCGGAGGCGATGAGAAGCGACGCGCACGAGAAACGAGGAGAATAGGAAAAAATTAGGCGGTGACTGATGCGGGTGTCGGGACGGCGAATCGCCGGGAAAGGTTTCGGGAGATCAGGGGTTTAGAAAAGATTTGAGCTCAACGATAGAAAATAAATTTTAAAAATTATTTTTTTAGCCCGTGATTTAACTTAGTGAATTTTTGGGATGTCACAAACCTACACCACTTAAAATGAATCTCGTATTCGAGATTCAGCTGGCTCCTAAACAGATGGGGAAACTCTTTCTTCAGAGCATCTTCACGCTCCCATGTAGCTTCTTCTACTCCGTGTCTGCTCCACTAAACTCTGCAAATCCGTACTTCAGAGTTTCTTGTCCTCCTAGTGATAGTGTCCAAAATTTTTACAGGTACTTCCTGGTACTGAAGGTCTGTTTGTAGATCTATTTCTTCTTCTGGCACATGCTCTTTTTCAGGTACCCTCAAACATCTCCTTAGCTGGGATACATGGAACACTGGGTTTATATCTGACATTCCTTCTGGTATCTCCAGTCGGTATGCTACGGCTCCGACTTTCTTCAGAACTTGGTACGGCCCAATGTACCGAGGGGCCAACTTTCCTTATACTTGAAATCTTCGGGTTCCCCGAATAGGTGAAACCTTAAGATAGACAAACTCTCCCGGGTTGAAGCTTATTTCTCGTCTCTTCTTGTCTGCGTAGCTCTTTTGTCGAGACTGGGCGGCCTTTAGCTTTTCTCTAATCTCGGCTACTCTTTCTTCGGCTTCCTTTATAAGTACAGGTCCAACTAGGGCACGTTCCCCAACTTCTGTCCACATCAGAGGAGTTCTGCACTTTCTCCCATAAAGAGCTTCGAATGATGACATGCCCAAGATTGTTTGATAACCGTTGTTGTATGAAAATTCTGCATAGGGCAAACTCTGCTCCCAATCCTTGCCATAGATAAGGACACATGGTCTCAACATATCCTCCATAATCTGATTTACGCTTTCTGTTTGGCCATCCATTTGTGGGTGATAGGCGGAGCTGAAATCTAATTTGGTACCCACGGCTTTATGCAAACGTTTCCAGAACCTAGAGGTGAAACTGAAACAATTCTGCTAGGCACACCATGCAACTTTATTATGATTTTCATATAAAGTTTTGCTAGCTTTTCTCCATCGTAATTGGTCCGCACGGGTATGAAATGAGCCGCTTTAGTGAGTCGGTCCACTATTACCTATATGGAGTCATGTCCTTTTTGTGTTCTGGGCAAACGCACTACAAAGTCCATTCCTATCTCATCCTATTTCCAAACCGGGATAGGTAGGGGTTGCAACAATCCTGTTGGCTTTTGATCTTCAGCCTTGACCCTTTGACAAGTATCACAATGGGCGACAAACCGTGCAATATCCGTCTTCATTCCCTTCCACCAGTATTTTTGTTTTAAATCCATATACATCTTGGTGGATCCTGGGTGGATGGAGTAGGCCGAGTTATGGGCTTCATCCATAATTATCTGCCGGAAGTCTCCTTCCTCGGGCACACAAATCCTATTTTTATACCATAAAGTTCCCTCATTATCCACTCTAAAATCCAGTGCCTTATTTTCTCCAGTCTGTATTCGGATTTTCATCAAATCCTTGTCCGAACTTTGGGCCTTTCTGATTTTATCCTCCAGAGTAGGTTGAATGCTCATCTTGCGAATAGAACCTCGAGGGACAATGTGCATATTCAATCGGGTCATTTCTTCCTGCAGATGGGCATCTTTGGGTCCATAAGATTTCCGGCTTAAGGCATCAGCTACCACATTAGCTTTGCCAGGGTGGTAATGAATTTTCACATTATACCTTAACCAGTTCTAACCACCTTCTTTGTCTTAAGTTAAAATCTGGCTGGGTGAAAATATACTTCAAGCTCTTATGGTCGGTGTAGATCTCACACTTATTTCCAATTAGATAATATCTCCAAATCTTGAGGGCAAGCACTACGGCTACAAACTCCAGATCGTGTGTTGGGTAATTCTGCTCATGAGGCCTTAGCTGTCGGGAAGCATAAGCTACTACCTTCCCATCTGGCATGAGGACACATTCTAATCCTTGTCGGGATGCATCACAATAAATGAAAATCCCGATGAATATCCGGTAGGGTCAGCACTGGGGCGGTTGGCAACCTATTCTTCAACTCTTGAAAATTTCTTTCACATGACTCTGTCCAGGTGAATTTCTTATCCTTCTTGAGCAGCTCTATCATGAGCCGGGCTATCTTGGAAAATCCTTCAATGAATCTCCGATAATACCCAGCCAATCTAAGAAAGCTTCTGATTTCACTAACATTGGTTGGTTGCTGCCAGTTGGAGACTGCTTTTACCTTCTCAGGGTCCACTGCTACTCCTTCTGCGGTCAGAATATGACCAAGGAAAGCTACTTTCTCAAGCCAGAATTCACACTTGCTAAATTTGGCATATAGCTTATGTACTCTCAGCTTTTCCAATACTACCCGCAGATGTTGCTCGTGTTCCTGGACACTCTTGGAGTAAATAAGTATGTCGTCGATAAAGACTACGACAAACTTATCTAACTCGTCCATAAACACCTTGTTCATGAGATTCATGAAATAAGTAGGTGCATTGGTGAGTCCAAAAGACATCACCGTAAACTCAAACTGCTCATAACGGGTGACAAAAGGTGTCTTTGGGATGTCGTTTTTTCTAATCTTGGAGAAGTAGTTGGCTTCTTTTAGCTGATCAAAAAGATCATCAATCCTGGGGAGGGGGTACTTATTCTTGATGGTAACATCATTCAGTGCACGGTAATCTACACACAACCTCATAATCACATCCTTCTTCTTGACAAATAGGACTGGGGCTCCCCAAGGCGATGAGCTTGGTCTGATGAATCCAATTCGTTGTAGTTCTTCCAGTTGCTTCTTTAATTCTGCCAATTCAGAGGCTGCCATCCTATAGGGTCTCTTGGCTATAGGAGAGGTTCCAGGGACAAGGTCGATGACAAACTCTATATCCCTATCTGGTGGCATTCCGGGAAGTTCTTCAGGGAAAACATCTGGGTATTCGTTTACTACCGGGACTTTTTACAAGGACTTGGCTTCCATGCTAAACACCATCGGGTCTGGTCCACTTTCTTGGGTATGGCAGGTCACTCGTACTCCTTCTGGGTTCGTTAGGTGTACCACCTTGTCAGTACAACCTATGAGACCATTGTGTAGGCTTAACCAGTCCATTCCAAAGATCACGTCTATTCCCTTAAACTTAAGTACTACTAGGTTTGCTAGAAATTCTACCCTACTTAAATTAATACTTACCCGTAGACAACCTAGTTGACACTTGATGTCACCTACAGGCGTCCGGGTTAATAGGGGTGTTTTTAGTAGTACTGTAGGTATTTTATGTTTATCCACAAATCTTGACGATATGAATGAGTGTGATGCTCCAGAATCAAATAATATTATTGCCAGATTTGAGCTGACTAGGAATTCACCAAGTACCACTCCCTGTGCACCTTGGGCCTCCTGCGCGTTGATGTGGTTGACGCAGGCTCGTCCATAAGGCGGCTGGCTGTTGTTGTTGCCCTTGTTGTTGCTGCTGACAGGAACACGGTTGGCTCTGGACACCGGTGGCCTAGGCCCATTCACCGTGTTGGAGAAGGCTGATGCAGCAGTCTTGTTTTTGGCATATGGGCAGTTGGCAATATAATGCTCTGTCTCACGGCAGTTGAAACAGGCCCTAGCATTGTTGGTGGTGGTGGTGACTTGGCTGGCATTGCTCTGCGGGGCCTTCATGGTGTTCTGGCTTATGAACTGTGTGTTAGGGGCTTGGGATCCTGTCACTTGTGACTGGGTCCTGTACTGCATTGGGGCCTGAGATCTTGGTGCAGTATAGCTGGAGCTCCTTGGTTTCTGGAAGCGGTCCTGCTGGCGAGCTTTGCTTTCCAGGAACTTGCGCTTGTTTTCCTTCCTTTCTTCAGCCTTGGCCCATTCTATGAGGATGGCCATATTCATCAGAGTGTTGAAGTCTAGGTATATCTGAGGGGTAAGTAGGGTTTGGAGTTCTGGGCTCAATCCCTTCCTGAACATGTCCTGCTTCTTTTCATCCTTGTCTACTTCTTCTGGTGCGTAGCGGGCAAGCTCCATGAACTAGTAGGTGTACTGTTCCATAGACATGCTCCCTTGCTGCAGTGCGCGGAACTCATCCGCCTTGCGCTTCATGGTGGCTGCAGGGATATGGTAGCGGTGGAACTCTTTCACAAACTCGTCCCAAGTGATGGTGGTGGCATCTTCGGCAGCGGCACAGTAATTCTCCCACCAAGCTAAGGCAGTTCCGGTGAGTTGGTGAGCTGCCAGGAGAACTTTGTCTCGGTCTTGGCATTCGAACGGCTCGAGTTTCCTTTGGATCACACGCAGCCAGTCATCTGCCTCCAAGGGGTTACTGGATCCTACAAAGGTGGGTGGCTTGGTCCTCAACAAAGCTGTCAGCTTGTCATTTATGGTCTGCTCTCGTTGCCGCTTGTTGATGAGGGCATTGGCCAGGGCTTCTAGTATGAGGGTTTGATTGCTTATTGCTTGTGCCAGGTCCCCGAAAGGTGGAGGCAGTGGCACTTCTCCTTGGTTTCCTCCTCCGTTCTGGCTCACTTCTTGTTCTCCTTGAGGAGGGTTCTGTCCATTGAGCGGTATTCCCGCGCCAGAGGCTGCAGGGGTCCGACTGTGGGAGTCTCTTGAACCACGTCGGGAAGCCATCTGTAGATTGGGTAGAGTCATTGTGAGATTGGGATTAGGATTAAGTGATGTACAAGTTGTTTAATTCGTATTTTTGAAAAGGCAGAATCTATCTTCCGCTGAAAAGCACACAAACTAACAACAAGCACACAGACTAGCAAACAACAAGCATAAACAACTTTATTACTGCGAGGGGGTACACACTGGGACAAGGCCAAACGCGTACTACACGTCTGGTTACAAAGGCCACTATTAAGGGTACAACTTAAGCCAAAGGGCTGGGAGGGCTCAGGGGCATGCTACTCGCGGGGCGAGCCTTCTTCTGGGGCGGAGTGTGCAAGTAGTCCTTGATCGCCGTCCTCTAGGTTCCCATTTTCCACGGGTTGTCCAGCATCTTCCCCTTCTTCGGCGGCGGTAGACCCTTCAGGGTTCTCGGGCGGGGCTTGTGGGGTTCCCAATAGTAGTCCCCATCCTATGACGGGCGTTCCAAGTAGGACATGATCTTCCCCAATTGCCGGGACTAGCGTTCCACTTCTGGTCCATTCTTGCATACGCCGGTCCCGGGCCTGCCTGAGGTTCTCCTGGGCAACCGCTTCGCTGCTGACCGCGGCTGCGGCTGTTGCCTCAGCTTGGGCTGCCCGGATCTGTTGCAGTCTTACCGCGAGCTGTGCTTGCTCGGCTCGATGGACTTGCTCCCTCAGGATATTGGCTTGCTCGTCAAAGAGCTGATCCAAGCAGGCTAGGTAAGTAGCCACTTGATAGAGGGGGTCCTCTTCATGGTGGCGCCGTTCCAGTTTTCTCATGTGAGCCTCCCAAACTGGGGTTTTGATGGCCGGAGGGAAGAACCTCATTGGTGTGTGGGCGAGGTGTCCTTCAAAAATCCGGCATAGATAACGGAGTGCCTTCCTGACGGCCAGGGGATAGGTGTCTTGGTGCCTAAACCCTATGGCGGTCACTCGCCATGGTTGTATGTCGGGGTAGCGGTCACTTCTGGCGATGACCAGGATTACCCTGCAGCGGAGGGTACCATGGTGCTCGTACTCCCTATTGTAGTACCTTGGGCGTTCCGTAACACCAAGGCTTTCCAGGGCATTGATCAAGAGGCGGGGGAAACCAGGTGCAGCTTAGCAAAGGCCCTGGGTCCATCCTTCCTCAGCCATCTGAAAACAAAGATAGGGTGAATAAGTTTTCCACAAATATTTGGGTAGATGGTACTTATTATTACAACATGGTGGGGTACAGTTTCCACGGATACACGATTATTAGGATATGGGTTCTAGCTTGGAGTGCTACTCCTATCATGGGGACTCTTCCTCGATCTGGATAGGGCGCTTCTTTGGTGGAAGACACTGCTCCATCACATCATCTTCGGTCTGAGTACCCCTATCCCAATGGATTTCTTCGGGTTCTTCTTCTATCCACCCACCTACTCCTCTGTGAGCCTCGTGGTTTTGCCATTGGGCTTGGAGGGTGGTTAGGGAATTCTCGGCTCATACAGCTCTTATCCGTTGTTCCTCCATTTCTTGGACTGCCTTTTCTGCCCTGCGGATTTGGTGCTTCAGTTGTTCCGCCTGTTCGTGGTAGAGTTCATCCAGGCCGGTGAGGTAGATGGATAAGTGGGAGACCGTATCTTCTAGGTCTTCTTCTTCTCTCCCAAGTTGTCTCATCCGGGCAATCCATGAGTGTCCTCTTCCTCCAGTAGGCGGAAAAAATCCTATAGGAGTCCGCTGAAGATGATGCTTGTAGACCACACGCAGACGTCGCAGGGCTTTTCGGGCGGCCTTTCGGTAGGTGTCTGGGAAGCGAAAGCCAGTGGTGGAGATGAACCAGGGGTCCACGTCAGGGTAGCGGGCGCTTTTTCCCACAAAGATCATCATGTCGCACCGGAGAGTGCCCCTGGAGTCGTACTCCCGGTAGACGTACTCTGGTGGGTCCACCACTCCGACGCGTTCCAGGATGAGTAGCAATAACTTAGGAAGGCCGGGCTCTGCGTGGCAGATTCCGCCACTCCATCCATTGTCAGTCATCTAGAACAGGGCAAGAATCAGCGGTGTTTGTGTGGAAAAAGGATTAAGCAAGGAAAAGTCCTAATGTAAAAAGGCCTGAAAAAAGGGTCTCGCTCTTAGGGTCACGTCCTACGGCCAACATACGGCTCTGATACCACCTGAAGCGTCTCCTCATAACAGAAGACTTAAATGTGATATAAATATTAGTCTCAGAAGACTGATATACATTTATTACATCAGATGGTACATCACCGTACAAACCTCTGAGGAGGTGGACACTCGAGACAGACAATAACAAGAAGTAAAAAGACTACGGTGATACACTAGAGCACGACCCACATGGGATCCAGCTCTGGCTCAGAGTATTGCACCAGCGAAAACATCCTGAACAGGGCTAACACCACAGGCAGAGTTGGGTGCAGGACGGAACCCCTACTCAACGTCTTCGGGAACGAAGTCTGGATCTTCCTCTGTAAAAATTAGGAAAGGGGTGAGTACAAATGTACTCAGCAAGTCCAACCACACCCACGGAGGGGTATAAACAGAATATAATGCACAGGGTAAACCAAGGATAAGGCTAGAGTTTAATTTGCGGTAAGCTAATTTTACGCATGGTTTTATTTGAAAGAAAAGGGGTTTTCAAAAGCCATTATCTTGCACTGAGTAACACGTAGGGTTGATCCTCACAAGATCCAAGTTTTAAATTGCTACCGGACTCCTCATCCGCCGTAGCACACGGCACAACTGTCAGACACTTTTCCAAAACAACTCACGCCAACCCATCCATTCCCAGAAGAAACACTAGTTGTGTGACCAAACCATAACTCGCCCAGTACCATGGGCACGGCTATTCGAATAGATTTTAACTCTGCAGAGGTGTGTAACTTTACCCACAAGCGGGGTGCCACAGCACGATCACCTTAGTGTCGGTGCAGATCCCTACAAAGCCATTACCCACCTTAGCTAGACCTAACTAGCCACCACGGGATCCACCAAGGGGCCATTGACCTATCTTCGAGGTTTAACTGGGGCATAAATCACACAGAGTTTATCCCTTCTCCTTGATCACCCGTTGCTCTTAGCTCTCCTGATGGCTATCAGACTAACTAGTGGGGTTTATGCTAAGCCGTTGCCACATACAACGGTCGAGTGGTTTGCACGATAGTGGAGTTAGGCAAGATGACACACCAACTTGGTCCTTAATTGTGACAAGATGGATATCTCCCTTCCTTGCTAAACCACACAGGTACGAGCACACCATTCGGCAATTCACACAGAAGTGCCATCCATCACATCTAACTCATCTTTCAAAAATTTCATATTTTCTCTTCCCACACACTCAGAGATTTTTTCCTTTTATAAAATAAGTTGTGCCGTGTTCGAGGTCCTAAGCGTTCTAGCAGCGATTAACATCCAAATAGAATAAATCATATTCAGACATTAATCTAGGTGGTCAAGGAATGGTTATAACAAATCAAGTTGTGGCTATCCAACCATGGTTTCAGCAGGCAAACCATATGTAGTTTTGTAAAACATGCCAATAGGTTGTGTTTATAAAAACTGGGACAAAACATGCATCAAATGATGGGATTGAACTTGCCATTCTCAAAGCCTTTCGGGAAGTCCTGATCGAGGTACTGTCCTTCGGGTTCGGGGTCGCGAAACTGGTCCTCGTTCACTTGCTCGCGGTACTGCTCGTCGACGAGTTCTCTCTCGTTCACACCGTGATCTACGACGCACACAAGCAAGCACACAATCAAGAAAAAGAAGTAAAGGTTTTATCGTTGAGCTCGAATCGGGAAAAATTAAGATAGGAAGATAGGAGTGATATTTTTGGGCAGTTTTCTAATGGTACGGCCGAAATTATATTGGGAATGGCGTGGTAAAGTTTCGGGGTGATTGGAAGATTTTTGGTGCATGAAATGATAAGTTAACGGGGTGTTTAGGGTCTAAACAAGGATCCAAGGGCCTTTTTGTAAATAGTTTTTGAAAGGAAAGGACTTGATTATAATATTTGGGAATATCAGGGTTACTCTCGGAAAGGGTAAGGATCTGTTCATAATTATTTCTATATGGCAGAGGGACTAATTCTCAATTATGGAGAACATGGGGGGTTCATTTGAAAATATCATAAAAGGGGGGCTCTTTAAAGATTTGAGGAAAGGGGAGGGGCCTTTGGGCAATTTTGCCCCTCCTTCTTATACCTCCCGACGGGGCAAAACAAAGGAGGGGGCCATGGGGCGCCGGCGGCCATGGGCTCGCGGCCCTGGGGGCATGGCGGCGGCCGGGGATAGGGGGAAAGGGGCAGGGCGATGAGGGGATTCGATCCCCCTCCTCAATTTCAGAAGAGGGGGCCCGCAGGGATGGGCGCGACGGCCATGGCCGTCGCGGGCAGGCGGCGGCCATGGGCGGCGTGGCAGGGGCGGCCAGGGGCGAGGGCCTGTGGGGGAAAAGGGAGAGGGAGGGCCAAGGCGCCTACCTCTGTCCTTGGCTCGAGCGGGGAGGTGGCAGGGCGGGCCGGCCACGGGAAACAGGTGCGGCGGGCGGAGGCGATGCTCGGCCGGGGAGGGGGTGTGTGGTGGCTGAGCGGCTTGCGGAGCTCGGAGACGTCACGGAGGGCCTGCTTATAGGCGAGGACAAGCAGTGGAGGATGGGGCACGATGGCCGGCTGGCCGGCGGGCATCCCGGCTGCCATTGATGGCGTTTTGGAGCTTAGCGCAGCGTCGTGGAGCGGCGGCGCGGGCGGCGAGGCGGCCGCAGTGCGACGGGACAGGTCAAGCAGCGAGGAGGCGGTGCTATGCAGGGGCGAGCAGCGCAGCGAGCTTTCCGAGCACGCGGAGCCCGTGGGGCGGCCGGGAGCAGAGCGTGCGTGTGCAGCCGGCGGCGATGGCGGGGCGCTGTGCGCGTCTCTGGGCTTGACGATGGGCGGCGCGGCGAGCGGCGCGGCGGCGTGGTGCGCGTGGGGGGCGCGGCGCGAGGGGCACGGCGACACTGAGCCAGCTCGTGGCCGTGCGCGGCAGAGCAGGAAGAGGAAGGGAGAAAGGAGGAGGAGGGAGAAAAAGAAAAGAGGAAAAATAAAAAGGGAAAAAGAAGAGGAAAAGAAAAAGGAGAGACGGAGGAAAAAGAGAAAGAGAAAAGGGGCTGCCGGCGGGATTCGCGGGGATGGTCGCGAGCCGGTCGCGGCGGCGACGAGAAGCGACGCGCACGAGAAACGAGAACAGAAAAAAAATTTGGCGGTGACTGATGCGGGTGTCGGGACGGCGAATCGCCGGGAAAGATTTCGGGAGGTCGGGGGTTTAGAAAAAATTTGAGCCCAACGATGCAAAATAAAATTTAAAAATTAATTTTTTAGTGTGTGATTTAACTTAGTGAATTTTTGGGATGTCACATGGACTCCATCAACAGGACCGTCTTCTCAAAAGCCAAAAGTCAGTAAGTAAACTGTTTTTCCATCCAGTTCTTAATCATGTTTTCAGAGTTAATCATCTTGTTGTGATTTGCTACTAGTATGATAGAGTTGTTCATACTAGATCTAGTAATATTCATAATTTATTTATTTTGGAATTTAATCATGCAATTGTCTAATACTTCAACACTGTACATATATTTTCTAGGTGCGTGGTGATCGAGACCTTTTTTCACGGTAGGGGTACCAAACCCCATGTCTGCAGCACGTCATGCTTGCGTCGCAGATGGACATGGACCCCGAAAGCTCCCTAAAGTTCGCTGCACTTGCTTCTTCTAGAAGCGTGGTCTACTTGATAGGTTCTCCAACAACTGCGACAATGTACTTCCTCCGTCCCACTAGAATATAAGTATTTGTTGACTTTTGCTGATCACGTTTGACCATTCGACTTATTTAAAAATTTTATGAAAATGTAAAAATAATTACGATATACTTAAAATATATACGATGATAAAACATATCATAACAAAATAAATAATATTTTTACAAAATTTTCAAATAAGACATATGGTCAAACGTAAATCGCGGACGTCGATAAATGTTTATATTTTGAGACGGAGGGAGTAATTAAACTAGTGTAAACTAAGAGGGCTGTTGTCCGTAAAAGCGACTGGAATCGGTCAAAATGTTTCATTCATTTGATTTTTTCGAGAAAGTTTGTTAGTTAACCGTTTTCACTTGTTCCTCGCCAAGAAATAAGGTTCTCGTAGCTTGGACTAGCTAGCTAGAGACAGATAGAGGGAGTGGGGCACTTCATAATACATTTATGAAATTGTTGCAGACATGGTAAAATTCTAGATATTACTAGGTGATTCCCCGTGCGTTGCTGCAGGACTTAAATCATAGAAGGAAGATTATTTTAGCTAAATAAAAGATTAACGACAAAATAGCACTCGTAAAGTATGAGATAACTTTTTCTTTTTATTTCTTTATACTTTTTCATTTTTCCCTCTCATTTTATTTTTTCCTGTTTATTTTCTCTACCTTTTCCTTTTCTCTTTTCTTCTTCTTTTTTTTCTCCCTTTAATCCTTATCTTTGTATTTTTATTATTATAATATTTTTTGCCCACCTCTTTTTCTCCCCATCAGAAAATCATAAAAAAGAGATTGAAAACCAAACACCTTGAAAATGAGCATAAACAACACCAAAGACCTTTCATCTCCTTTTTCCTAAATGTTGCTTTGGTTGGGGAGTGGACGGCGGGCATGGAGGTTGTAGCCCTGCAGCACGGCGGCGTCGTTACCGAAGATGAAATCGACGGTACCCTTAGCTACAGCCGTGCCGAGTAGGGCAGGGCATGTCGGAGGTGGAATGGAGTTATTTAAACTCGATTGCAGGGACGATCTTTGGGTTTCTTCGTATTGCAGTGACGGCCTTTGGTTTTCTTCAGCTCGTTTCAGGTGTGTTGTTGTGATCGAGAAATTATTTGCGCTAGAATTGATGATTTACAATAATGACTTGTGGTTGTGCACAGAAAATCGGTAGGAGGCATAAATAGAAGGTCATAGTGGATGATGACGTGGATAGTTTGTATGTTTAGAGAAATAGAATTAATGACTCAAGATCCTAGTGGATGATGATGTGGATAATTTGTATGTTGAGAGACATAGATTTAATGACTCTTAGTGGGGACTAACTTTATAGGTATTATAGATAATAAGTGACTAATGAAAATTTGATGGGCGCAGCCGCACCCACAACCCTCAACATAGATTTAATGATGCGCGGTGAGCCGTTCACATCCCGTGCAGGTGGGAGTATAGTACTTTATAGCAGGTAGAAGAGACGCTGTCAGTTGCCGTTGCAAAGACACCATTGACGATGAACCAATCTTCTGCATCCATCATCCGGCCGGTCGCTGTAGTACCAAGAACAATCTTGGATTTTTGCCGACTCTTTTTCCCCAACGAATTAGACCGGAGGGGGAGCAAGATTTCATCCCCGGGAGCATGCACGGCCGGGCACCTGGATGACAGGATGAGGATTACCTGCGGTGAGAAGATTGGTTGCTGCCGTGCCGTGGTGGATGGCGTTCGGTGGAGAGCTGACGTGCGTGCCAATCATTCCATTCTTCTCCGCACGGCAGGCCGGCAGGTTGCAGCAGCACTCGCGATGCAGTCCATTTGGGTCCGGACAGAAAAGGTCTTCCGGCAGGGGTAGGGTAGGGTAGGGTAGCCCACCTACCACCGGCCCACGAGAGCGAGAAGGACAAGAAGGCCCCCGTGGGTCCCACGCAGGGGCCAGTACTTCTGGTAGTGACGTAGCATCTGGCCTCTCAAAAGCTTTGAGTAGTTTGTTTCATTTAGGATAATCCTAGAATCCTTTATGCTTGATTGAAGTGGAAGGAGATGGAACAGAACGAAATTAGATTAGTCTCAGTGGGAGTGTTATCGACATAGTTATCAAGACGACAAGAAACTAGATAATTGTGCCAGAGGGTGATGACACTCCTCTCACATTTTATAACACCCTTCATCCTCTCTTCATAAAAACTTTGCCACATCAGCAAATTTAATACTCATGACACTACTATGACATTTCCACTAAGACAGACCTTAGAGCCCTTCTTTGGATAGATTCAAAACAAAAATTTAGCTATAATTAAAGTTTAGAGTAGCTATAATTTTTAGGATATATTGAGCCCCCTTTTGGATTATCTAGAGCTAATTTTTAACTACCTAAAATTAGTCCCCGGATCCAAATAGATCCTTAGTCGACCAAACTCGACAATGAGCCGTTGATCGAGTTCTCACAGTATCTCATCCCCTCGCACACTCTATTTTCCACTTCCTATCAACCTCTCCGCATGCACCACCTCGACAGCGATTCACATCTATAATTAAATATACCCACTAAAAGCAAGTGAGGAGTAATTTGCTACTAATTAATTATAGGAAAAATAACAAAAAAAATGCAATAGTTCCTGTAGAAACCCACCACACCTGCCACCGACATCCCACACCAATCTCTACTTGCTCCGCGCACTCATCGTCAGTCACTCCATCCTACAGCCGGGTCCCAGTCATCACCTATCCCCACATCTACAGATTCAAAATTCTGCATAAAATTCATCTAAACCTTCACAACCAAAGGTTTAAAAAATCAGAACCAGCCAAATTTTTCCTTGCATGCACTCCCCCCAGCCATGAAAAGGTCGACCACCTGTCCATACTCAAGACCAGCGAACTACTATGTGTATACGTCACTGTCATCCATCACACTACCACAGACTTTGTAGCCGAGTGAGCTGAGTTTTTCGTTTCAAAAAAAAAAGAGTGAGCTGAGTTTTCAACATCTCTGCCGCCATGCACAGAGCAGAGTCTCACAACCACTTCACCTGTGGTTGGCCGAGCACATCATTCTCGTTCCAAATCTTGTACCCACTTGACTCGCACGCAAACCTAAACCTGTACTCCTATAGATTACTCATCATCATCAGTTCATCACCATTCACCATTCACCAACACCAACAAACTGATGGGCCCTACTTATCTTAACCATGCATCATTACGCATTGCTAATGAGCTACCTGCTTTTTCTCAGTGCCAAGCATCTTTCAAGCTAGCTCACCTTTTCGTCTCCAAAAAAAAAGCAGCTGAAAAATGAGAAGGAAAAAAAAAAGGCAGTTGGTGAGGTGGTTGGTGAAGCCTCCGGCCCCATATAACCCCTCTCACCTCCCGGCCTCCTTCCCAGCACTGGCGCACGCCACTTGCCTGTTGCCTCTCGATCGGTCTCGGCAGCTCAACGCCGGCAAGAAGCCCCCCTAGCTCGCCGCCGGCAGCTCCACCACTCGAGCAGGCTGCAGCCAGCCATGGGCTCCACCGCCACCGACGTGGCCGCGGCCGCGGACGAGGAGGCGTGCATGTACGCGCTGCAGCTGGCGTCGTCGTCCATCCTGCCGATGACGCTCAAGAACGCCATCGAGCTGGGCCTGCTGGAGGTGCTCCAGAAGGACCCCGCGGCGGCGCTGGCGCCGGAGGAGGTGGTGGCGCGGCTGCCCGTGGCGCCCACTAACCCCGACGCGGCGACCATGGTCGACCGCATCCTGCGCCTGCTCGCCTCCTACGACGTCGTCCGGTGCCAGATGGAGGAGGGCAAGGACGGCAAGTACTCGCGCCGCTACGCCGCCGCGCCCGTCTGCAAGTGGCTCACCCCCAACGAGGACGGCGTCTCCATGGCCGCCCTCGCGCTCATGAACCAGGACAAGGTCCTCATGGAGAGCTGGTGAGTGAGTCTTCTACCATCAATAATTGTTGTTTCTGCATGAGCTGATCATCAATTAGTACTGTTTTGTTTTTTTTTCTTCACTGAACTTAACACGGTGGAGTGGTTGTAGATTGCAAGTAGTAGGAGAAGCTTGCAGCATACTTAGGTTATCCATAATGTTTCTCTAAATAGTAAATACAAAAATATTTTCTGAAAAAAATGGGGAAAAAGTAGGAGAGAAAAGTAAGCAAGCAGCAAAGTTGTGTCCATCCTCCATCGGGTGAGACTTTCGTGAACCTTGGAGAAGGAACATAGACAGCTCCCTTTCTAGATTCGCATCCGGAGCCGTCGACACTGGATGGACGGCTCAGATTTCGCAAGAAATCCTCCCAATTCTACCACGAGGATTGTAAAATGGCCCGTGCTGATCTGGACTGAGCCTCCGGCCACCAACTGGAGGTGAATCTTCAGGGTTCTGGTGGCAGCCGAATAGTTTGGTGTGCGTGTGTGTGTGTGTGTGTGTGTGTGTGTGTGTGTGTGTGTGTGTGTGTGTGTGTGTGTGTGTGTGTGTGTGTGTGTGTGTGAACAGGCCTACAGGGTGTACTAGAAAATATGGACAACAGGCCACTGACTAGTATTTGGCAGTTGTCATGCTGGCTGATGCTGATAGATTCTTGCCCTGTTCCTTCTGGAACTTGGTCAGGCATCAGTAGCAGTACTCTCTGTTTGGCAAATTTTGACCAATTTTAAATGTTCACACTGTTTCCTACCGATCAGTGGCTTCAGACAGTTTAGGACTCTGCATACCTGTTTGTTTCATACCAATTTTAGCCATTGCTGTAGATAGAACACTGCTGCATGTTCTACAAGTAGCAGTTACTAGCGCTATATGCATGCCTTATTCAGTTCAGTACATACTGATCTGTAACCAACAGTGCAAATTGTTGATGGATGTCAGGTACTACCTCAAGGACGCCGTGCTGGAGGGCGGCATCCCGTTCAACAAGGCGTACGGCATGACGGCGTTCGAGTACCACGGCACGGACCCGCGCTTCAACCGCGTGTTCAACGAGGGCATGAAGAACCACTCGGTGATCATCACCAAGAAGCTGCTCGAGTTCTACACCGGCTTCGAGGGCGTCGGCACCCTGGTCGACGTCGGCGGCGGCATCGGCGCCACCCTGCACGCCATCACCTCCCACTACCCGCGGATCAAGGGGGTCAACTTCGACCTGCCCCATGTGATCTCCGAGGCGCCGCCGTTCCCCGGCGTGCAGCACGTCGGCGGCGACATGTTCAAGGCCGTGCCCGCCGGCGACGCCATCCTCATGAAGTGGATCCTCCACGACTGGAGCGACGCCCACTGCGCGGTGATCCTCAAGAACTGCTACGACGCGCTCCCCGCCGGCGGCAAGGTGATCATCGTCGAGTGCATCCTGCCGGTGAACCCGGAGGCGACGCCCAAGGCGCAGGGCGTGTTCCACGTCGACCTCATCATGCTCGCGCACAACCCCGGCGGCAAGGAGCGCTACGAGAGGGAGTTCGAGGAGCTCGCCAAGGGCGCCGGCTTCACCGGGTTCAAGGCCACCTACATCTACGCCAACGCATGGGCCATCGAGTTCACCAAGTAGATCTCTGAAGCTGCTTCCTCGTGCTGTTGTCGCGCATGTGCTTTCGCTTAATTTGCTTTCTTCTTCTTCATCATCATCATCCTACTGGCCTGCCTGCCTCCATGTCCATGGCCACCATCGATCTTGTTCTGGATTCCAAACAAACTCTAATGGTTGTATGTGTTGAGATGTCTCTACCATGTACCATTAATAACAGCCAAGGTACTCTTATATATATACATACATACTTAATATGATGACATACATGATGATTCCTCTACTCTGCTTTGGTGAATTGACTCATGTTCTGAAAAAAAGAAAAGGGGAAGAAACATCTTTTTTTTTTTAATGCCGGCAGTGGATATGTGGGCTGCAAAAGCAGTTTGTCTTATTGGGCCCTTAGGTCCCTGCAAGCTTTCTGGCCCAGTTTCATCGACAGACCTAGTGGGCCGGGCCCGTTTATATAGGCTCGGGCTCGCTCATCTTCTCGCCAGCAAAAGACAAGACTCCTTTTTGTGAAGCTAACAAAAGAGTACATCTGGTACCAGGAAAAATAGAATAGCAGGCCTTTTTTTTCAGAAAATCAAAAATTATTGCGACATTCGAATGGAGCAGTTTCGCAGCCAGCAATGGTCGGCGCCGTCAGCATTTTCCAGCAGCACTACTGCGCGTAGCAGCAGCAGCAGTCGCCATTGCCGCCGCCTTGCCCGGCGGAGGGTGCCCGCAGCGCGCGTCAGGGTTGGGGTACCCCTGCGCCCGGCAGACCTGATTGCACGCCTCAATCTCACATGGCTTACCCTCCTGCGAGGGGAAGCTGTTGACAGCCAAATTTGGCACTTATCGAGGCTGACCGGTCTGATCAGTCGGGTCAACCGGTCAGACCGGTCTGGTCTGTACAGTCCCAGTAGAATTAGATTTTTTATAAAGAGTTCTTATGTAATCCTACTCGTGAAGGGGTACGTCTTCTCCGGCCTATAAATATAAAGGCTAAGACCGATTGAGTTATTCCCAATCGAATCAATACAAAAATCGCATTACTTTTTATCTCTCAAATCCTAGTCTTTTCCAACCCTAGATTGCTTTCTTCCTTCGTCTCGACGGCGTTTGAAGACGTTCTGAGTGACCTGCCGACCTCAGAGCAACCCTATGTTCACGAGCTCCGACGGGGTCCCTCCCGAGCTCGCTGTTCTAGGTTTCCGGCGACGCCTTGCTTGCACCGGTCAGACCGGTCGGCGGCACCGGTCAGACCGGTCTACCCAAGGTTTCGCTGGTGTTGATCGTTTTGACGATCGTCCGCGCGTTCTAGCGCATTCGAGTGTGTTGGTGCGATTCTGCGTCAACATACTTTTTGGCGACTCCGTTGGGGAACAGATTAATCTGGTTTTTTAAAACTGATCTAATCTAACTTCTCTGGAAAGATGTGTACTCATGGTGAAATTCACAACGACAACGTCATCAAGGCGACCATGGAGGAACTCACTGAAGACGAGCGCAGGGCCTACCTCATCGCTGAAGAGCACCTGAAAGAGCAGTTCCTTCAAGGATTCAAGAAGGAGCGAGGAGGCCTATTCAAGAGGGTCGGGGAGTTCGTGATGCCATCATTCAAGCTGAACCAAGACAAGGTTGAGGTACTTCCTAATGATCCATCTGAATTAGTCAAGTAATTCTCTCTTATGGTAGATTCGAAAATATCCGCCGCGCAAGTAGCTGCAGGAGAGAGTTTTGCTGGGCTCAATGATCAGATTGAGGCACTTAAAAAGGGCAAAAGTGTCGAGGGTGGCACTTATATTCCAGAAGCGAATTCGGCTGGCACATCTGCTACCCAGGATCAATTCTTTGGGATGCCGCCGAACTCGTTTCCAGAGCAAACACCGTTGCCATCTATTGTCCACGCGCCACCGGTCCCACCGGTCTCCTCGACCGGTCAGACCGGTGCGGGCGGTCAGACCGGTTACACAACCGGTCAGACCAGTCCGACGGGACAGTGTCTAGTGCCCTCTGCACCGCACGCTTCTATTCCCGATTCGGTCGTCCCTAGCCGAATCAATGAGATAGTGATGCATGTCGGGCCTCATACTACATCACAGCAGGGATCTGGACCTCACCGAGCGCCGATTCCTAACACAAACATGACTTACACCGGTCCTACCACGCAACGTGTCTCGGCCTCTTCGCATGCATCGGCCAGCGGTACTTATCAGGCCGATTTCAACAGGTTTAAGGAGGATTTGGCCGGTGTACTTAAATCTAAACTTGGGATTGATATGGGTGGGTCGTGTTTATATCAAAAGCCGTATCCTCCAGAGTTTGATTTCGTTTCATATCCTGCTGGTTGGCGCGTTCCCGAGTTTGTGAAATTTAATGGTAAAGATTCTCGTACGACTTGGGAGCATGTTAGCCAATATGTCTTGCAATTGGGAGAAGCGGGTCTTAACGATGCTTTGCGTGTTCGCTTATTTTCTTTATCTTTGACCGGAACCGCTTTCTCTTGGTTTTCCTCGCTTGCGCCGGGATCGATTTTAAATTGAAATCAATTAGAGCGCAAATTTCATGATCACTTCTTTAGTGGGGAAGCCGAAGTTAGATTGCTAGACATAACATCGGTTAGATAAAACCGAGATGAATCGGTTTTGGATTATTTCCAGAGGTTTAAAGCTTTGAAAAACCGTTGTTTCAATCCGTTTCTTTCGGAAAAAGATTTGGCGGATTTGGCATTTAATGGCTTGCATTCTTATTTGAAAGAGAAACTTGAAGGTTTTGATTTCATTACGGTTAATTATTTGCAAATACGAGCTGTTGGTGTCGAATTTAAGTGTAAAAATTCTAAAGATTCCTTTAAGCCTCATCGGTCTAACACGCGTGTTGTTGAGAATGATTCCGACTGTTCGGACGATGAGGAAAAGGGAGTGTACGCCGCTGAATTTATTTGGCCATCAAAGGACAAACTTTCTATGTGTCCTTCGCTTAAGCCGGTTCAAAAGAATCGGCAAAATGAGATGAAATTTACTTTTGATGTTCCCAAGTGCGATAGGATTTTTGATGAATTACTTAAACATGGAAACATTCGTTTGTCTCATGCTATACCATCGCCGGAAGAACTAAAAAGGCATGCATATTGTAAGTGGCATAATTCTTTCTCACATGCTACTAATGATTGTAATGTTTTCCTTCGACAGATCCAATCGGCTGTAGATGAAAGACGATTAGTGCTTTCTGAGATGCAAGTAGACAAGACTCCCTTTCCTGTCCATACTTTGGAACTGAATAATCCAAAGGTTCTCCTTCGGCCGGAGCAAGCCGAAGGGGCTCAAGGGAAGAATGTGGTGATTGGAGATCCGAGGTCGATGAATGTAAATGGCAAGATTCTGGCCCGAAAAGTCATTGCTGAGAAGACTCCTCATGGGAAGCCGACTTTGAGGATTTTTGTTAATGCTCCTAAGCCCGGGGGGCAAGCGAGTTCCTCCAGTCAGCCTGCTGTCCAGGCGCAACCGGTCAGACCGGGTACAACGACCGGTCAGACCGGCCCAGGGAGCAGCCTCGAACTTTCAAGCCAAAACGTCCAAAAAAGGGTACTTGGAAAACAAATGTGCCAAAACTGCAGGGTAAACGTACAAATCAGGGACCTACCTTTGGGCAGTTACTGAACAAGTACACTAAGGCCGTTCAACAAGATCGGCCATTAAAAAAGAGACTTCATTCACCACCGTGTCGGGGCAATGCTTCGCCTCCAAGGAGGGAATTCATCAGGCGCAGGAGTGATTATCCTCAGTTTCCTCCACAGAAAGTGTATGCTACTATGCCTTGGTCCCCACCGGCATCAAATACAGTTAATCCGGTGTGGGAACATGAGGGGATTTGGCTCCAGTGCTTTCCAATGCCATATCCACCACCATATCAGAGGGAGGAAAGATTAAGGACGCCAGTACACAACCGATTGGGAGCACACCAATCTGGTCCAGCTCAGCAGGCGCCACCGGTCAGACCGGTCCCCTATGACCTGTCAGACCGGTCCCCTATGACCTGTCAGACCGGTCTCAGCAGAGACCGGCGCGATTTGTTCCTCCGCAGGTTGAATACCACGTGAAGGAAAAGAAGTTAGAGGTGCAATCAGAAGCTACTCTAGAGAAAGCTAAAACCGATACTGTTGTTCAGATCGGCGAGATTAAAGTGGTTGTGCAAGATAAGGGTAAGGAGCCGATGGTGTTGATAAATCGGCTACTTTTTCTGCTCCTCCTGTCCAGAGACCTTTTACTGCTAACAATCATGAGGCTGGTGGCAGCAAGGTGGCAGACAAATACCATCAACTCCGTTGGTGTCCTGAGGGATTGACGCATACCCAGAAGAGGAAGCTCCAACGTCTTCGCAATAAGGAAAAGAGGGAGCAGGAGGCAGAGAAGGCGAGGGATGAGTACTTCAACAAGTACAGGCCCATGATTCCTCAAGGCAAAGTATGGCAGGCCAAGATGATTGACCAGCCATCAGAAGAACCGGTCAAACCGACCACGGCAACCGGTCAGACCAGTTCTCTCGACCGGTCAGACCGCCCTGAGCCACTGTTCAGACAGGTTGAGCCCAGTGCAGAGAGTACAGCCGAATCAGCGGTGCCTGTTTTGGTTTCTCGAGTTGATGAAGTGGAACCAGCTCCTCCAGTAACGGAAGAAGAAGAACTGGTGGATTATGAGGCGTCCCCGGAGCGCAATAATTTGGAGATCAACATTGTGCATATGTCTTCGGATTATCTCATAATTCCTGAAGAGGAGGTGGCTCATCTTCAATTTGGGCCTCGTGATGCTGTGTTCCAGAAGCCCAAGGAATCGGATAACCATTTGAAAGCTCTCTACATGAGGGGACATCTTAATGGAAAGTCGATTTCTCGCATGTTAGTGGATGGTGGGGCTATTGTAAATCTTATGCCCTACTTATTGTATAAAAAGCTTGGCAGGAAAGATGAGGAGCTGATCAAGACCAACATGACGGTTAGCGGTGTAGGTGGAGGTGATCCCATTGGTGCCAAGGGAGTTGCGTCCATGGAGTTGACCGTTGGAAGTAAGACACTTGCCACAGCCTTCTTCATCTCGAAAGTGCAAGGTAACATCAGTTTAATACTTGAGCGTGATTGGATTCATGCCAATCAATGTGTTCTGTCTACCTTGCATCAATTTCTTATTCAGTGGATCGGTGATGAGGTTGAGATAGTGCCTGGTGACACTTCTTCCTTCATAGCTACCGCCGATTCCAATTCCATTGGTGCCAATGACAACATCAAGTGCTTATCGGGCTTGGATCTGTCCGATTATGAGCTTATCAGTTGCACCAAGGAGGGTTTCGTTCCTGCAACTCTAAAGCCGATGGAAAATTGGCTGAATCACTTAATGTTGTAAAGATGAGTCCAGCAGGCGACTCAGGTGCAACCGGTCAGACCGGGTCCCACGACCGGTCAGACCGGTCCTCTTCGGATCGGCCATCAGAGCCGACCGGTCGGACCGGTGGGTCAGATCGGTCCAATGCAGAGTGGCTCCAGCAACGCATTGAGCACTATCGGGCGCATACGAACGATATGTGTGAAACTATTAAAGAATCAGAAGACATGGACAAGCTGGGCAAAGGTTTTATGTCGGCTGATCTTTTAGAAAAGGTAGATCTAGGTGATGGTACTATTCCTAAGCCGACTTTTGTAAACAAGAATTTATCGGTTGAGTTTAAAGCCGATTTGATAAAGTTATTAAAAGAATATATCGATTGTTTTGCTTGGGAGTATTTTGAAATGCCGGGATTGAGTCGCGATCTTGTTGAACATCGCTTACCAATCAAAGCCGGTTTTAAACCTTATAAACAACCGGCTAGATGTTTCAATCCTAGTATTTATGACCGAATTAAAGAGGAGATTAATCAATTATTAGATGCTGGTTTTATTCGGTCTTTTCGTTATGCGGATTGGATCTCTAATATTGTGCCCATTGAAAAGAAAGATTCGGGCAAGATTCGTGTTTGCATTGATTTTAGAGATCTCTATAAAACTACTCCCAAGGATGAATATCCTATGCCTATAGCCGATATTCTAATTAATGAAGCATCGGGACATCGTGTTATTAGCTTTATTGATGGTAACGTGGGTTATAATCAAATATTCATGGCCGAGGAAGATACGTCTAAAACGGCCTTTGTGTGTCCCGGATTTGTTGGTTTGTTTGAGTGGGTGGTTATGACTTTTGGCTTAAAGAACGCCGGTGCAACTTATCAGAGGGCTATGAATTTAATCTTCCATGATTTGCTTGGTGTTATCTTGGAAGTGTACATTGATAATATTGTTATTAAATCGTCCAGTTTGGAGTCCCATTTAGCCGATTTAAGACTTGCTCTTGAAAGGATGCGTCGGTATGGTTTGAAGATTAATCCACTCAAATGTGCTTTTGGAGTATCGGCGGGAAAATTCCTTGGTTTCATCATTCATGAGAAGGGCATAGAGATTGATCCTAAAAGAATTGAAGCTATGAGGAAAGTTGAGGCTCCTACTTGCAAGAAAGACTTGCAAAAATTTCTGGGCAAGGTGAATTATTTGAGAAGATTTATTTCTAATTTGTCCGGAAAGGTTAATGCTTTTACTCCTATTCTTCGGTTAAGGATTGAAGCCGAATTTACTTGGGGGGTAAAACAGCAAGAGTCATTTAAGAAAATTAAATACTATTTGTCTTCGCCGCCGGTTTTTAAAGCACCTAGGAGAGGTGTTCCTTTTAAACTTTATATAGGGGCCGAAGATAAAGTTATTGGTGCTGTTTTGACTCAAGAGACCGAAGGAAAAGAGTATGTTGTTACTTATATGGGCCGATGACTTATTGATGCAGAAACAAGGTAAACTTTTATTGAAAAGTTGTGATTGTCTTTATATCATGCTTGTACTCAATTGCGACACTATCTACTATCTAGTACATGCATAGTAGTATGTCAAACTGTTGTGATAAAACATATATTGCAAAAGCTGATTTTGAGTGGTAGAATCAACAAGTGGGCATATACTTTGATAGAATATGATTTGGCTTGTGAATCTTTGAAATCTATGAAAGGCCAAATTGTAGCGGATTTCATTGTTGAGCATCGGATTAATGATGAACATGATTTAGAAATCGGCCATATTTTTTGCACACCATGGAAGCTTTATTTTGATGGATCGGTTTGTGATGATGGGAGAGGGATTGGTGCTGTCCTTATATCTCCAAGTGGTACTATTTTTGAGTTCTCAAACCGATTAGAAGAATATTGCACAAATAACCAAGTTAAGTATGAAGCATTATTATTCGGCTTGGAAATTTTACAATCCATGGGCGTGAAGCATGCTGAAGTTTTTGGTGATTCGCTTCTCGTTGTGCAGCAAGTATCCAAGGTATGCCAATGTTATAATGGTTCATTAAATGCATATCTTGATAAGTGCCTCGAAATTATTTCTTCTTTTGATGAATTCATTATAAGACATTTGCCAAGAGAAGAAAATGGACAGGCTAACGCTCTGGCTCAGCAAGCATCTGGTTATAATGTTAGAAAAGAAAAATTTAACATTAGAAAACCGATGCAGATGATAGCCGAGTTGCAGTTTCTGGACGAACCGGTCAAACCGGTTGACGTGACCGGTCTAACCGCCCAGACCGGTCTGACCGGTCCGGAGACTGGTCTAACCGATTAGATAGCAGAAAACACTGATTCGGTCGTGAAAAAAAGCCAAAGATCAGGATTGGAGAGTTCCTATAATCTCCTATCTCAAAGATCCTGGTCGTGATGTAGAGAGAAATATTCGGCGTGCAGCGTTCAAGTATATTTTAATTGATGATGAGCTTTATCGTCGAACCGCCGAAGATTTGCTTCTTAAGTTTTTGGACTCGGATCAGGCCAAGGTTGTTATGGGAGAAGTTCATGAAGGCATCTGTGGTACTCATCAATCGGCACCTAAAATGAAGTGGTTGCTTAGAAGAGCCGGTTTCTATTGGCCTTCCATGATTTCGGATTATTTCAAGTATTATAAGGGATGTGAAGGATGTCAACGGTTTGGAGATTTGCAATTGGTACCTGCTACATCGTTGCATCCTATCATTAAACCATGGCCATTCCGAGATTAGGGGTTGGATTTTATTGGACAAATTAATCCTCCATCTTCAAAGGGGCATCGCTTCATGTTGGTTGCTACGAATTATTTTACTAAGTGGACCGAAACGGTTCCTTTGAAGAATATGACACATAGAGAGGTGATTGAGTTTATAACTGAGCATATTATTCATAGATTCGGTATTCCTCAAACTTTGACTACGGATCAAGGCTCTTCATTTATATCTAAGGAGGTACGCGCATTTATCGAATCTTACAAGATCAAGTTGCTCAATTCATCTCCATATTATGCTCAGGCCAATGGACAGGCCGAGTCAAGTAACAAGATTTTGATCAAGTTTATTAAGAAGAAAATAGAAGAAAATCCTAAGAGGTTGCATGAAGTGTTATCCGAAACATTGTGGGCTCATCGTATATCTCGTCATGGTGCTACAAAGGTTACTCCTTTTGAGCATGTGTATGGTCAAGAGACCGTTTTACCCGTTGAGATAAATCTGGATGCTTATTGATTGGCTAAGCAAAATGATCTTTCTGTTGTTGATTATTATAATTCAATGATGGATAATATTGATGAGGTGACCGACAAGCGTATGAAGGCTTTAAAGGAGATTGAAAAGGGCAAGCTTCAGGTTGCTAGAGTTTACAATAAGAAGGTAAAAAATAAATCTTTTCAGGTTGGGGATTTAGTTTGGAAGACAATATTACCTTTTGGGATGAAAAGCAATAAGTTTGGTAAGTGGTCGCCAAGTTGTGAGGGTCCATATAGAGTTGTTAAAGTTATCTTCGGGAATTCCTACATGATGGAAACACAACAAGGAGATCGATTACCTAGAGCTATCAATGGGAAGTACTTGAAGAAATTCTACCCAAGCGTGTGGCAAAATGCATGAAAAAAGATGGCCGGTTTATGAGAATCGTCCTTACCAATATTTTTTAGGCCCTAGTATTGTATAGAATACTTTTGTTTTGCTTTTTAGCTTGTAAACTCACTAAAAAGCAGAGGGGCATATGTTGACAGCCAAATTTAGCACTTACTGAGGCCGACCGGTCTGACCGGTCGACCTCGGTCGGGTCGACCGGTCTGGTATGTACAGTCCGAGTAGAATTAGGTTTTTTGTAAAGAGTCCTCATGTAATCCTACTCGTGAAGGGGTACGCCTTCTCCGGCCTATAAATATAAAGGCTAAGGCCGATTGAGTTATTCCCAATCGAATCAATACAAAAATCGCATTACTTTTTATCTCTCAAACCCTAGTCTTTTCCAACCCTAGATTTCTTTCTTCCTTCGTCTCGACGGCGTTTGAATACGTTCTGAGTGGCCTGCCGACCTCAGAGCAACCCTACGTTCACGAGCTCCGACGGGGTCCCTCCCGAGCTCGCTGTTCTAGGTTTCTGGCGACGTCTTGCTTGCACCGGTCAGACCGGTCGGCGGCACCGGTCAGACCGGTCTACCCAAGGTTTCGCGGGTGTTGATCGTTTTGACGATCGTCCGCGCGTTCTAGCGCATTTGAGTGTGTGTTGGTGCGATTCTGCGTCAACAGAAACAATTGCTATCTGCACAATCACAAGCAAGCGGCAAATTAATCAAGTGAAGATAAGCACTTGCGGTGTCCAAATCGAATACTCCCTCCATCCTCCAAAAAAAAAATAGATATGTCATTTTGTCTTTTCCTAAATTTATAATATTATTTGAAACGGAAGGAGTACGTGCCAAAAACGACACAACTAGGAGAAACAAATGGAGGGAGCACACTGGGTTACCTTTGTCTCCCTGCGCGAGAAGGGGTGACGAGAGCATGGCCATTGCTAGGATGGCCGTCGTCAAGAACAGGGCGACGGTATGCTGGTGTCCGACAAGCGCCGCCATGAGACTGGTGTTTCTTATCGTTGCTCTCGTATTTCAGATGTATGACCATGGAGCCAGCCATGCTTATATAGAGCGAACATAATTGTGAATCCTTGTTGCCAAACTTTTTTGGTCATATGAAATTGATGGAGGCTGTATCTTTCTGACGATATGCTGAGACCTGTTTAGATGTTGCCTATTTAAAAAACATTTATTTCGGTTCTATATCTTCAAATTGAATATTTAGATGCCATCTAATTGCTTCTTTGTAAATAATATAAGGAACATATTCATTATTGAGTACGTAAGATATGATGACTTATATTAATTAGTAGCCGTGATGGCTCATTTTATCTGATGGATCTGCATGCAGGGCAGCAGGGGAGTGAGAATGTGAAAGATGTAGAGAGAGATGCATGGACCGACAGGGACCTTGTACAAGACAGGTTTTTTAGCAATGATTTTGTGTTTTTCTTTTTTATGTTTTATTTTTGAATAACAAAAACTGATCCAAAGGTCATGTGCTTAGGATAATCTCAATGGGTGGTTTCATTTGGTTGTTTCCAAGAGTGCCACACATCACAAAATACAAATGAAATCATAGATGAAACTCATCACTCCATAATGCATTGGTTCATATTTGCTATTTCGTAGCTCTCATTCTATTTAATTCTAAGACTCATCAAGAGTTGATAACCGTGCATACTAGATTTCATCTAGATGAAGCCCATTTATCTATCTCCTCATTAATTCAGTGCCACACCATCTAAAATGGTGACATGACATCTATTTAATGTGTATCAAACTCCTGCTGGAAATGGCCTTAGAGCAATCCCAACCCAAGACACTACTAGTAGTTTCTATACTTGCCATGTCATATAGACACTACTCATAGAAACTACATCCCCAATGGATGATTTCTTCAAAATAAATTGCTATCCAATCATATTCTTTCTCTCTTTTCTCCCTCCAATCACCTCTTCTTTTGTCTTGGTTTTCGCGTAGGCATGGTTTCTTGCATGAGACCCAGTTTCTTCATGTTTTTTCTTCTCTCCTCATTAACTCCATTGCCAACTCAGCTTTTTGCTTATGTGGCACCATATTTAATGCCATGGAAACCAGCTGAGTTGGAGGATTGGGACTGCCCTTAGTCACTAGGTAGCCCGGATGATGGGATCGAGGAAAGTTCGCTGCTTGCATGCAAACATGCCCAAAGGAGGATACATAATCGCTTAATCGATTTTCTTGAAGATAATGGACAAAAAAACATCGCAGTCTCTACATGCATCAGCGAAGGAGAATTGCTAGCACAACTACAGGAAGAGGCTTTGGTCGAACACATTAGTCTTGATTATTATTGGACCCGGGACCAATAATACTTTTAGTCCCGATTCTAAAATCTAGGGCTACTGGGGAGTAGAAAAAAACTTTTTATCCCGGTTAGAGATTCCGACCGGGACTAAATAGTGGTCTTTGGTCCCGGATGGAGTCACCAACCGGGACTAAAACTACTATTTAGTCCCGGTTGGTGACTCCATCCGGGACCAAAGACCACTATTTAGTCCCGATTGGAATTCTCAACCGGGACAAAAGTGCCGACTCCGAACTCTCTCGAGTTCTCATTTTATTTAACTCCTGTGACCCCTCTCCCTCAACCTTATCTTCTTCCTCTCCCTCAACATCTCCTCCCAGCCACCGACAAAAAGCTTCCTCCTCCCTCAGCTTCCCTCCCACCCTCCCAGGCGCGGGCGAGGATGAGTGCGGGCGCGGGCCTACGACCCAGCGCCGCCGCGCGGCCTGGCACAGGCGGGGGCAGGGACAAACGCGGGTGCGAGCCAGCGACCCATCATCGCCACGCGGCCTGGCGGGTACGGAGTCGACGAGCAGCAGCCACCATCGCCGCCGCCGCCGCAGCGCTCGGCCAGGCGCAGGGGGGATGCCCGCCACCGTCTTTGTGATTTTTTTACCGTTTGTGATTGTGCTGGTGAATATTTGTATAATATGAATCAAATCAATCTGCTGTGCTGTGGATTAGATTTGTGTTTTTCTTACTTGTGTAATGTGTGAATCAAATCAATCTAAACTTTAATCTAGATGTGATTGCATCTTTATGAGGTAGTTGAAGTATCTTTGTGATGGTCTTGGAGCTGGAAGAGGAGGAGGTGGTGGTCGAGGCGGAGGCGGAGAGGTGCGTGGGACAAGCAGAAATGAGTTTTTTTTTCTTTTTTCTCCCTCTTTGGTCCCGGTTGGGAACCTCAACTGGGATATAAAGTTGTTTTTGGTCCCGGTTAAACCATCCGGGTTGAAAGATTGGAACCTTTTGTCCCGGAAGCGTAGTCCCGGTTGGAAAACCGGGACTAAAGGTAGTTTCCAATCGGGACAACATGCGCTTTCTGCAGTAGTGTAGTAGGGGATCTGTAATTATATCTTAACAAATTTTTATTCAAATTTATGACATGCATCCTTCAATCAACCGGTGCATCCATGCATAGCAAGCTGCTGCCAGTCTTGGGATCACATCAAGCCGCCGATTCCCCACAGCATTTTACTAAGCAGCAGCAGATGTGAGCGGACTTGCACGTTGCAACAGGGTCGACGTACGAAGCCGCCTTACAAGCCCTAGTGCACGTCGCCTGATCGCATTTGCCATTAGGCCCATTACGCAGGTCAATACAGTTAATAGCTGCATGATATACACAAGTAAAATGTCACGATCACCCTGCTGCTTAATTATAACGTTGAGGAAGATAATAAGTAAAAAAACAAGTGAAAAGAAAAGAACCTTGTGCTTGCGCCGGATCAGGTGACAAGACCATGGCCATGGCCACGATGGCCGCCAAGAGCAGAGCCCTAGCATCCGCGTTTCCAAGGAGCGCTGCCATGGCTGTTTCTAGTTGGTGCTACTAGTAGCTCTTGTGTTTAGATGTGGGGTTGCTAGTAGCTACGCTTCGGCCGTACTTATAGAGAGGCTGGAGGACTGGGCAAATTTGGATTCTCTAATGGAGCAAACATGGGAGGGAACTCTCGTCATTTTACTCTCCAATGTCATGCCAGCATAAGGATTATCTTTATTTCTATCCCTACATCACATGCTTCATTTGTAGCAGTCATTTATCAAATTTATTTTTAGCTAACATTTATTTACTACTCCCTCAATTTTAAATTATAGATCGTTTTGATTTTTCTAGATACATATCGTCTGCTAGGTATATAGATATATCGTACATCTAAGTACATAACAAAAATTATATACCTAGAAAAAAAACACGGCCAGCAATTTAATTTGGGAAAATATGGACTACCTTGTAACATGACTCCATGTGTTGGTTGTTATTTAGCTACACGATTGCTAAACAAAAGCAAGCTAGTAATAGACTTCAAGATTTCAGTCAAAGTTCCCCCGGTGATAGATTCGTTCTGGTTAAGATGCGTGCTTATTATGCGCCAATTAGTTGGTTGCTAGCGTTGGTTTATTAGTTTGTCCTTTTGATTTGATTTTTGGACCCAGGTTATATGGTGCCGGCCCATTTTTTTTAACAAACCGAGCAAGAGAGTTTCCGGTGCCGGTTCTTGTGCAATATACTTATGATGTTTTCACATGTGTTTCATATGCATCTTCATGTGGTGGAATAAGTAAGCCAGCGGCCCGAATCCAGCACAAGCTAAATTAGAGGGTGTTTAATTTGGATCTAATTGCTAATATCCCAAAATGCTAAAATTTAGCACTATTCTATCCAAACAGGAGTGATGATGGGATGTACTAAATTTTAGCCAACATTCAAAAAATTTAGAAAAAATACAATTAATAGGTGCTAAAATTTAGCATCTAACTTTAGCCCACCAAAAGATGGACGCCAATGGGCGCGATGCATCGCACCTGCTCGAGGCTGTATTTTAATTTCCTGATCATATGTTGAGATCATTTAGATGTTGTTCATTTACAGAGTATTTATTTCGGTCCCATATCTTCAAATTGTATATTTAGATGCCATATAATTGCTGCTTTTAAAATAATAAAAAACAATTTTAAATATATAAAATATGATCACTTATTCAGTAGCCGCAAGGGTGATCCTCACCCAGTGAACATATCTGGTGGCTCAGAGAGAGACACACACAGAGAGAGAGGAGGGGGGCAGTCTTGCTTTTCTGCATTCCAAAAACCCAAACCTTTTGGAACCCATCGAGCACAACCGCGTGACATTGAGATCGTGGTTGAGATGGGAAGCAAAGTTAACAACAACAAGCTCTAAGCTGAAGCTATGCAAGAAGATATAATTGATAATGGAAAAGTTATCAACGTGGAAAATGTAGGTATGAATTAATTACGAAAAATGTATATATGTAAAAGTAAAAAAACATTTTTTACTAAATTATATCATATCATATGTCCACCGCATAAATTTACTCATGTGAAGTCCAATAAAATTGAATTTTCAATTTTATGATTTTTTATGATTCACGATAATTTCTCAAATATTTGAACAAAATAAAAATAAAATAAAAAGAGGAAAACCGCTCAAGAAGGTTATTTGTCCGGTATCTGGAGTCTAAGGAGTCAAAATATCCAATTTTCGAGTCCAGGTGCAAATGTAAACTCAGCCCGGAGGTAAATATGATTTTTTTTTTCCAAATAAATCCATCCATCAAGTGGAGGCCTTGGCCTATTCTCGCTTTTGTGCATTCGAAAAGCCCAAAGTGCGAGCCTTTCGGCCCATATCTGGTGGATCACAGAGGGAGACACACACAGAGATAGAGAAAGAGAGAGGCTCAGTCTTGCTTTTCTACATTCCAAAAACTCAAACCGTTTTGGGAGCCCATCGAGCACAACCGCGTGACAATGGGATCGTGGTTGATGGGAAGCAAAGTTAACAACAACAACAACAAGAAGCTGAAGCAATGCAAGAAGATATAAACAGTAATAATGGAAACATTAAAAAGATGATTTTTATTCAAATTATTATGATACACAACATTTCGATTCATCTACCATTCCACACCCAGCTAGAGCTAACATCAACAACGAAAATCAAGTCAATTTTCTTGTTTCATGCAGCAGCAGGTGTCCAGCGTCGTGCCTGGAGGCGTGTTCCCGCAGGTTAAAAAAAAACTCTACCCGGGGGAGGAAACAGCCCCACCGTTTTTTCATTAAGAGGAAGCCACACCGGCTTACCCGGGTAGAGAAAATCTCCAAACCCTGACCCATGCCCGAGAGGGCCAAACCTCGCGGCGAGCACAGCGAGGGGGTTTTTTTACCCTAACAGCCGGAAATTCGCTTTTGATGAAAATCGAACTCAGGACCTGTTGGGGCGCGACGCTACCGGACCGGGCTAGCCAGTACTGACACATCTTTCGGCACAGGTCTGGAGTGCATCCTGACAGATGGCCACATGGTGCTACAGAAATGTAAAATTAATAGTGGTGGTTACAGAGTGATCGATCATGGAAACATCTAAATTGTCTGTTAAAAAAAGACGGTAGGATCCAATGCGTATGTGTTCAAACAGTACGTACGGTCAGTATAGTGTCGTCCATGCACGAGAGATGGTGACAAGACCGCCATGGCTACGACCATGATGGCCGCCAAGAGCAAGACCCTACTTTGAGGCGCCATGAGAGAGGCTGAGCACTACTACAAAAACGTTGATTTGTCCCGGTTGGGAAACCGCTGTTGTCCCGGTTTCCCAACCGGGAACGGCTGTCCGGGACAAAAGGGGGTGCCCTTTTGTCCCGGTTGTGGCAACCGGGACAAAAGAGGACCTTTTGTCCCGGTTGGTAACACCAACCGGGACAAAAGGTGCAGCCAGCGCCCACGTGGCTGGCGCACCCTTTTGTCCCGGTTGGTGTTACCAACCGGGACAAAAGGTCTCTTTTTTTTTCATGTTTTTCTTTTCTCAATTCTTTTTCTATTTCAATTATACTTTTGCATTTCAATAAAACTTATGTATTGGAATTCAGTGTGTATGATCTCCACTAATATATACATATATATATAGTTACTTATATAATATTTGTCCTAGATAGTTTTCATATATAAATTAATTCACTTATATATATATGTATACACATATCTATACATGTGAATTCCTTTACATATGAAAATGTCTAGGACCAATATTATATAAATATATATATATACACATATATATTATTGGAGTGCTTATATATATAATACATACATACTCCATCATATTTGCATAGGTATATTCGTTCTTAATTACATAGTAGAATTTGCCTTTTGGAAATTTAATACATACATACATACTCATAAATAGAAATTTAATACATAGACACACATATATATTTACATAGTTATATTCGTTCTTAATTACATATATACGCGTATATTGTCATATTTACTGTGATTGTCAATATTAGATATTCCATCATAGTAGAATTCGCCTTTTGGATCGAGGACTTGCTCAACAATAAATCCGGAGAATTGTTCTTGAATCGCCATAACCTTTTCCTCCGGTATGAGTTTATCGCGCATCTCCCCGACCTATGGAAAAAAGGGATAATTAATTTCGACTAATTAAAATACGAGTTCAAATATTAACAAGTTTTTTTACTTACTTCCTCCTCCCAATCTGTCCAGCCCTTTGGAGGACCTACCAGACCATGGATGTTCTCGCATACATAGTATGCGCACAATACAGTGCCTGGTTTCTGCGCACAATATAGTATGGCTTCTGCTAGTGTCCTCTCCCCATCGCCTCCAGGAATATCAAGCTCGAGCGTCTCCCAACCCTGGCACACCTGCTCCACGCCAACTCTTGTGTATCTAGGCGGAATTTGCTGCCCGTGGTACACGTCGCCTGGTTCGGTTGGCATGGCGGTACCGTACGCAACAGTGAACATTAAGTTCTTAACGGCAGTCTGCAGGTCACAAGGTGTCCGGTGGGTGATCTCATCCACTGGAAATCGCTGCGGGGCCGACGCTTCAACTGCGGCCTGGATCCCCGTGGGCTCGGCAGCGGCGACGTCTGTGGAAGCGCAGCTGCTTTTCCGCTGAGACAGGTGATCTGCTGCGACACTAGGCTCTGGAGGCAACGTTTGCGCTTGCTGTTGCTGGCTCATTGCTACGGCCACTTGGCGTTGAACCTCTTCCTCCAGTCTTTGATCGTGTGACATGAGCCGTTCCTCTAGCCTTCGCAGGTGCTCCCGCTCATCATTCTTTCTTCTTTGCCGGCTTCTATATGAATCAATGTATTCCCTGAACCCATACTTCCACGGAACCACGCCTTTGCCTCTTGTGCGGCCCGGATGCTCTGGATTCCCAAGGGCGTAAGTCAGCTCGTCCCTCTCTCTATCCGGCTGGAATGTTCCCTCGGCCGCTGCTTGTATGGCCTCCTGTAGTCTCTGGGCTGCTCGCTGGATGTTTGGCCCATAGATGCAGTCACCAGTCAATGGGTCCAAGCTTCCCCCGTGACCATAAAACCAGGTCCTTGACCTTTCAGGCCAGTTCATGGTCGCAGGTCGGATGCCTCTGTCAAGCAGATCCTGCTCCATCTTCTCCCATTTGGGTACTGCAAGCTTGTAGCCTCCTTGGCCTAGAGTGTGATGGTACACTTTCTTCGAGGCGTTGTCTTTGGCCTTCTGCACCTTCTGAAGCCCAAGCTCTGAAGACTTGTATTCCACAAATGCATCCCAGTGACCCCTGAGCTTTTCGAGCTCGCCGGTAAATACGGGTGTGGTCCCGGTCTTGATATATTTCTTCGTCAAAATTTTCTTGAATGATCGCAGTTGTTCGGCCATCTTACTCAGGGTCCAGCGCTTGCATATCTCTTCGGATTCAGCTGGAACCGTGAAGTTTTTCTTAAGCTCCCGCCAGCACCATTCTTTTTCTCTTTCGGGTACCGCATCCCGTTCCTCGCTTGGATTGGAAGCTTTCCAGAGCCTAAAGCTGATCGGGATGTGGTCCCTGACAATACATCCGGATTGTCTTATGAATTTTTTGGCGGCAGCTTCTGGAGCGATCGGTTCGCCATCTGGACCAACTTCCGTTATAATGAACCGCCCTTCCAGTTTTTTTGTTGGGCCTCGCTTCGTCTTTTTCTGCTGCGACGATGATCCAGACGGCTATAAAAAAAACATTCATAGTATTCATATAGATTCAGATGAAAATATGATTGTCACTACAAATAAGTATAGTTTTGATATGTACATTAGCACTTTGTTCAGCAGCAGCGTCATCCTGAATAGATGGTGCCTCAATTCCATCACCGGACATATTCAAATATATGTCGGTATTGCTGCCATCATCAGCTTGTTCAGCGACATCTCCTTGACCTTCGCCAATCATATTCAACAGGAACTGTTCGTCTTCCGCGTCTGTGTGTCGCGGGTCCATCGTAACTAAAATATGAATACAAATAAAACCCTTAAAAATTATCTAAATAATCCACTCCAGAAATTTGCGGCTAGGGATAGGCGGAGGGCCGAGGGCCGAAGGCGAAGGGCTCAAAGCCAAGGGCCGGAGGCGCACTGGGGCGAACGCGGAGCCGGGGGGGACGTGGGCTCAGGGCGAGCTATGAGCAGAGACGGAGAGAATGATTCTTTTGCATTGGGGGCTTCCTTGCTAGGCTTTATTGAATTGGGTCCATATATGATACTCTCTCCATGTCAAAATAAGTATAGTTTTTTGCATCCAAATTTTGTCCCACAAAGAATGTAGTTTTAGCTTGTAATGAGATTCATCTAATTAAAGCAATACTAATTATACTCTCTCCATGTCAAAATAAGTATAGTTTTTTTCCTATATGATTTTTTTGTTTGATTTTCTTTCTGGAAGATCACATCTAGATATAAGTGTCACTATCGATCTGATGACAATTGGATTGAATCACTAGAGGTTCAAACAGTAACCAAGCCATTTGCAGTAGAAGAACAGAAACATTATGGTATTTCCTTTCACGATTCTACTGATCATGATAGATCTAAAAATTAAACTCATATAACTAATATTCTTTTCTTAACTATCCAGCTTTCATTTGTATGTACTATTTCTTTTGACAACTAAAATTGAATATTTCACGCTTAGTTTTGGTTCTCTTACTATTGCTAGCATCGATGTATCATTATTAAATCAGTTATTTGTAGGATGGAATGCTCAAGTTTTGCCAAAAAGGAGGCATTGGTTTAGGAGGCTTGTTCAGTGGACTCAAAGGGATACATCAAAACCTGAATTCAATCTGGGACTCATTGGTCAAGAACAAACAGGTAGCATGCTAGAAAAAAATATTTATCATTAAATTACATCTCTCATAATTGCTGTGCATCTTTTAAAGTAAAAGTCAATACAATCATTTACCTGTACGATACAGAAAAAGGCAAAAGCTTTCCTTTCTACCACCAGTTTTTATTCTTAATTCCTTGAAACATTGAATTTCCTTTTTGCCAGTGGGTTCTCTCAATGAAATATGGTTCCAAAACCCATCCAGTGCCAAAGGGGAAATGAAGCTTCAACTGACAGGTAAAATGGAAAATAAGCTGAAGTAAAATAAGCTTAGAATTACTGCAGCATTAGGTGTGAAGAAGGACATTTTCTGAGCAATTATTTTTTGTTTCCTGTCTCTTTTCCAGTAGGCTTTACAGTGTGAAGAAGAACAGATCGAAGAATACCCACACAACAGGGCGGCGGCGCGGCGGCGTGCAGTGGAGGCCGCCGACGAGGGCGTGCGCGCGGAGTGGAGGCCGGGGGCGGCGCTCGCAGGGACGACGGCGCTCGGTGACGTGGGCTCGCGCGGCGGGGCTCTGGGCGGCAACGTCGACGGCGGCGGTGCTCGGGGAGCTCGAGCGGTGGGGGGAGCAGGGGAACGGACGGCGCGGGAGGGAGGAAGGGCGAAGGAGGGAGGAAGCTAGGAAATATATGGGGGGGGGGGCCTTTTGTCCCGGGTGAAGCCACCACCCGGGACAAAAGGTCCTTTTGTCCCGGGTGGTGGCTTCACCCGGGACAAAAGGCCCCCCCTTTTGTCCCGGGTGAAACCACCACCCGGGACAAAAGAACCTTTTGTCCCGGGTGGTGGCTTCACCCGGGACAAAAGGGGTTTTTGGGCGGGCCGGGAAAATTCCCAGCCCGCGGCCCACCTTTAGTCCCGGGTGGATCTACCACCCGGGACAAAAGGGGCCCGTTTTCCCTCGTTCCCGCCTAATGTTATGTTTGTTTTTGTTTCTTTTAACTTCTCTTTTAAAATTGGCTTTCATTTGTTATTTCAGTTAATAAAATTATGATTCCAAAAATTATGGAACAAAATTTCTTATCTCTATATAAACTTGATACACGCAACAAAAATAATTAATTTTCATTCAAGTGATTGGGTCAATGAAATATCTAACTTTTTTGAAATCATATTTGTTATTTTGACCATGCAAAAATATATTAGGTGAAATTTTTTTTCAAACTGTTGCTTTTCGATAGAAAGTGGATTCTATCACGATATTAACGTTTAAAAAGTGAATTTTAGATAAAATTAAGCAATTTCATGATATTAATGAGTAGTGTGTGAGTTTGAGAGATAGTGTGTGTTAGTGAGATTGTGTGTGTTAGTGAAAGAGTATAGTGTGTTAATGTGAATGTAATTTCATGAAATAAATAAAATGATTCAAGTACATGAAGGATTAGCGGTAACAGACTTTCTCTTCACAAATGTCCCTTGATTATGATCACGGCGCAAGTATGGAGCATCATCATTGGCTAGCAGGATGCATGGATCAGCATTTACTTCGAAAGGTGGAATGGCAACAAAATTATTATATTCTTCTGAAAAGTCTGTCTTGTCCTCCACTCCAACGATGTTTCTCTTTCCTGATAGAACGATGTTTCTCGCATCCAAATCAAATTTAGGGTACGTTCTATCTATTTTTCTCCACTGCGACCCATCAGCGGGGTGTCTCAACATCGAGTCTTTCTTGCGTTCCTCTTTGTGCCATCGCATCAACTTAGCATTATCTTTATTTCTAAACAGACGCTTCAAACGTGGTATTATAGGCAAATACCACATGACCTTCGCAGGAACTCTCTTCCGGGGAGGCTCTCCCTCGACATCTCCAGGATCATCTTTTCTAATCTTGTAACGCAATGCACTGCATACGGGACATGCATCCAAATTCTCGTACTCGCCTCGGTAGAGGATGCAGTCGTTGGGGCATGCATGTATCTTTTGCACTTCCAGTCCCAAAGGGCAAACAAGTTGTTTGGCTTCATACGTTGTGGCAGGCAATTCATTGTCCTTAGGAAGCATTTTTTTAACAAGTTTGAGTAATTCACCAAATCCCTTGTCGGATACACCATTTGTCGCCTTCCATTGCAGCAACTCCAAGGTGGTGCCAAGTTTCTTAAATCCATTTTGACAATCTGGGTACAACAACTTATGGTGGTCCTCTAACAACTTCTGGAACTTCAACCTCTCCGTTTCACTCTCACAGTCTGCCTGCACATTGTGCAATGCTTGCCCCAGATCGTCGCTGGGATCATTTTCTGCTACATCTACTTCGGGCTCTTCCATGGGAATATCGTCATCGAATGCACCGATTCCAGCATTCCCGGGAAAGTGGTCGTCAAAATCTTCTTCTTCATTGTCTTCCATGGTAACCCCCTGTTCTCCGTGCTTCGTCCAACAAACATACTTTTTCATGAAACCATTTGCGAAAATGTGGCTGTGTAGGATTCTTGAAGATGAGTAATCCTTGTTATTGTTGCAATGAACACACGGGCAGCACATAAAACCATTCTGCTTGTTTGCCTCAGCCACAGACAAAAAATAATGCAGGCCATCAATGAATTCTTTCGAACGTCGGTCAGCATTGTACATCCATTGCCGGTCCATCTGCATTTTAAATAAATCGATTTGAATTCTTTACACGTATCGAATAAATAAAATATATCAAACCTAAATTAAACTAAATGTAACATAACATGAATAATTAAAAGATATGCAATATCTATCATACATCTTGATTAATTAAAAGGGGTACTTAATCCATTACAGAACTTAACAAAGGAGTACTATACATGAAATTTAAAAATTCGGTCAACAACACATAGGTTTTCAACCGTCCTTGCGTTGGAACGCAGAATGTTCTAACGGATTTCTTGCTGGCGCAGAATAAGATGGCGGAGCTGAAACCTCCGAGTTTGGTGGTGACGAACCGTAACGCCGCAATAAATCCTCAAGATCAAACGGAGGTTCCTCGCCCCTTGCCATGCATTCTCTATATTCTTTTTCCAAATAACGGAGCGCTGCCCTATGAAAAGCACTAGGTTTTTTGGACCGACGACCTACTCGAGTTGTGCCCTTCTCTCCAGAAGGACAACGATCACCCCCACCGGCGCCACTCCCTCCAGCTGTTGAAGCCATATTTTACTGAAAAATACCTTTATTTTCCACAAAATTATAAATTCTTACCATTACAAAGCAAAAATTATTTACTATTACAATTACAATGATCAGATTAATAACTCTTGCAAATAACAATGAAATTATATAAAAAAAGACGAAATGTATCATTAATCCTCAAGAAATCTCTAATTAATTGAAAGAAATCTCTATAACTTCTAATTACTTTGACACCCTTCAGTTCCAGGAGTACACTCTTTTCAATATCCAGAAACCCTCTAGAAGAAAAATAAACCTTTATTTCTGAAAATGTATATGTCAGTAACCTCAACCCTGCGGTGATGACACTGCCTTTCGGGGGGACACGGTGCGGTACAAGGATGTCACCAATCGGCTAGTCGCAGCACCAACATTTACGATTAATAGGCACAGCACTTGGCACAGGCAGCATGCTCGTTCATATGCTCTCAGTACAACAACGGCATGCTGACTGCGTCAAATGCTGTCTTCTTATCAATCGGAAGTGCTGGTGATGCGACCAACCGATTTGCGACGTCCTTATAGCGCATCGTGTATCCCTGAAAGGTAGTGCCATCACCGTTGGATGGAGATTAACGACGTATACTTGTTTCGAAATAAATATTTTTTTAGCTTCTAGATGGTTTCAATGTGAGCCTGATTAAATACATCACTAGAGTGTCAAAATAATCCATTCATAATACAAAAAATTCTATAATATACTCATTTCATTAATTCATTCACGAATAAAAAAATCAACTATCCACAATATGGTCATATATACAAGTACATCACATGAAGTATCTACACTCATTCTAAAAATTTCTACTATCCATATACTCATCTAAATCTAAAAGAAAATTACGCCTACATATGCAATCTAGCTAGCAAAATAATGTCCAAGAAATGAGCTAGCTACACATTTTCTCTATTTCTAAAGTATGAAATGAGCTATACAAGCCAAGGAAGAAGAGAAAAACAAGCCCCAAACCTTTAGAGCAGATGGATGGACGGAGAATCAAAGATCTTCACAAATGTGGTGAAGAAATGAGCAAAACTCCTCTATCCCGAGCCAAGAACAGAGAAAACAAGTGAGCTGAATGGCTCGGGCGGGGGGAGAGGGAAGGGGATAAGGGGCGCAAGGCCTTTTGTCCCGGTTGGAGGCACGAACCGGGACAAAAGGGGGGACTTTTGTCCCGGTTGGTGGTTCCAACCGGGACAAAAGGCTACGCGGGCCTTTTGTCCCGGTTGGAACCACCAACCGGGACAAAAGGCTCCCATTTTGTCCCGGTTGGTGTCTCCAACCGGGACAAAAGGCCCCCGTCCCCCCCGCTGGCCCGGCTAGCCGTTGGACCCGGGACAAAAGCCACCTATTGTCCCGGGCCCAAAGGCTGCCGGGACAAATGGCCAGGAACAAAGGCCTGTTTTGTAGTAGTGGAGGGAGGGTGGTGTTTCTATAGCTGTTGTTGTCTCTCGCTTGCTTTTGGATATGTGGGTTGCCGGGCTGTTGCAATGCAACGCTTGGTGTACGTCCATGTTTATATAGAGAGGCTGCTGGAGGCTCTAGCTGGAGCAAATTTGGCAGGAAATTACTCTCGCCATTTCATTCTTCAACTGCTGCTATATATCTTCTTTGGTACATAGTGTGCACAGATTGGATAACCCATGACCCCTGTCACATTAGCAGATATTTTCAAAAAAAAAATGTCACATTAGCATAAGCCTTATCTTTCAGCCTGTACATCATGATATGCTTCATTCGTAGCAGTCATTTATCAAAATTTAAGATTTTTTTTTTTACCGTTTGGGTCCATATTCTTATCTTGTCGCTGATCTTTAGCTGTCATTTACTTAGTACTTCATATTTTCCAAATTATAGATGTTCTATTCCAAATTATTGATGTCTTACCTTTTCTAGATGCATATCTTCTACTATGTATATAGACATATCGTACATCTAAGTGCACAGTAAAAGTTATGTACCCAAGAAACAAAATAACCTATAATTTAATTTCGGAGAGTGGGATTACCTTGCAACATGACTCCATGTATTTATTGGTTGTTATTTTTTAGCTACAGGATTGGTCATCACTAAGGGGCCGTTTAGTTCCCAAACAAAAAAATTTTGGGTGTCACGTCAACAGTTTGACCAGATGTCGGGAGGGCTTTTCAGACACTAATTAAAAAACTAATTTCAGAACTCACTTGGAAACCACGAGACGAATCTTTTGAGGCCTTTGACCGTATCATTAGCACATGTGGGTTACTGTAGCACTTATGGCTAGTCATATACTAATTAGGCTCAAAAGATTCGTCTCGTCGTGTACATCCAAACTGTGTAATTAGTTTTGTTATTTAATTACATTTAAAGCTCCATACATGTGTCCAAAGGAAAAATTACAAATTTCGAGATGAAAATTTTTGGGAACTAAACGCGCCCTAAACAAAAGCGGTCAGTTTTCTTGTTTCATGCAGCAGTAGGTGTCCATTATTGTCCCTGGAGGCATGTTACAACAGGGTTGGCGTACCCATAGTAGTACTGACACATCTTTCGGCACAGGTCTCGAGTGCATCCCGGGAGATGGCCGCATGGTGCTTCATAAATGTAAAATTGATAGCGGTGGTTACAGTGATCGATCAAGCCTATTTGCCGTGTGCCGCGGCAAGGTGGACACGGCAAACAGGAGCCGGCGAGACTTTGCCTTGTGCCTTTTCTCGGATGCTCAATCACCCGTCCACTTCATCAAAGTCGCAAGTCACGGCATTTTTCGCGCGCTACCCTACCGGTGGGATTCGAAGCCGTCATCCCCCATGTAATCTCCTCTACCACTGCACCACACTCTTACTTGTATCTATACTCTGTTTTCTTTCCACATATTATACTAAACCAAGTGTAAATTGGTTGTTTGAGGCTCTAAGAATTCAAATTAAAAAATTGTCAACTAAAAATTTTCATAACTTTCTAGATCTACAACTTTCATTTTGGTTGTTTTCTCATCCGAGATCATTTATAAAATTTAAAATTCACTTTATCGTGTGCCAGATCAAGGGCACATGACAAAGCATGGTTATTTGCCGTGTGCCTCCATTTGGCAACGGTAAAGGTCTCGTCGGATGTTTGATTTTTAAGGGGCGGACCGTCCGCTCCCAATGGATAGACTGTTCGCCGATTAAGACGTTCAGACGTCCGAACATCTTGACCGGCGGACGGTCCGCCCATTGGAAGCGGGCGGTCCGCCTCGAGTCTCGTCGGACATCCGATTTTTAGGTGGCAGGTCCGCCCATTGGAAGCGGGCGGTCCGCCTCGAGTCTCGTCGGACATCCGATTTTTAGGTGGAAGACCGTCCGCTCCAATGGACGGACCGTCCGTCGGTGGTCAGATGATCGGACGTCCGAACGTCTCCATTAACTTTTCGGATGTCCGAACATCTTGGGCGGCAGATGGTCCGCCCAAACTTTTCACATGATATTGTTTAATTGCAAAAAAAATTAAAATTACAAAATGGATCCGAAAAATAACCAAAATTTGGCATGACACAATCTAAGTTGACTATTGCATATACAAAAAGTGTTGAAGTCAAACCCCAATTCACCTGTCACTTTGACTCAAAATCTGCACATCTCCTTCTCAACTCTATAGATCTTCTCCGGAGATGCTTCAATTTGTAAGGAGTGTACGTGAAAACTTGTTCAAAACCTTCTCAATTTTTTACCACAGCCTCCACGTATAAAATCATGATATTATGACAAATCTTATAATTTTTAGACTTTGTTTGCTTTTTATGGAATTTTAAAACAATTTGGCCACACGTTCATGGTCATGGTTCGTGAGCAAGATGTTCGAAATTTACTTCTATTTCACGAATACGGCCTCACATTGGACTTAACAACGTAAATATCATTTTCCGATTCATTATATTTTAGGGTACCCTATATTTTATTATTCAAAACATTTACTGATCAAATTTGACTTATCCCCAAAAAATCTGTTTAATAAAATAAAATGACTAAATATAGCAAGAAAACTGAGAAACATACCAAAATTTACCATTGAGTATCTCGTTTGTTATGTGAATAGCCAAAAAAGTTGGGAGGGCAGAATCAAAAAAATTTCAAATATTTTGCTGTGTGGCTTAGGTCTGGCACACAGCATACAATCAAAACACATGGCAAACTTCTGAATTTACTGTGTCCTTTGCCGCGGGCACAGCTAATGTCTTTATTTGCTGAGTGTCCTTCATGGTCCACGGCAAAAGCGATGGCTGTTGCCCTGCCATTACTAGGTGGCACTTTTACCATGTATCAGACATCAGTCACACGGCAAAAGCAGTGATTTTGCCGTGTGCCTCTTTTTGCCATGTGCTTTTTCTTGTAGCACACGACAAATACATCCTTTGATGTGTGCTGAATTTTTTCCGAGTGCTTTTTTGCCGACACTTGGGAAAAGGACGTTTTGATGTGTGCCCGAAGAATTGTACACAACAAATACAAATACAGGAACACACGATATACACAGCGTTTCCGGTAATAGCGTATGTGTTCAGACAGTACGTTCGTTGAGTACGTATAGCGCCGTCCATGCACGGGAGATGGTGACAAGACTGCCATGATTACGACCATGATGGCCGCCAAGAGCAGGACCCTGCTGTGAGGCGCCATGAGAGATGGTGTGTTTCTAGCTGTTGCTCTCTCTCTCTCTCTCTCTCTCTCTCTCTCTCTCTCTCTCTCTCTTGCGTTTGGATGTTGGGTTGCTGAGCTGTTGCAGTGCAACGCTTGGTGTCCATGTTTATATAGAGGCTGCTGGAAGCTGGAGCAAATTAAACTTGGCATGGAACTCTCACCATTTGACTCTCCAATTAATTGTTGATATCTCCTTTGCTATGGTGTACAGATCAGATAACCTATGTAGACAAGTAGAAGCCTTATCTTTCAGTCCCTACATCATATGCTTCATTCGAAGCAATCATTTATCAAAATTTATGATTTTTTTACCGTTAAGGTTCCTATGCTTCTTATCTTGTCACTGATCTTTAGGTGCCATTTACTTACTACTTCCTATGTTCCAAATTATAGATGTTTTTCCTTTTTGTAGATGCATATTTTTTGCTACATGTACATCTACATTGTGTATATCTAAGTGGACAGCAAAAGTTATGTACCAAAAAAACAAAACAACCTATAGTTCAATTTGGGACAATTGGAGTACCTTGTAACATGACTCCATGTATTGCTTTTACAATGAGAGAGAGAGAGAGAGAGAGAGAGAGAGAGAGTCTTGCTTTTCTGCATTCCAAAAGCAATGAGATCATGGACGAGATGGGATGCAGAGTTAACAGCAGCCTCTGAGCTGAAGCAATATAATGCAAGAGGTATAATTATTTTATTGATAATGGAAAAAAAGATTCAACATGTTATGATACACAACATTTTGATTGATCTATCCTTATTCCACACCCAGCTAGTAGCTAGAGCCGGCCTCGATAAAGAACTGAAAGTCAAGCCAGTTTCCGAGCAGCATTGTCCATGCAGCAACAGGTGTCCAGTACCGTGCCCGGAGGCGTGTTCCCGCAGGTTACAACAGGGTTGCGAAAGTGGGCGAACTTGCAGCTGGTGCGGCACTTATCGATAGAGCATTGATATAGAGGGCCGCATTGCGCTACACAAATGTAGATTTAACAGTAACTGTCAATGCTCGATGGGGTAAATAAACATCTAAAATACTATCTATTAAAAGAAGATGGTAGGAATGAGCGGGTATGTGAGCAAACACTGCGTACATCGTCCATGCACGGGAGATGGTGACAAGACCGCCATGGCTACGACCACGTACACGATGGCCGCCAAGAACAGGACCCTGCTGAGAGGCGCCATGAGAGACAGAGAGAGGGAGGGTGTGTTTCGATAGCTGTTGCTGTCTCTCTCTTGCTTTTGGATGTGGGGTTGCCGGGCTATTGCAACTTGCAATGCAACGCTTGGTGTACGTCCATGTTTATATATATATAGAGGCTGCTTGAGGCTGGAGCAAACTTGGCAGGAATTACTCTCGCCATTTCATTCTTCAATTGCTGCTTAGACATTCATAACGTGCACACACTTACGTCTATAAACAAACGTATGCAAACCTAATAACCTAATAATTATTGGGGAAAAGAAGAGGTTTTAAAAAATTGGTGGAAAGGGGATAGCCGGAGATGCTCTTGTGCTTGCACGGCGTGTGTTCGTATGTGTTTCACCTTGCATTTGGCACGTGGTGGGTTAGGCTCGCGCGGCGGCTTTGATTCGGACCTGAATGTATGTATATCGATGAATGATTCATCCATCAAATGTTGGCCTGGACCTGGTCTCGCTTTTGCGCATTTGGAACTCGGACAGCCCAAACTGCGAGTCGCCCTCTCGAGTCGAGTCTCGGCCCATTGTTGGGCAGCCCACGGAGCACAACCGCGTGAGCATGACCGTTCGTTCCACGCACGCACGGCGGGCGGGCGGGAAGCGCGCCACGGCGGACGTGTGCCGTGCGGGGCCCGCGCGCCGTGGACGCCGCCACCGGGGAAAAAAATGGGGTGCGCCCCTCGCGCAAGGACGCTCCCGTGCGCACCCTGCCCAACGGTGAGCGCGCTGAACGGCTTGGCCTTCACACAAACACGGTTCGGCTCCCTCAGATCGGCTTTCACGCGCACCCCCTATCCGCGTTCTCGGCTCAATTTGCTACGACGCGACCTCGGCTCCCGCGTCAATTGAGCGATCGTGGGACGGAAGTTCCTCGTTGACTCATCTCGTACGGAAGGCGGCACCGGAGCCCTAGCTGCCGCGCAGGCCGCCGTAGTTCAGGCGCGCCCAGAAGCGGACGGCAGGAGGAGGAGGACGGCAGGAGGAGGAGGACGCAAGGCTGCGGCGGCCGTCAGCAACGTACAGCAGCCATCCAGGAAGGTTGACGTCGCCGCGGTCGGGGCGGAACGGTGTTGCCGCGAAGCCCTACCGGCCGGTGATCGTGTGGCAGCACGGCAACTTCATTTGCAATCAACGTAGAACTTTGCTTGTGGGATCGTCCACCTGTCCGTTGCGGCGAGGTAGGCCACGAATCCCAGTTCGATCGTATGCATCTTGAGCACACATCTCCTTTGCATTCATGCTAGACTAGTATAATTTTCTGGATGCATTCATGCTAGACTAGTATAATTTAGCATAGGTAACTAGTATAATCTAAACTGGTATTTTTATTGCATATAGGTGGAACTCCATCTGTGAATGATTAAGTTCAATGGGCTGCACCCCGATCATCATTTGCTAATTTCATTTGCTTTAGCACTCCATCTGTCAATGATTTAGTTGCTTTTGCTATTATGCAGGAGATATCAAGTATACCTCTCACCGTCGCGTCCATGGATCAACGAGCATCCTCCATGGATGGTGTTCGAGGCCCTAAAGACATTGCATCTTCTGCTTTCATGGAGGATCCACGTTCACTGCAAATTGTTGTTGTTGGTGGCGATGGTGGAGAAGAGGAACAACCAATAAGACAGATTGGGTCAATGGACAATGAAATACCTAATGAGGTAAAAAACAGAGGCCACGGACGGGGATATGTTGAATATGTTGGAAGTATAACTGTGCTCCTTTTGATGTTAAGGAACCTGTCATTTTTTATCAGTTCGACAGTTTCTGAAATAATGTGAATCCTGATGCAACATCTCATGTCTTGCACTGTTCTTTGTTATAATGGATCTACCATTTTTTCTTCACATGTTCAATGTAATTTGTATGGAAATATGACATTTCTGTTATATAGGATACCCCATTTTGAACTTGTCATCCATTTGAGTGAACAATATTTTTCATATCCCTTGCAATGTTCTTGGGTCTTAAATTGAATCAACCAAAATAGAAACCTGTCATTGTATACAAACTGAACGACAAATATGTTGAAGAACAATCATATTTATTTTAGAATAATATCTCTTTTGTAATACATCCATACATTGTACAATTTGAGCCCTACACTATATACATCAGATTGTCAGCCTGCCTTATCCTGTATGCAGTGATGAATCATGCAAAATTTAACTACATATAAATAACTAGCCACAATTTGCAGTCGTAACGTTGAACAAGGGCTACTTTGTCCTCAGACAGCTTGTGAGTCGCCTTTTCTTCTTCGTTTGGTTCCTCAAGAGCATCATTGTCTTCCGATGGCTCCATGCTTGCCCCATCTTCTTCCAATAGCTTCTCTAGAGTAACAACATTATCCGATGGCTTGACACTCTCCTCATTTTCCTCCTATGGATTCCCAGGAGAAGCATTGATTTTGATGGCTCAAAACTTGCCTCTGCCTTGTCTTCCTCCGATGACTTCTGGGAAGTTACACCTTCAGGTACTCAATTGCGTCTCCAAGAATCGAAGCCCTGTCCATCTACCAGTTGCAAACAGAGATAGTCAGTTAATTGGCCAACCTGACTTCCATGTGAGGACCCAAGAGTAGGAATTGAAGAGGCACTGCATTTTTGCTATTCGAACATGCGCTTGCATTTCTTCAGCTGATAGGTGATCAATTAGATGCTTGAGTGCTGCATTATCTCCACTTTTTGTGGAACCAAACTGTATAAATGAAGTCTGGTTCCACCATGTATCCAAAAACCACTCACTCCATTTTGACCTCCTTACGAAGGAAACTCCTGCATGAGAAGTGTCATGGTGAATGATGACTATATAAAATATTGTGATACCGGAAAACAGAGAAAACTGAAATGACCATTCAAAATTTATATTTCTAAACATCATATTCTTCTGAATATGCATTACTGTCGGTGAGGAACACTCAAACTCAAATTAGTAAATGCAGTTTCAGACTCCATTATATTGACAGAGATGAGTTGACAATTTGGGATTATAAAGGTGCCTCTTTGGAGTTGGACATGATGAAATGTAGTGTGTCACAATAATTTGCTCTCAAAACAATTCTAATAAACAAAAAACACAAACTACTCACGTGTTAAGTCTCCCATACCAGCATTATTCACACCACTGAAATCTTCTGTCAGAATAAGATCAGGTGAGTCATCAAAATCACCATGTCCTATCACTGTGAACAAAATTCTCTCCTGCAAACCATGTAATGAAAAGAGAAAAGTATGTCAACATCAATAGACCTTATGAAGAGTATCAGTATGAAACCACTTTGGAATTTACTGGCTACTGAGTTAATCGGAATTTGTACCATGGTTACCTAAACTTGGAACCACATCAATCGACCTGGCCAATTCAGCAAACAGAGGTACTAAACAGAGGCAGCAAACAGAGGCCACGGACGGGGAGAGCGGCTGGATGGGGAGCCAGCAGCATCCGCTCCCAGCTGCGGGCGGGCCAGCGGTGGCTGGCCGGGACGCGGCCATGAGCGACGCGGGGCTGGGACGCCGGGAGGGGAGGAGGCGCCGTCGGGCGGAGTCGGCCGTGGTCGACGGGAGGGCGGCCGGCGGGGAGGCAGAAGTGGCAGGTAACGGGGAAGACGGCTCGGGCGCGTGGGAGCGGGGGCACCGCCGGGAGTGGGGGACGCGGCGGCTCCGGCGAGGGGATCCGCAGCGGGCGAGCGAGCGGGCGTTGGATTGGAGCGGAGCCAAGCCGAGCGATTGGAGCCAAGCGGGCCTCCTGCGCGGTTGCCGAGCCGAGGAGGAATCGAAACAGCGCAGGACTCTCGGATGCGAACCTGGGATGGGTGGCGACCATCGAGCGGGGTGCGCACGGAGGCGTCCTTGCGCGAGGGGCGCACCCCATTTTTTTCCGCCACCGGACGCGACGGGGATCGCTCGGTCGACCGCGGCCACCTGCTACGTGCGGTGGGTGCACCGGCCGTCCCGCGTCGCGCCGCTGCTCTCCGGACCGTGTCGCCGATGGGGGTGGCGTGGCTAGCCCGGACGGACGGACCCGGCGCGTGCGTCGTCGTGCCGGCCTGACACTGTTCACGTAAGCGCACGAGCATGCCATGGCACGGGCTGGTAGGAGTAGGACGAGATTAAAAAAGAAATTACTCCTACAGCAGCTCACGCCGACGGCCTTTTTTGTAGAGCTCCATTTGCAACTTTTGCCAAGGGAATTCTATTAAATTTTACTACCAAACAATTTCACTTCTGCTCCCTGCCTCCCTGTTTATTCTACATCAGAAAGTGCTACAGTATTTTACATCCAAAAATTTATGCATCTAAACAAGGCTTTAGTAGCTTTTTTAGCCCGCAGACTCCCCACTAGTGCTAAGACTGCTAACATAATCCCGGCCGTTTTGGCTCCATGTCCCCGCCTCCCCGGCGCCCGGCACCATCATTGCCACGCCATCGATGGGCCGTGACGCACGCAGGGAGGTTACTACTCGTACAAAAAAAAACAGCTGCCACAAGCAAACCAAAGGTCCAAAGCAAAGCCCCGATTAAAGAACAAGGCAACGTGCCGATTAGTGCCCGCACTAGACCTAATCAAATCCTCCCCTTAGTTGGCCGCAAATGGGTGACGCTTTGTACATCAGCATACCACTGCTTTAACTAGCATTTCCTTTTCCTAAAAACGTATAAAAATGTAGGTAACTCCCATTTATGCTTTAACTAGCATTTTTCCTAAAAACATTTTCAAAATTTTACTTATTACCAATTCTAGAGTACTCCATGAAAAATATCTCACTCTTACTTAGTGGAGAATGTTTTACAGAGTTGCCTTGCATTTCTTTCAATAGTGATGAAAACTGGGATGTTACACATTTCCTTTTCATAAAAAGGTACAAAAATGTAGGTAACTCCCATTTTTGCTAGGAAAAAAACCAGTCGTGTCGTTTTCGAAGATATCGAATTCGTTTTCGAAGATATCGAATTACCGACACGCAGCAAGGTAATATTATGACAGCATGGGATTTGAGGGACCAGATATTAGAGTAGCCCTTGCGCCAACTGGATGCTTAGGCCGCACTGGCGGGACCGTCCTCCACGCCGTCCAACAGCAGCGGACTTAGTAGAAACACCGATAATACATCGCTTATTCATGAAACAGAGGGAGGAGCACCACAATTGATCCGTGGTCATCTGTAATCTAACCACACAACTTTTAGCTTAATCACTCGAAGCTCAATCAGTCTACTCAACTGGCCTTGATTAGCAGCATATATGGATTTTGATAGAAACAACCATTGCTTGCCCCGGCGAAGAATGTGCTGGTCTACCTAAATATTCCCTCCCCTTTTTCCGCCGGGAGGGACCATGGCTTTCACGCTTTACGTCTCGGCAACCGCTAGAGTGCTAGACAGAGACCCATCATCCATGCCCAAAAAAAAAATCTTCATATAAAAGAATTCACCCTGGAAAATAAATAACTTAATAATAATTACAACAACAAAGAAGGAGACGGGACGACGGATCATCGTCGTCGTTATCATTCGCGTGTCTTTCGACCGGCCGGAGTGAACACGCACGCAATGGCTGGCTCTCCTGTGAGTGAGAACTGAGAACGATGGTTGTAGACTCGGTAGCCTCCGCGTGGGCCCGGGCCATGACGGTTTGCCGGGTGGGACATGGGGCCCACGCACCATTGGCATTATTTCAACCTTGTCGAAAGACGAAGAAGTATCTATACTAGTGCTGCTGCCATCTCCTCCTCTCTTCCATCTCCTCCTCTCTTCTTATCAAAAAAAAAAAACTTGTCCCCTCTTGTCTCCAAACCATACAATATATTTTTTTTTGTGTGCTAATGGATTGTGCTTGATTGATGATGATGCCTTAGGGCTTACTAAGTAGGCCATGAGGTGATGATGGTGATGGCTTGGGTTGGGTCGGTTCGCTTTGTGCTCTGCTTTTGCAGGGCAAGAGGGTACGGGCAAAGGCTCGCCGTGCACACTGAACAGGGAGCTCCACTCCCGCCTCCCTTGCTAATTGCATTGCTATTGTTCGTGATAAAAGTAACGGGATCCTTTCTTTCAAAAAAAAAGTAACGGGAGCCTGTTTGCTTTTTTGTGTTTTTTTTTGGTACAAAGGCAAAACGAACGGCACGAACTAGCGCGAGCAGACGAATCGAGGCCCCGGTTTTATCGACAGGGAAGAAATCGGACACCCACCGGTCGCCGTGGCTTGTCAAGTCCAAACGGCACCGGCAGCGAGCCGGCGGGCCTCATCTCCTCCCCGTCCGGCCGGTGGCACCCACCCCCACACGCCGCGGCGGCGGGCGGATCATTGGCAGAGAACAATCCGGCCGGCCGGGGCGGACGGCGGCAGCCAACTGGTGGTCCAACGGCCCGCCGGCGCGCCCATGCGCGCGCACGCGTGCCCTGTCGATCTGTCCGCCGCCGTCCAATCATTCCCTTCGCTCCGATCCGATCCTCTTGGCTACGTGTTCTCCGACGATCACCGATGCATGATGCCGCGGCAGGTACTTGTCCATCTTCGATAGATCGATGAGCAGGGACTAGATAGTTTAATCGCGGCAGAATTTTCAGGCCCTGGCGACGGTCCTGGTGGCTGTTCACCGTCCTAGCATAGTATCTTGACGGGGAATCAAATCAAGTACCGGCGATGCGGCACTTTTTTTTAAAAAAATAATCTTACAATATAGGACTGACTAATGCACATTCGAAGTTTTTTTAATGCCTGTGATCTGCAACCGGTCGAGCAGCTGCAAGCATCATTGATCTTTCTTCATTTTTTTTTTCTAAATCACCATCTTCTGTTCTCAATCTATATATTGAGCTTGGTCAATGAGCAACGAGTATTCTCATGGTGACTTGGTATCTTTTTTCGAGAGACTCTTCTGACATGGTGAGTGCCTTCTGAGCTGAGATTGGTAAAGTGGAGCCACCGCTCCCCAACAGGCAGGCGCTGGACCGCCGGCTGCTGCAGCTGAACTGAACTGAACTGAACCCCTAGATGGCCATGCAATCAAGCTGCTGCTGCTGCTGATCATCCAAACAGCATCATTAAAAACTTGTGCAACTCAACCTCACATCCCAATGCCGTCTCACTGTACTATTGGGTATCCTTGACCATAAATACAGCTAAAAACGACGTGATTCGCGACGAAAACAACGATCAGGTCCTGCTTTGAATTTGCAGTACTACTAGTACTAGCAAAAATAAAGCAGGTTTGTTTGCTGCATTATTGAGGAGAGGAGGAAGAATGAATGATCACCGCAGAGCGAACCATGGCACCTGGCGAGCCGTGATCTCGTACGTGTACGCGCGTGGGCATCCCATCTGCTTTTCCCGATCCCCCCCTGCGGCGAGCACGGGGGCGCCCGGCCCTACCGCACACATGGCTTGCCCACCCGCCCGGCCGTCCAATCACCCAACCCAACCCAACCCATGCCGCGGGAGCAAGATTCTTCTTCCTCCGATCCTCACCGGCCGGCGGCGGTGGCGGCGGCGACCTGCCCCCCGTCCCGATCAACGCCGGCCGGCAGCCGGCAGGCAGGCAGAGCCAAACTGCCAGCCAAGCCGGCGCTCACGCACAGCTAAGGGCGCGTTTAGTTGCAAAACGAAAAAATTTTTGTTGTCACATCATCCCTTTGACCAGATGTCGGGAGGATTTTTCGGACACTAATTAAAAAACTAATTTCAGAACTCACTTGGAAACCGCGAGACGAATTTTTTGAGGCCTTTGACCGCATCATTAGCACATATTGGTTACTGTAGCACTTATGGCTAATCATACACTAATTAGGCTTAAAAGATTCGTCTCGTCATGTACATCCAAACTGTGTAATTAGTTTTGTTATTTAATTACATTTAGTGCTTCATACATGTGTTTAAAGGGGAGGTGAAATTTTTTGGGTGAAAATTTTTGGGAACTAAAGGCGGGCGCATGTGTAGAGCGAGGCAGCAGTCAAGGCAAGGCCCCCACGACACCACATGTGTGCGTGTACGTGCAACCCATATAACAAACAGCACGCGAATCCGCTACGCGCACCAACAGGTTCCTACCAAGTGCGCAAAATGATGCCGCGCGGCAGAGGAGGAACCTACACATATGACAAGCCGAATTGCCGATTCAGATGATATTGGGAATGCGTGCTTGTACTTTACATAGCAGGTAGTGCAGCAAAATAGCTTTTTCTTCAATCTCGAGTGATAGAACTAGAATGGCTGATATACACAAGCATCACCAATCAATTTGGTTCGCGTCAACTAGCTCACATCATCCTTGCCATCTTAGAAGTCTACCAAACCCGATAAATTTAAGAAAATATGACAATCGGATAAGATGGCATGCTCATCCTAAGATGGCATGCTCATCCTCGGCTTGGGACTATCCATTAAGTACTAAACACATGCTATCTAAAACGTTCTCGATCGAGATTTCTTGTAACAATGTGTAACACTATCGTTGTCATGGCGAGAGAAAAGTCTGACGAGTTTTCCAACCGTGCACGCCGCTGGTCGGTTGCCGCTGGATGATGGTGGCTCGACACCCATGTGGCATACTTGTTTGTATGCGTAGCGTTGCTCTTATTAGGTAGCCCCCTCCAAACATAGATAGATGCCCCCAAAACAAACCCTTCTTGGGTCCATCTCTCTTAGGCTTTCTCCAACCATTCCCCCCATCCAACTCCCCCCAAACGTACTATTTACTATATTTTACTACCTCCCTCCAAAAGATTCCTCCCCCTATAACTCCTTCTCTCCAACCATTCCCCCCATATCTATTCCCCTTATATACTATCACTCATTAACTAACTATTTATTTAACGTTTTTGAATTTAAAAAAATCATACAATATTTGTAATGTCATAATACGCATTATCATCGTGTTACGGGGCTCAAACGAGATTAATATCGTGAAAAAACAGAGTGATTAAAGATATAGGGGGAGTTGAAACTCACCCTATACATGGGGGGAGTTTCAACTCCCCCCGTATATAGGGGGAGCAGTGGGGGGAGCCGTTGGAGGACTCGCTCCCCCCAAAACCCCCCCTACGTAGGGTGGGGGCGGTTTAGGGGGCTCCGTTGGAGCTAGCCTTATATATAGACCCCACACCTCCCTTCCTCCTCCTCCCTCTTCCTCCTCCATTACCTCTCTCTCTTTCTAGGCGCTCCCATCTCTCTCTAGAAAAAAGGAGCGAGGCGAGCAGGCCGGCCGGCCGGCCATGGGGTTCCCGTCGGTGTGCTACTGCGTGATCCTGCCGCAGCCGCTCATCCTGGTGCTGCAGCTGCTGGACCTACTCCGGCACGCCGTCCTGCTCTGCCTCTCCTCGCTCGGGCTCGCGGCGCCGCCGGCCGCCGACGACCACCCGGCCTTCGCGGCCCCGCCGCCGGACCTCTGGGCGCTGCCTCCGTCCCTGCAGGCGGCCGCGGCCGCGGCGCCCCCGCCCACGCCGGCCGCCATCAAGGCCCGCCTCCCCGCCGTCCGGTACGCCGACCTCCTCCGCGCCCGCCGCGCCCCGGCCCCGGCCACGTGCGCCGTGTGCCTGGGCGCGCTCGAGGCGCGGCACCGCGTCCGGGAGCTCGGCAACTGCGCGCACGCCTTCCACAAGGCCTGCATCGACAAGTGGGTCGACAAGGGCCAGGCCACCTGCCCGCTCTGCCGCGCGCTCCTCCTCCCCGACGACGGCGCCGGCGAGCTCGCCGCCTCCTCCTCCTCCTCGCCCTTCTCCTTCTGAGACCTCGCGTCGCGCGCACGGTCCAGCTAGCCAAGAAGAACCGGAGCCCACCCAGCCCGATTGAGAGCCAGGTCAGTAACCAGCTCGGTGTCCATCCATAGCTACCTACCCAGCTGGTGCGCCCCCGTCATACTTCCGGCCGGCCCGTCCATCCATGGATCCAAGCTTAGCTACCTTTCTTGGGGGAAATGAAATGGGGGAGGAGGTGGGGGAGGAGAGAGAAAGAAGAGAGAGAGAGGAGGTGTCAGTGAGTGTGAGGTGGTGGAGTATTACTGGTAGGTGAGGCACTAATTATGAGGAGGACAGGGATGGCTACCTGCATTGGATCTGGTGAATGCATAGATCCATCCATCCATCCCCTCCACCCTTCTTCTCTTCGGCAACTCCAATTCACTCTCTCCTCCCTCTTTTTTTTTAATTAATTTCATTTTCCCTTTTTTTTTCTTTCTGAGGGCTCCCCTTTTTATTGTTAACCTAATTTGTGAGGGGAACCAAGAGAGATGTACATTGTACATAGCTGCCTCCACTTGACAATATTGCAAGAAATAATTTGTCTCTCACATGATCACTTGCTTGTCTTCTCAACATGTGTATGTGCTTGATTAATTGTGCTACACACACACAAAAAGAAGAAAAAAACACACCGCGCCCTTTGGGTGAGTAGTGATGTCACTAGCATAAAAGCAATATAATTTGGCTGGTTGTATATGTATATATAATAGTGGATGGGCGGATCTCCACCAATATTATTGGGGTTCCCAATAGATATGTTCCTCTCATGTTTGGCGATTAGGGGGCTATCAGGCCTGAAGCAGTGTGTAGGGGGACAATCAGGATGGGCCTTTGCTTAACGCAACGTGCAAGCGCCTAGGTAGCCACCACACTAGCTCCCTGGATACGTAGGCATGATGCTGCCATAGTACTTGTACATCAGCGAGGCTGTTAAACTAATGGACGGTGTTCCTTGTAGTGCTAGGATTCTATCTCGGAGTACCTTGTAAGTACTCACTTTGTCTTTAGCATTCAAATTTAGTCCCACAAAGAGTGTTCATTAAGAATTAGATTCGTCTAATTAATGCAATATCAAGTATCAAGAAATTATTGTATAGAAAAAAGTATGGAGCCAATTAAATATTAAGTAGATACTATTTTTTTATTTTCAATGTATTTGCATTTATTAATGATCTAAGGAACAAATAGACAGCATAGTTTTCAATCACGATGGCTATAATCAATTATGGGTAAGACAGTCGTTTCTCACTGCTAGTAATATGTTTGAAATTTTCTAAAGGAACACTCTTTATTGGATGGGGGGTGGTGTGTGTGTGGGGGGGGGGTAATAAACAAGAAACTTAGACAAGGCTATGCATGTAAAAGGGCTATTGAAAATCTAGAAAAAAAAGAAGAAGAAGAAGTTTGGATTGTCGTAATTGAAATGGTGAGTCGATGGCGCAGATTGAGGTGGGCTGCACCGCTCACTTGAAACTCTTTCGACAATTACAACACTTTTGCCTAGTTTTGAGATAAATATTGTTTAATTTGGATTTTTCGATGTTGCTTGCTTAGTGTGCAACGATGCGATATAAGTTGGTAGTTAATTAGAATAAAATATACTCTTTTTTCTCCCTGGCGCTAAAAAGAACTTTAAATAACCAAAAGGAAATGATACCACTTAAATGGTACGATTTGCTCAGGCACGGTCGCGAAAAAAATAGTACGATTTGGGTTGTAGCACGAGGCACCGTCCAATTTTTAACGCTTGGCTTTTTTTCCCAAAACATTTTTTTAAAATAAACCTTTGGGAATGCTCTCTTTGAGACCCCCCCCATTAAAAAAGTAAAAATAAAAAAATCTTTGATGCTGTGCTTATCTTCTCTATCCGGCACGTATGATCTTGCACCTTGTGGTAATTTCTGAAGTAAGAATGGGTCAAAATGTAAAAGTTTCAGTTGAGGAATGAGGCAATCACCTTATCCCCCGTCGTGTGTACCATGCCATCAATTTCTTTGGCTCCGGCCACGGACGCGGGCAAATCAGCCGTGTGCCGCTGCTGCTGTCTCGTCAGAACTAGGGTTTCGCTTCAGTTTTTGAACTGGGTCGGAGGCCTCCCGATCCACAGTGCCACGTAGTACGAGCAGTCGAGTACGGACGCGCGGGAGCACAGCCGCCGGCGTCGTCACGTATCCGCCGGACTATCGAGACGGCGGTGATGAGCTGCACGCGCCGCCCTCTTCTTCTTCCTGCGTCCTGTTCCTGTCATGTTTGCTTGTCCGTGTGGTTGCTGTCATGGCTGGCATCAAAGCCAGGGGAGATGAACACCGGGACGAAAGCGATTGCAGGGTAACTCCAGCCACACACGGCGAATCGGCAATGCTTTCTGATTGATTATTGCTCCGAAGAACTGAAGAATCTACTATGTCCAATTCGTTCGGGTTTTTTTTGTGCTATAAAAGTTCTCCCGGTAAGGGTCTTGATGAGCTTTGTTTACAGAAATGGTGGTGGTAAAGTTGCAGTTGCAGCCCAAGGGAGAGATCCTTGGCCAACGAAGGTTCATATTCAGAAGTTCAGATGCAGTAAACACCTGCTGCGCAGAGCTTGCTCGCCCCCTTTTAGCATGCGCGCCTTTCGCGGTGTTCTTGGTTGGCCTGGGCCTGTTGTGCAAGCGTAAGCTGGGAACGGAACAGATTGACAGGCCCGTGTGGACTTTTGGCCCGTTCTTTTTCTGGCAGCGATTCAATACTTCATCAGTGACAAGTTCAGTTCAGCACCGGATGAGCTAGCTGCAGTGAGTGTGACTGTGCGAGCAGAAGCCAGCGAGCCCAGCTACAGGGTTTCTGCCTTGTGCTTGGCTCAAGCATAATTGTCACTCGAGCTGCTGCCCCACCAGCTGCGCAAGGACTCGTACGCTTCCTAGCTTGCAATATTTTTAAATTTTGAAATTGAGTTGCGGAGGGAGGCATCAAAGGTTTGGAACTAGATTATCTGGTAGTGTTTGGACCACATGAATTTCACATGTTTATCACATACTGTTCGGATGGTTGTGGATGGTAGCTGGTGCTAATTTGTTGTAAGAAAAAAATACTGCTGACTGGCTGGTGGCTGGTACTGATTTGGTATGAAAGAAAAACACTACTGGTTAGCTGGCTGACAAACCAACTGAACAATGCAATATATCCGAAAGGGATCCACGAAACTTCTTTGTTCTTTCGTTGGGTTCGTTTGGCAGGTTTCTTTTTTTTTAAAAAAAATAACTGTACGGAGGAGGGAAAGGGAAATCAAAGGATGTGCCTATAGGCCTCTTTAGGATTATGGATGCACCTAGTCTTGTCGTGTTGGGCTTGACGTCAAATATCTACATGCGAGCAGGGGCGAGCCCACTTGATATTTAAGGTATTCTTTGAATATTCATTATTTTTGCTAATTTATAGCATTTAAAGGTATAACCAAATGTATAAATGTTAATAATTGGTATAAAACAATCATTTTGTTTTGCCTTTTGAATTTTTGAATACCCAATCTTCAAGTCCTGGGTCTGCCTCTGCATGTGAGTCTATTGCAAACCCACTCGCAAAACATTGCGGAAAACATTGTGATGTGCCTTGCAGTCTAAATGGCTGATACACAGTACACCACCCCTAAAAAGGGGTGTTTACACATAATGCTCTCATCCTCTCACTTTTACTGTTGTCACAAGAGAAAAAGCATGCAACTTCTCATAAAAAAAAAGCATGTAACAAGATGGGTGAAACGAATGATTAGGATGTTAGAGCTACATTTTATTCTAGATAACACTCTCATTGCAGGTCCGCCCTTCTCTCCGTCAACCTCTCGAGGACGCCACAGCCGTCGAATTTGCTACTTTCTTTGATAAATTGTTTTCCATAATCACCATGTTCCTCCCCACTAGCTCTAACTGCCACCATAGATCCGATCATGCTCGCTTCTTCACACAAGATCCATGAACTGAATTTTTCCTAAACATTGATGCAAAGATCTCTAGGTTACCCCGCTCATGATTTTGACCTCCTCGACCACCATGATGACATGAGCAACATCAATACATAGTCAACCTTTTTTAAATATTTTGTTGCTTAAAGTTTGATTTAAGTGCACTTTGTCACCCTTTTGGTAAAATCATGCATTGATGCCCTCATAGAATAGAGGTGGGCAAACTAGAAAACCAGTTATGATATGGATTTCTTTTTTTCCCTCCACCCCAACCCCAATCCTAGAACGACAAAATGGCATGATGACATTAAGGAGAAAATTAACACTTTATATTATGTTTTGTGTTGCTTGTATGTATTATTAGTCGCGAGCGGCCGCGAAGCTGTAGTGGCTAGCTGCGCTCAGTAGCGCCCCTACTTGCCGGCCGGGGTTCGATCCCCTTCGGGGCCGGATTTCCGGCTGGTAGTGCAGGAGTAAAAAAATCTCCTCGTCTGTCCCCATGTCCAAAGCATAGTCTGGGTCCGGCCTAACTCACAAGGCGATAGGCCACTATGTGTGGGTGGGGCAGGGGTTCGGGGGTTTTCTTGACCTGTGTGAGAATGTCTTTTTCTTAATAAAATGCCGTGGGGGTGGTCTTTCTCCCCGCAGGTCAAGTTTTTTTTATTAGTCTTGGACCTCTTGGGCATATTAATGTAGTAACTCCAAATTACACCCCATAACATATCCCATGTATAACATTGCTGAAAAGATCACCCTCCATTTACTCTTCAAGATGAACAAAGGGTACAAGATGAGTGATTGTGTGTTAGCTAGCTTATCATAGTTTGTAGTCTATGCCATGTCACAAGGAGGTACATGCATGATTTGGTAGTTGGACCTCTACTTCAAAAAAAAACTTCAAAATAGTCCATTGCACAATTATACAAATAAAAATGAGGTAGGGTTTTCCCTAATTTCAGGTATATTCTTCTGGTAGTTTAAAAATCTGACTTACAATAAGTACCAATTTTTAAGTTACCCTTGGACGGACACAACCACTAAAAAATAAGACCCATGTTTGAGATTTCCTCATAACAACCAAAATAAAAGAAACCACTTAAATGAAAAGGTGTAAAAACGTACATGCCAAAAAAGGGAGAGAAAAGAGAAGTGTAAAGGACACAAGGAATAGGATGCTTCAAAGCAACCATTTTTATGCCATTATCTTGTTAACCCTACTAAACCTGCAGCATGTCCAGCTGACGTCACCAACTCCACTTCCAGATGTGTCCTATGCCGTTTTCCGGCAAAGAACACAGAAGCCACCAAGTTTATAAATGCTAAGAGCAACTCCAACAGAATAGCTCAAATTTTCTTAGGTAAATGAAGAGATAAACAGACTAGGTAAAAAATAAAAAGCTTTCCATAGGATAAGGTACCCAACAACTTCTTCAAATTGCCTCTTCAAATAAACTATCCTCTCCCTCGACCTCTCCCCAACCGACTTGGCACGGCGCGCGCGGAGCGTCCTCTAGCAAAGCAGGTCGGCGGGGCGTCCCCGGCGTCGAGCTCAGCCGCCGCCTGCTAGCCCTCGTTGTCCGTTGCCGCTGCACTCCGCCGCGTCCTCCGTGAAGCAGGCCAGCGGGGCGTCGAGTTCGGGTGCCGCCTGCCAGCTCTGTCGTCTCTTTTGCTGTTTCATCGACCTCTCCCCGTGTTTTTTCACCTGTTAATGGCGATTAGGCCCCAAATTCACCACTATTTGGCCCGATTCCTACAATTAGTTTCAATTTCATACATCTAGGGTCAGATTTATCACTCAGAGCATTTAGAAGGAGGGGAGCCAAAAGTTCAAATTCCTACCCATCCCGTAACCATAGATGCAAAATCATCAAATTTCAGAAATCCTAGCCGCCGCCGCACATGAGCTCGAGGAGAAGCGCGTCCGGCCGGCCTCCATCATTGCGCATCGGCACCACGCATCCGACCACCTCCTCGCATGAGCTCAGGGAGGAGATCGCCACAGCCGCCGTGAAGTCCCACGCGGCGCGTCGTTTGATTTCACCGCACGAGGTACCACCGAGGATCCCTTGACGGAGCCGTGTTGCTTGTCAGGGAATCCTTGAGGGAGCTAGCGCCGGGAAGGAGCCACGCTGCCATCTCCACCGTGGCCGTGCACTCCCCACCGGTGCCGCCGACGGCCACCGCCGCCGCCTCCGCCATGGCCACGTACTCCCCGCCGGTGCCGAAGCCGACGGCCGCCACCGCCGCCGAGCAGGAAGAAGAAGCGGGGAAGAGAAATGAGGCGCGGCGAGGGAGGGGCAAATCGGAGGCAAGGGCGCGAGATGGAAGGCGAGATGGCGAGGAAGGCTCGTTTGGCAAAGATGCCATGCGCGGGACCTCGGATGCCGATCGGGATGGCGATGGGAGTAGTATGGAGAAGCTGTTGGATGCTGATTTTAAGTGAATTTATCTATTTTTAATCTATTCAACTCCTTTTACATAGTCTCTTGGAGATGCTCTAAGGTCTTGTTTAGATGTATCCTGTAAATTTTTTGAAAGGAAATTTTTTCACATTTGAGGTATTAAGTATAGACTAATCATAAAAAACTCGTATGTAACTACGAAACAAATTTATTAAGACTATTAATCCGTCATTACACATGTTTACTGTAGTAATTTTGTGTCTAATTATGGCCTAATTAGACTCGTTAGATTGAATCTCCATGCATGTGCCGAACATATTCGATGTGATAGTTTTGGAATTTTAATTTTTGCATCTAAATCAGGCCTAAATCTGAATTGATATGCAAATCCTGGCAAAATTCAGACAACTCAATTCAAACTTGGGGCAAAATTCGGGCAGAATCACGAGTGCTCGTGAAACAAAACACACTGCAAGCTCCCCGTCGCTTCCACCCTCTCATCTGCTCCTCGCCAAATCGCCGACCACCTCGCGCCCCCGCACGCCGCCGCCGTAGATCTGGTGGAGTAGGTCCCGGGAGCTCCGGGCGCGCGGTTCTAGAAGCTTCTGCGGTGGCGGCGCCGGTGGAGAGAGGAGGAGCCGGGGGAGCGAGAGGTGGCCGCGGGCTCGAGGTCCGTAAGCTGGGGTTAGGGCTCGGGCAAACCCTAGCAGCCGCCGCCGCCGCCGCAGGATGGCGTCGTACAGGCCGTACCCGCCGCCGCCGCAGCACCCGCCGCCCCCGCCACCGCAGGGCGGCTTCCCGCCGCAGATGAACCCGTACGCGCCGCCGCCGCCCCAGCAGGCGCCGTACGGCCGGATGCCGGCGCCGCCTTACCACACGGGTGCCCCGCCGCCGCCACCACCTGGCCCGCCGCCGCCGCACCAGCCGCAGTTCAATTTCGGCCCCGGGCCCCCGCAGCAGGCCCCACCTCCGCCGCAGATGTACTACCAGCCCCCGCCGCCGCCCTATGGCGGGACCAGCAACCCGCCACCTCCTCCCCCTTCGGCGCCACCCCCGCCTCCGTCCCCTCCCCCTGCGGCCCCGCCCCCGCCACCTCCGCCTCCAGCCCAGCTGCCGCCTGCCCAGGCCCCGCCGCCCCCCAAGGAGCAGCGGCCTAAGGCCGCGCTGCCGAGGGCCGAGACAGAGGAGGAGCGACGTGCACGGAAGAAGCGCGAGTTCGAGAAGCAGCGGGTGGAGGACCGGAAGCAACAGCAGATGATGCGCCAGACACAGGCCACCATTCTGCAGAGGACGCAGCAGGTGCGCACTTCACAGCAGCAGCCGTCATCGCAGAGTCGCCACCACCACCCACCGGGTGGCTCTCGGGCAGCAGCAACTGGGTCTCGCCCAGCATCAGCGCCTAATGCCGAGAGGTTTGAGAATAGGCTAAAAAAGCCAACAACATTCCTGTGCAAGCACAAGTAAGTCGAGCCAACTTTTGATCTTTGCAATTACTCATTGGGGACAGTTTTGCTCCTTTAGGTTTAAAGTGTGTTTGCGCCGGAATTTCAATTCCCAGAATGTGGTTGGGTAACTTAGTGTGTGATTGGTCATGCATGCCTTAGGGATGTAGAACTTGGCCACGCGTCTCATCCAATTAGTGAGAGTGACACAGGCTGTGTACTAGAAGTTAGTGCATTATTGTTGAATTCTAGTGCAGTTGGGACTAAAGGAGCATTCTTTTCTGAATTTGTTTCGTAGCTTCATGCCTTCATTGGATTTTTTGCTTCTTTATGTGCTTGGAGAGAAGTACTTCTGCTTTCTTTTGGCGAACTATTGAGAGTATAGTGCTTTAAAGGTTCATGAGTTGGTCTGCTGAGCAATTTTTTTTGTTATGAGTTGTAGCAGGGCAGGCACGTTAAGACTTAGGAATTGTATGAAAAGTGTTATTCTGACAAAATAACAGTTTTTTTCCATTACCTGTGTATCTAAAATAAGTTTCTGGATATGTACATGTTTTATGGAGCCTTGGACAGATCCTAATTTGTATCAAATATTTTAAATCTCAGTGATCTATGTCTATTAATTGTGCAATTGAATTATCCTTTTTCTTTTTGGTTAAAACAGGTTTAGGAATGAACTTCCAGATCCAAGTGCCCAGCTGAAATGGCTGCCCTTGAATAAGGATAAGGACCGGTATGCATCATTAATATACTCTCCTTTTTTTCAGTGCTATTTTGTTCTGTTTCTACATTTACTAGTGATTGGCATATTTGGAGTGGTACAACAGTACAAGTCACATTTCAATTTTGCTGATCTACCTACGAGGAAAGTCACTTTTGTTTGTATAAATCATAAAGAAGATATAACCCTACCCTTGTTTTTTGTTTCTGCTGGCTGCGAAGTTATGCCTTACTTTTGCTGTTGTATAGTCAATTGTTTGTTCATTTCATGCACTATGGAATGGGTAAGGACACACATTCATCCCTGTTGCACTGATGCCTAATGTGATTATTTGTGGGGGGTGATGGCTAGATTGATTTGAAGAATTGACTATAGGCAAGCGGGTTTTACTGTGCTAACATGGGTAAGCCATATGCCTGCTGGAGGTTTCTTCTGTACTACTCTTAGGCCAGTCTCAATGCAGTTTCATGGGAGTTTCATGAGCATTGGGAGTTTCATGAGCATTAAAACTCTTGACACATCAACATTTTTGCTGACATGGCAGTCTATTAAAGAGGGGAGAGAAAAGAATCGTTTCATCACCACGAAACGGCTCGGGCACGACTACCTAGTCCGATGAAACGGAATGAAACCCGCACTGAGAGCTTCATCGTTTCATCGGGGATCCAGTGCGCCCCCGCCGCCATCCCACGCTCGCGCTCCGCGCCTCCTCCCCCTCCCACGCTCGCGCTCCCCCTTTCTTCCCTTTTCGCACTCGCACGCCTCCAAATCATCCGTCACTTCCAAATCCCTCTTCTCTGGCGAAGAGGATAGCAATTTGGAGCATACCTCGGTGAGGGAGATGTCAGGCGGCGGCTTGACGTATCCCGGCGGCGCTCGTCTTCTTCAGAGACTCCCTATTCCCCATCCTCCGCCTGCCCCCTTCCTCCTATCCGGCCTCCACCATTCGCAATCAGAGATAAAGAAGGGCATCTGCGGCTCGTCTTCCCCGTCCCCGTCGCGGCCGCGACCTCGGCAGGAGCCCATGGGAGCAGCAGCCCCACGCTGGTGGTCGTGGGGAGATCCGGCCGTGACCTACTGCAAGCCGGGCCGCAGCCCCACCACCAAGTCAACCTGCTGGGATCCGTCAGTGCATTGCTTTCTTGAGCAATTTCAACCTGCGTTTTGTGTTTCCTGGCAATTGCAGCCATTTGTGCATTTCTATATAATAATTTACTTCTTTTTGTGTCTCAGACTTGCTGCTTATGCTTGCTGTCTCAGACTTTCAGTAATTTTTTTACAATTGAATTACTCAAGTTCGAAATTTCTGGACCTTTATAGAGCCATTTAGCAAGTTAATGAGTACTGCATGTCTAATTTTCTATCAGCAAGTTCATGAGTACAGCCAACGAGAAAACAAAGTCTAATTTCTATCAGCAAGTCTAATTTCTGAGTGGCAACAACGTTTATTTAGATACAATTGCAAAAGGCCATAGAGTTCTTATGGCACATTTGATCACAACATAAGGTACATATTAAATGATGCATTTTGTCTATGAAACCATGTGATGAAACTGTGCACTGAGAGTGCTAGTTTCATTTCTCTGAAAAGCTGACGTGGCAGTCTAGGTAACACATTGAAACCCCCCACTGAGACTGGCCTTAGAAGTGCTCATTTCACCTTACCAAAAATTGAAATCAGTAATTTCAATATTTCTGCATTGATCTATATTTGGTAAACTTACGTTACGTGAAGTCATAAATATGACATAATTGTCCTGTGCCACTGCCACCATGCTTTGTGTTTTGTGCTACTCTGCTTTACTGTTGTAGAGTATTTCCATAGCCTTCTGCTTCCTTTTATGCTACCTGCAGTTTGCTGGAAGCTTACTATGCCTTGACTCTTTATGTTGCTCTCAATGACCCTTTACTCTGCCATTTTAAAAGCTTTTAAAATTATCTTGGAGGCTACTATGCTTACTCTATTTTGCCGTGTGCTTCCTTTTCAGATATACCAAATACAGGATAACTTCATTGGAGAAAAATTACATGCCTAAAATGATTGTCCCAGAGGACCTTGGGATACCTCTCGACCTACTTGACATGAGTGTATACAAGTAAGGATTAGACCAAAGTACTGTACCAGTTTTCATGTGTCTGATATCTGTGTCTCTGAGGACTCATTCTAGTATCCCTAACTCGTACCAAACATGTCTCAGCCCCTCTGCTGTTCAGCCACCCATAGCTCCTGAAGACGAAGAGCTACTGAGAGATGATGAGGTCCTCACCCCTATTAAACAAGAAGGTATAAGGAAAAAGGAGAGGCCCACGGACAAAGGTGTTTCTTGGCTGGTCAAAACACAATATATATCTCCACTGAGTACTGATGCAGCCAAAACGGTAATGCACTAATGCATACTGAGTTTTATGTTGCAAGACTACATTACTTAACATATAATATATGTTGCTTGGCTATGCAGTCCCTTACTGAGAAGCAGGCGAAGGAAAGGCGAGAATCAAGGATGGGCCGTAATGCTTTCCTGGACAGTCTTAATGATAGGTTTGGTTCTCCTTTTATTCACACTCCTCTTTGGGTTGTCAAGGTTATCTTGTGCTGCAACATGCATGCCTGCTGCAGTATTGACACTATATTCCTGTTCATGTGTATATCAGAGAGAAACAGATCAAAGCCATTGAAGAATCCTTCAGAGCAGCCAAATCACGGCCTGTTCACCAGACTAAACGTGGGATGCAAGCTGAGTGGGTTATGCCTCTGCTACCTGATTTTGATAGGTATTTACTTCTCAGATGTTGCTTTATATGTACATTATTCCTTTTTGATACCAGATGTGGTGCTGGTATTTTACTGAGCTATGCCTTCTTACCTGTTTATTACTATATCTATGAAAAGAAAAGGCCCTTGCTTTATGGTTCAAAATTTTATTTTCTTTAACAGTAATCCGTGAATTTGTCCCTATTTCTTCATTACCTCTTTTGAGGTATAACTGCACCAAAGTTTACCTTAAGAAGCATATTGGAAGGCTAGAGAACTTATAACTCCTCAACCTTCTCTTTTCACCTAAACAGGTACGATGATCCGTTTGTCATGGTGAATTTTGATGGAGACCCGACTGCTGATTCTGAGCAGTACAACAAGCTTGAAAGACCCGTACGTGATGAATGTGAATCCTGGGTGAGTTATGTTTCCTCAATTTTTCTCTGCCCTAGGATTTCTTATTTAATTGCAATGCCCTCCTTGATATGGGTATAGTGTAGTGGAGATACTGTAGTGTAATTCAAATTTATGGCATGGAATTCTAGACCAGTGTTACCGGGACTTGTCCAATTTTTCTTTTCTTTTGTTGCGTTGACTCGTACTGCTGTGTCATCTCGCAAGTCGCAACAGATGTGATGCGGCTCGTACGTCGCAACAGATGTGATGCGGCTCGTACGTCGCAACAGATGTGATGCGGCTCGTACCAGACACCTCGTAGCCACATCAATTCAAAGGTAAAAGCTGAAGGTTTGAAGATATAGGTTAGGCCTACAGATGCGAGAGAAGAGCGGAAGATAGAGAAGAGAAGGGAAGGCAAAGGTGTCTGGTGCAGGAGATGGAGAACTGCAGCCATGCACACGGGCCAAATCCACTGAGGCCCTCTGGCAAAACTGTGAGCATTGGACAGACAAGGACATGACCTATCAGTTTTTATGTTGCTAATCCTCGTTGTGGGTGATGGCCGGCAGCAAGGAATTTAGAGTGGATGCCGCACTGTTGGCAAAGAAGAGAGAAGTAGCTAGAGGGGAAGAAAGATGGCAGCTGTTGGCTGCACAAGGGTTTAGGGCAAGTCATGGTTAGAGGTGGGCTAGTGGGCCAGGAAACGACAGTCCTCATTTATTTTCTTTTATTTTTCCTTTTAAAACCTGTGATGCATCATGCATGTTGGAATCAATCCATGGCATATTTATCAGTCAGGACTCAGTAGTGTGACACTACAGAAATGTTTTCTGTTCATTTTTTTAAAAAAATAAAAATATATGAGATAAACCTCTGAATCCTCTTTTCTATAGTTTGTGGAATTGGACATCCACACCTGATTTGGGCTTCAACACCCACACATATTTCTGGACATGCATCCCAAATGATACTACACCTAGGTGATGCCCTCCCTTATATTTGAAATGTTTTTATGTTTTCATGACAGGCTGTGATGAAAAGTTTTAGTGTCAATGGTACAGACCCTACAAAACAAGAGAAGTTTTTGGCATACATGGCCCCAGCACCCCATGAGGTATGACTTTGTTTTGGGTATATTTTGTATTCAAAACGTTATGCACTACCTACTTCTGATGGGAACTATTGTGGTTTCATCAGCTTGCTAGAGACTTGGATGATGAAGATGATATCCAGTATTCTTGGCTAAGAGAATATCACTGGGAAGTATGTGTTACTCTTTGATTGTGTCTATTAGCTGGTGGCACAATACTCATCCATTCCACATATGTACATACATATTCTTGTTTCTGATTCAGGTAAGAGGAGATGATAAAGATGACCCGACAACATACCTTGTCACATTTGATGAGGAGGAGGGTGCAAGATATTTGGTAACTTGTTATGTTCATTCTGAATTAATTTTGATGTATGGGAATGATTCATTGCACAGTAGTGTAAACCGATGCCATTTTTATGTCCTTTTTGCAGCCTCTTCCCACTAAGCTAGTTTTGCAGAAGAAGAAAGCTAAGGAGGGGAGATCTGGGGATGAAATTGAGCATTTTCCAGTGCCTTCCCGAATTACCGTGAGCAGAACAGCTCATGGTGGTACCATGGAGCGTGGAGAATCTTCTAGCATGCATGTATGGGTTCAATCTTCCTTGTATTTTGTCATGAAATCTCTCTTTTAGCTAAAACTTAAACCAAATAAGTTCTTTTTCTCTAAGTATTTTATGTAATCATTTTTCTCACTGAACCTATTGTCCAACATTATTGCTATTAATTAACATTATTGCTGTCACAATGACTAAATCTCTGTGATCGCTATGTCAGAATATTACTCGCTTTCTGTTCCTTTTCTATTCCATGTTTTACTCGATCACAGTACTAAGATAAACATGTGATGAGCACCCCCCCTATTGAATACCATTCTCTTGCAGTCTCAAACTATTCTCACTCTCAAAACATGAAATGAAAAAAAGAATAAAAAACAGTTGTTTTATGCATTACATGTACCATTGGACCTTTTAACTTAAGGTTTTCTTCCTAATAGGAGAATTTAAAGCGCCGAAGATCTCCTGTTGATGATGATCTTGATGAGCACCAAAAGCATTCTTGGGGAGATGTCGACCAATATAGTGGAGAAGAATATTCTGAGTGATGATCTAATAAACCATTTATCTTGCACCAACAAATTTGATCAGCACATATGAAGCGCTATAGATCTCATGCATATACTGTGGGGCCTTCATATGTGGTTTTATGGTGCATGGGCATGCAATGAGACATGCCTGACAGCGTGAAGGCATTCGGGCTTGGATGGTTTTTGAAGGAAAGGATGTGAAGCAAAGCTGAGTGCAGCCGATCTTCGAGACTTTGATTCTGTAGTGATGGTAGGAAGCGAGACATCTTTGTAAAGAATTCGGGTCTTGAACTCTTGGAGTGATCCTCAACTCTTTGTTTTGATAATATAGACTTCCCATTTTGCACATTGTTTTTTTTTTTGCCTTTTCACCACAATTGATTGTGTAAGTACAACAATTATTTACCTTAGGATTGACAGATCATATTATGCTAGCTGCCTCTTTTCTGGCACTCCTGATGATCTGCATATTGAAGTTCATATCTTTTTGCACTATGAACACCTTGTGAAAATTAGAGCAGCAAGATGAGAAGAATAAACAGCTGGTCCACATGTTCCAAGATTGTGAGATTATATGCATGTGTCGCCTGGTATAGTCTGTGTAATTACATTCATTTTCAGTAAATTCTTGCCCAAAAAATAATTGTTTAGATGGAAGAGTAACTATCAAACAGATCTTTGTGGTCCTTGTGCTGCAATTTTATTCCATAACATAATGGCGATGATATGATGGCTATACCGGTGTGGTATTAACTGTTGATAATGTTTTAGTGGCTGTGGTAACAGCAAACCTTCAGGCTTTAGCTGATATGCAGGAGACAGCTGTTTATTTCCGTAGCTGTATTTGCCTCATCTTCAGCCCTTGAGATTGCAAAGATCAGTTCCTGTGGTGGCATCCAGGTATCCTTTGTCCTTCATCTACTATTAATGTACTATTGAATCTATTTTTGTAGTTTTTATGATGGCATTCAACGTTGACATATTATTTTCACCTGCTGATAGGTTTGGCGACTTTTTATGGATGCTAAGGTATTGGATTCCCCTCAAATAACAGCAATTGGTACGTATGATATCCTCTTGTCCAACACCATGGTTCCTCTCCAGGAATCATATACGGACTTTAACATGAGACATGACTTCCATATGCTCTTTAAGACATTGTTACCAGTCATTTATAACTATGGGATTCTTGCAACCTCTATATTATGCATTCTTTTTGAGATACATGTTGCATCGTTATTGCGCCCTGTGCACCTACTCAATTTCTTCAGGTCCTTGGAATTGTAGGTCCATCAAATACTGTCCTCTTCATTCTAGAGACTAGAATTTTTGGAGCCATCGGATACTTTTGAAAAATGATCATGTTTATGTGTGCCTGATTGGAGATTTTTTTATTACCTCTTACCAGCTCCTTAAGTAACTTATTCAGTTTAATTTGTGCTGATAGTTATTTGCATGGCCAAAGTTGGCAGGCTGCAATTCACATAATTTCTTTTTTCCATTCTTGTTAGTCCTGGCTGGTCATATTTTAGAATTTCAGTTGTTGAATTGGACATACTTATATTTCATTTTGGATTTAGTATTTGAAATATTGGATTATTTGAATGCTACTTTGTCTCGTCAGTGCTTATTGAACTTTTTGTTTGTTTGCTAGAAGTTGTCGCTTGTTTTTTAGTTACATTATATGCTCTAGATTAAACGATCCAATTTTATCCGTGAAACAGGAGAGGTGATATTAGAACCCTGTGAAACGATGTGCCCAGAAGTTACATGATGGATGGGACTCCATTGAGTGCATCAGAAAGATGCTCATGTGCTGGTCGGTTTGATGTTTTATTGTTTCACTTGCTGGGTTCCCCAGGTAGCGTATACAAACAACGAGCCAGTAACTTCTTCATTTTAAAGAAGACAGCATGTTGTTGCTGCACAAGAACTTTATTAGATTGAATTGTCTTTTATGTCAGCCGGCCCAGCCTTTTTCTTTTCTTGTTTCTTTTCCTTTTTCGTTTTTTTCCCGATTGCATCATCAAGCATGTGTAATTATTCGCATTCATCCTGCCAGGAAAAGAGTCCACATCATATGGGCAACTTTGTTGTCTGCTTGCCTCCTTTTTTCTTCTTCTTCTGATGCTACGATTATCTGTTTAGCTTGATGTAATTGTGTCCATAGTTGAACAAATGTGTTGCTACTTCTGTTGCCTTGTTGATGCTCCTGGTTTGATGTACGTGGAATGTTCTCATGATACCCAAAGAATGGTGCCAAATTACGCCATTCGCATGAACGATGAGAAAGGTGAGTACACATTACATCATGTGAAGTTCATCAAGATTTTAGAACATAACACGAACCGCTGGAAGGTGACATGAGCTGCTGTGAGCTGTCTGTAGAGTGTGTAGAGATCGTAGTAGTACCATAGTCCTGTCCATGGGCTGTGACAAGCCTCTAGATTTCTTAAACCATACAAACCAAAGGAGAGAGATACAACCTAACAGGATGCAGATAAGCTGCCAACTTTTGCCACTACAAATTATTGATCAAGCTTCTTGTTTTCACAAATCTCCAATGTTTTTGACGCCAAGGTGTCGTAATCGATAAGCGACGAGATGGGATGATGAGGGGTGGTCACTTGAAGTTCTTGTTGCCTCATGCCTTCCTCATGGAGTGGATAGATTTGCAATCCTTGTTTGCTCGAGTTTACATGGGAACTATTTAGTGGATTGGATCAGGGTTGAACTTGAGCGACTCCCTCCATATGAGCTCCTTGATATCTTCTTCGGTGAGCGATGGCTGCTCGAAGTCAAAGCTGAAAGGCGCTGGGCAAACGGGTTCGTCATTTATTTCGTGGAGGGAAGCCAAGTACGGGTGGCATAGAGCCTCATCAACTGCAATAGCACAAAGAAAGGGAGAAATGTTAGCATCTTTCAAGAGTTGCTTGTTATCTTTTTCATGATGCAATAACAGTATCTACATGGGTGTTTAGTGTTCTATCATAACTTTTAGGGCTTTTGGGGGGGACCAAATAGACAGTAATTTTAAGATGATATTCATACTTTCCTGTCTGGATGACGGTGATTGAGACAGGATTTAGCTAAAATTTGAGCTAAATCCTGGCAAAATCTTCCTCATCCAGATAGGTGTCTCATACATTTTACAATGCAGCAAGTTCATGCAGGGCTGCAAGATTACCAGTAATCCTTTTGCTCGGATCAAACACAAGCATCCTCTCAAGCAAATCCATGGCACCACTAGACATAGTGGGGAACCGCGCACGGAAGTGTTGCTTGGGGTATTGAGGAAGGGACCTCACGTATCTGCGGGCGTTATCGCTTCGGAGGAACCCAAGGCTTGTGTCATCAGGTGACCCTACCAGCTTTTGGATCAAGAATGAACAAGAGTTACAAAAACATTACTGAGAGCAATTCTGAGGCATTACCATTCAAGTGTTACAAGACTCATTTTCATCTGCAATTATGTCAACCTATACTACATTGAAACTGAAATACTGTAATCTTAGACCCTTTACCAAAATTGTACAGAAGATTGCACAAAAGGGGGAGAAAGAAAACAACTTCTGGTGAAATCAAAACCATACCTCGGTTATTAGCCTCAGCTGATGAACATAATCCTTTCCAGGAAACAGAGGCTCTCGAGTGACAATTTCACCGAGGATGCAGCCTACTGACCACATATCAATAGCCTGAGTATACTCTGAGCAGTTCAGCAGGAGTTCAGGCGCCCTGTACCACCGCGTAACGACGTACTCCATCATGAAGTCAGTTTCAGTTGTGGTCCTTGCTAGCCCAAAATCCCCAATTTTCAGGTCACATTTGGCATTCAGCAGCAGGTTGCTCGGCCTGAGGTCTCTGTGCAAGACATTTGCCGAGTGCACGTACTTCAACCCTCGAAGCAGCTGATACACGAAATACTGCAATAAGGGAAACTAAGAGAGTCACACTGCCAGGTGCAGCCTGGGGGTTGCAACGAGATGCCGATGGGAAAAAGAAAAGGAAAACAAAACAGAAACATGAAACAAATGACACTTGAAATTTATGAGTGCCACGAGGTGAACTGCGTCTCGGACGACAAAACATTGTACCTGACAATGATCATCAGTTAATGGCTGGTTCGATCGTAGAAGGTGATGAAGATCAGTGTCCATCAACTCATAAACGATGTAGACATCGTTGAAGTTCTCCCTCCTGGGTGGGCGTATGATGTCCTTCACTGAAATAACCTGCAGAAAAGGGTAGATGCATGCTGTCACAAGTCACCTGAGCCAGAAGTACAACTACTATACCGAGTCATTCTATAATACCTAATAATGCATTGTATCATACTAATTTAAGACAAAATATAGGTTCCATGCCATAGGTAGGATTAAGATTGCTGAGACCGATGATGCGGTTGGCACAACACTGAGAGAGTGACATTTTGGAAAACAAGGAACACCAAATTAATGTCTTTAGAAAAAGAAGGGATATATTTACAGAGATAATCATGTTTGCAGTGATTAAAAACAATCATTATTGGCAGTTCATGCCTAGAGCCCTAGACTAAGGAAATGGATGGTTTTGCTTCGAGAGGGAATCACCAGAAATTTTGGCAGATCTCCTCAGGACGGCTTACCTTTGCAAAGAACTACAGATCGAGTTAACCATGGTTAAATACAATGGCAAAAAGAATTCATATGGATCTTGATCTGACAAGAGTGCAGCTTCTCGACCACATGGATTGCCACAACTCACAAGCTAGAGCCACAGGAGAAGGGGTCACTCACGTTTTCATGATTCATGTGCCTCAGCAGCTTAATTTCTCGCAAAGTGCGTTTCGCATCGATCTGATTGTCGAATGCATTGCCGATCTTCTTGATGGCAACCTCCTCGCGAGTCTGCGCATTGACAGCAGCACTGGACAAAAAGAATACATTATTAAGTAGTAATAATCATTAACAGTAGCGTTTCTCATGCATGGTGGCCACTGAATGGAAAAGGTTAACAAATAAAGACTAAGATGTATATTGATTTTCTCATGTAAGGATTTTTTTTTTCAATAGCGTTTTATTAAGACGGGATACCTAAGCTTATGACTCAAAAGTCATCAAAACCTAGATGCATCATGGATGTGAAAGTTAAATTGACGTGAGGGGGTGATTGCTTTGCTTGCATGTATGTTTCGATTAGAACAACTCCTGTAGAAATTAAACTTGATGCTCGATCAGTACAATATTGGTAACCCCCACAATTCATCTATATGCCAAAGTGTAGTATATGATATCTGAATATCTGATACTATATGCATGTAGGCCAAGCACCACCTAGTAGATGCAAAAGGTATTCGTTCTTAGCTGGGAAGGCCTTTGCTTCTTGCTCAGGCGACGCACTGCCACGAGGGCGATCGCAAAGCCTTGACCAAGAAGGCAAGAAGAAGCAGGTTGTTCCAGCATGCAAATCTTTGGTACGAGAGTCAGTAGATCAAAAGCTTCCAAAAAGAAGAAGAAGAACAGAAAAAACAGCGACCCGGTTGCCGATCGATCGACATGGCCGGAGAGGAAGGAGCTAGCAGAGAGTAGAGAGGGGCGACGACGGGCATGAACAGCAACAGGCACGCACCAGATGATGCCGCAGGCGCCGCGGCCGACGGGCCGGATGGGCGGGACGTACTTGGCGGAGACCTCGAAGAGGTTGCCGTAGACGTTGTACTGCACGTAGCGGCCGCCGTGCGTGTGCGTGCCCTTGATCTGCGCCTCCCCGCCGTGGCCGAGCCCCAGGCACCCCCCGACGCCGGCGCCGCCTCCGCCTCCTCCCCCCTCCATGCGCATCGAACGACGACGATCACCACCTCCGATCCGACCCGCGCCGCCGCACGTGACCAACAATAAGCCGATGATCTAGCTCGACGCCGGCCGGCCGCGCAGCAGCGAGAGCGAGCTCTGGGAGAGGATCGAGCGGAGAGGAGAAGCAGCGGCGAGGAGAGGACACGGCAGGAAAGGAAGGGAGGCTGCGAACGAGCGAGCGGGCGGCGCGCGCGTGGTTGGTTGCGCGGAGGCCAGGGAGGGAGGAGATAAGGGGGAGCGTTGGGGAAAGTGGAAAAGGCGGGAGCTTTTCGTCGAGCGGAAATCGAAGTCCCGTGACGCCCAAAGAGGAGTTTGGTTGCTGTTGCTGTTGCTGCTAATGGCTGTGGACAGCAGCAGATCGATGCAGGGATCTCCTCTTCCAGGCCATTCCTCATCTCCATCCATCTCCTGCAGCAGCCATCCCTTTCCTAATAATAACTCCTCCTTGGCTAGATATATAGCTCTGCCTCTTACAGCAGTTTAACTATTGGGTTTTGCTGCTGCCTGATAGATGTATGAACTCTGCTGTGGTCTGGCTTGCTTCATGCCTTCATCTGTGGCAGGAAATGCAGACTACTGTGCAGACCATGCATATGCATGCAGGAGTGAGCTAGAATGGTCAGCATGGGAGTTCTTCGTTCTCTCTTCAAATTAATGTTCTCTTCAGAGATAAATGTACATGCGTGGTGCAGACTTGAACGGATCAACCTGTACGCAATACGCATATATACTCAGCTGCAGGCAGACCTGAACGGATCGAAAGAAAACAAATGTTCTGCGTGTCTGGGCTCATAACAGACTTGATGATGTACAGTCTATCAAATTAAATTCAGTATGATGCGCCTGGGAGATAGGGTTTAGAAAATATAATGATGATACTAGAAAGTTCTGATCATTTCCAACCGTTTTTACCTCCATTTTGGTTCCTGCTGGGAGATCCATAGCATTCTCAAGCAGGAGAGGAGCAGCGCACCATGTCATGTGTGGCCTTCTCGATCAAAACCATAGGATGCCGCATGCCTGCTGGATTTCTCTGAAAGCTTCAGGTCTTTACTCTATTTTCACTTGTTTCCCTTCTCTGTTCTACGAAATGGGTACTCGTTTGTGCCGGCTGCCCAGCAAAGGAGTGCTCCCTTAAATCTGTCCAAAGTCCAACCATCTTAAGTTCGATAAAATATCTACAAAATTTACCAGCAATACTTTATGGTACCGAATAAGTTTGATTAGTTTTCATGTACCTACTTGGTGTCAGGCTGTCCGTACTCGTCGTACTCTAAACTCATCATCTAAATTCATCATCTATCAAATTAAATTCAGTATGATGCGCCTGGGAGATAGGGTTTATGTGGCAGAACCGTCAAATTAAAACTCTAATTAAGCGTAATGACCGTCATATGAACACATCAGGCGCATTAGATTAACGGCTTAATTTGGCGATCCTTTCTCAACCCACGGCCCGATCGAAACAACACCGGAAGTCCCACGCGAAGGCGGGCGCAGATGGTACAAGCACAACGTAATACTTTAAAATACATACACAACAACATTCTGGAACGATTAATTTTTACAAACCGAGATCAAATATCCATAAACTATACATAAGTTGCATAATTTACAAAAACTTTACAATAGTTATGACTGAAGTGCGAATGTAAAAGATCATACTGCTACTCTAGCTTTCATCAGTTTTGAACTTTCAGGACCGGTCAGACCGGTTCTCCCATCCGGTCAGACCGGTCGGCACTGCCTGCCGACACCACCGGTCAGACCGGTCTGCGCAAAATAGAGGGTCCGCACACTCAACCCTCAAGTGTACAACCCGACGGACTCCCAGCCTAGGGGTCTCGCTCCACGACCTCCCACCCCTCTGCATCCCGCCGGATGAACTTGACACAGCAGGGACAGAAGTCCACGTCCGAGTGTCCTGTAATAATATTATGGTAACAAACCCTGAGTATTCTAGGGCGCGATTGGTTTCCCGCATCAGCCTCGAGCCAGGCCTGCGGGATGCATCTCTGCCATGTTTGGTTAACTGCACGAGGTACCGAGCCTGTCTCCGGCCATGCAAAAGACACCCACGATGCTGGCTCTGGAGGAACGCAGAAAACGGTCGTATCTGGCGAGCCAGGCTGACGTGGTGCAGGATGAGTGCTCGGTAGGCGCGCAGATAGGTAAAAAGCTGGTGCACAAGCTAGTTGTACAGGTATCCAAACAAAATTCGCTCGCTGGCCTGGCTGCGTTAAAACAAAAACCAAACAAAAACCCCTGCACCTCAAAAGCCTGGCCGGCGGGAACCTGGTAAGCTGGTGCGAGCCAGGCTGCAGCCGGAAGGAAACCAATCGCGTCCTTAATACGCAGCAAGGCTTACCCGACCAGTGGGTATAACTTAGCCCACATATCTAGATATGCAAGACTTTCTGGCTGGTGGTTGTTTTGACATGTATATAGGTGTCATAAATTTGAAATAGTAGGATGTGCACCGGGGCTTGCCTTGAGTCTGCTGCTCAACACTAGGGTGAGTTGGGCCTTGGGCCGACTCCTCGCGACCCTCCTGCTGCGGGGCTTGCCCCTGGGGCCCCTGTGGCTCCGCAACCACCTCGTATACGACCTCCTCCGCCGCGGCTGCTACACGTATGCATATGCATATGACATGAGAAATGCATGCACGATTTATAAAAATTACAAGTAATTAATACCCAAATAAATTTCCAACTAACTGTGTCAACAACCACCTATTTACCCCTACTCAGCCCAGTTATACCGGTCAGACCGGTCCACCCGACCGGTCAGACCGGTCCCCCTTAGCCTACCGTGATACCGGTCAGACCGGTCCCTCCGACCGGTCAGACCGGTCCTACCCAGACCAGAATCTAGAAACCTTGGCGCGGCGAAAATCGCCCACCAACTCCAAATACCTTCTAGGATCTAGTTCAGGGGTTCATGTGGATGCTTTTGACCAGAGGAAACCACCTAAAACCTTCTAGAACAAGAGATCGATCCAACCCTAACCTATTTACCTTGAATGGCTCCTCCCCCACGAAGAACTTGTGATCCCGCGTCACCCCATGGAGGAGAACATGGGGAAGTTGATCCTCCACCGATTTGAAGCTCTCCCCGCCCTTGGAATCCAATGGAGAGGAGGGATTTGGAGGTGAGGGTTTGAGGGAGGAGGGAGCTCGGGAGAGAGACGGGCTGGGCGCTAAGGAGGATGAATGAGTCGTTGGGAGAGAGAGAGAGGAGAGTGATTTAAATACTGTGGGGCCCAAAACCACCAACTCTGTTTAGACCGGTCAGACCGGTCGCCCATACCGGTCAGACCGGTCCGGGCTGAACTGGCCCAGACTGATAGAAACAAGTTTGAGTTGGTGATTTGTCGCCTGAGTTTTGAACTAATAACCATGGTTAATTTAATTATAAGTAATTAACACCTGTGGTGTTACAATCCTACCTCCTAAAAGAAATCTCGTCCCGAGATTTAGAATGAAAGTGCCAAATTGAAAGATAGGAATGGGTGGGTACCTGGATATGCTTGTAATAACTCAGGACATTTGGCCTGAACAAATTCCTCCGTTTCCCAAGTAGCTTCTCGCTCGGAGTGATGACTCCATTGCACCTTATAAAATTTGCTAACTTGGTTCCCAGTGACCCGAGTCTTGTAATCCACTAATTTCACCGGATGCTCTGGATAGACAAGATCGGGCTCCAGCTGCACATTCTTCATATCAACAATCTTGGTTGGAACACAGAGGCATTTCCTGAGCTGAGAGACATGGAATATGTTATGCACCGCGGATAATTGTGCAGGAAGTTCCAGGCGATATGCCACTGGCCCACACCGCTCAATAATAAGAAAAGGCCCAACGTAGCGAGGTGCAAGCTTTCCTTTTACTCCGAATCGCTGGATCCCTTTCATTGGAGATACCCGCAAATAGACGTGATCTCCCACTTGGAATGAGATAGCTTGTCGTTTCTTGTCCGCATAACTCTTTTGGCGGGACTGCGCAGCTTACAAATTTTTCTGTATGAGCTAGACTTGCTCCTCAGCTTCATGAACTATATCAGACCCAAAGAAATTTCTCTCCCCAGCTTCCAACCAATTTAATGGTGTTCTACACCTCCGCCCATATAATGCCTCAAAAGGAGCCATTTTGATACTCTCTTGGTAGCTGTTATTGTAAGAAAATTCTGCAAGTGGCAGACATTCATCCCACTTTTTACTGTAAGAGAGTACATAGGCTCGCAGCATATCCTCCAGAATTTGATTGAGCCTCTCTGTCTGACCGTCCGCCTGAGGGTGATAAGCTAAACTACGAATGAGCTGAGTACCGAGGGCTGCATGTAATTGCTCCTAGAAGCGTGCAACAAACTGGGCACCACGGTCAGAAATAATAGTCCGGGGTACCCCATGCAAGCTAAGGATCCGACTGATATACAACTCAGCATAGTGCTGTGTCCTATAAATGGTCTTCAAAGGTGGGAAATGGGCTAACTTCATGAGACGGTCCACAATCACCCAAACAGAGTCATACCCCTTTGAGGTCTTGGGAAGCCCAACAATGAAATCCATACTAATATCTTCCCACTTCCACGATGATATACTCAGGGGCTGCAAGGGACCAGCTGTTCTCAAATGGCTCGCCTTCGCCCTTTTGCAAACGTCACACTCAGATACATATTGGGCAATTTCCCGCTTCATTCTTGTCCACCAGAATCGCTGTTTCATATCTTGATACATTTTATTGCTGCCCGGGTGAATAGAATATCGGGAAAGATGAGCCTCATCAAGAATTTGTTTTCGAAGTTCAAAGTTCTTAGGCACTACTAACCGATCTTTGAACCAAAGAACCCCCTCACTATCTCGATGGAAGCATTGCACCTGAGGATCATCCTCACTGAGCCGTTGCCTGATCTTATCCATGCCCACATCATTCTTCTGAGCAGTAATAATCTGATCTCAAAGTGTAGGTGTGAGGGTAATATTAGCAAGTGTGCCCTCAGACACAATAGCCAAGTTCATCTTCTCCATCTCTTGGAACAAGGTTTCATGCAGAACTATAGCGGACACACAGCTACAACTTACCTTGCGACTTAAGGCATCGGCTACAATGTTAGCCTTGCCCGGGTGATAATGAATCTCCAAATCATAGTCTTTGATCAATTCTAACCACCGTCTCTGGCGCAAATTTAGTTCACTCTGGGTAAAAATATACTTGAGACTCTTGTGGTCTGAGTATACGTGCACTGGATTGCCCAAAAGGTAATGACGCCAGATCTTTAATGCATGCACCACCGCTGCTAATTCCAAATCATGGATTGCATAATTTTCCTCATGCCGGCGAAGTGCTCGGGAGGCATAAGCAATCACTCGCTGATCCTGCATAAGGACGCAGCCTAGTCCTGTACCTGATGCATCACAATACACATCAAAAGGCCGAGTGATATCTGGCTAAGCGAGGACAAGGGCAGACGTCAGAAGCCTTCTCAAAGTCTGAAAGGCCAGCTCACATTTGTCATCCCAACTAAATCTCACACCTTTCTTGAGTAACTCAGTCATGGGCCTAGCAATTTTAGAGAACTCCAGTACAAATCGGCGATAATAGCCTGCTAGCCCCAGGAAACTCCGGATCTCTGAAACAGACTTTGGAGTCTTCCAATTCAGGACATCCTGAATCTTGCTAGGATCAACAGAAATCCCCTTGCCTGAGATGATGTGACCCAAGAACTGGACTTTCTTGAGGCAGAAATCACATTTGCTGAATTTGGCATACAGCTTGTGTTCCCGCAGGCGCTGAAGCACAATGCGGAGATGCTCTGCATGCTCTTCTTCATTCTTGGAAAATATCAGGATGTCGTCAATGAAAATAACGACAAACTTATCTAGCTCAGGCATGAACACCGAGTTCATGAGATACATGAAATGAGTAGGGGCATTGGTTAGCCCGAAAGACATGACTAGATATTCATAAAGCCCGTATCTGGTGGAGAAGACCGTCTTGGGAATATCTTCAGCTCTAGTCTTTATCTGATAATAACCCGAGCGGAGATCAATTTTTTGAAAATACCTGGGCCCCGAATAGCTGATCAAACAGGATATCAATCTGGGGAAGTGGATACTTATTCTTGATCGTGACGGCATTCAAAAGTCTATAATCCACAAACAACCTGAGGCTTTCGTCTTTCTTTTTCACAAAGAGTGCAGGACATCCCCAAGGTGACGTGCTAGGACGGATATAACCTTTATCAAGCAGTTCTTGTAATTGTTTCTTTAACTCTGCTAATTCATTAGGTGGCATCCGATATGGCCTCCTGGAAATTGGCGCCGTGCCCGGTTGCAGTTCAATAGCAAACTCCACAGCACAGTCAGGTGGCATGCCCGGTAAATCATCCGGAAAAACATCCGGGTATTCACATACCACTGGTATATCCTCTACCTTCTTGTCCTCGACCTGATTCACCGTATGAGTCAACGGCGCGGGACTCATAAGACACAGGGTCATAGGACCATGAATAGGAGAATTTACGTGCACCGCACGTGATGAGGTGTCGAGAATAGTCCCATGAAATTTCATCCAATTCATACCGAGGAAGATATCCACTTTCTGGGTTGGCAACATGATCAGATGGGTCGTAAAATTTTTCCCTGAAGCCGTAGAGGCACTTGCTTGGTAGTCTGATTGGTTATCAATTGACCCCCAGGTGAATGAATATGATACGGCTTCGACATGGTTTCTAAACCCAGCCCAAGTCTAGTAGCACACTCTTTACTAATAAAGGCGTGAGATGCACCCGAGTCAAACAACACAGTAATGGGTTGATCATTTATAGAGAACATACCTTCAGGTGTCAGTACATTTAAATACAATCAATGCACATTAGTTAAACCTAAAAGAAACAAATGTGGGAAATTAATTCAAAGGGAAAGGGTCAAATAAAAGCCAAAGTATACAAGAGAAATTAAAGGAGAAAGAAAAAGGAGTGAAAAGCTACTCAAAATTCAATTCAAAAATATGCACAAAAATTTAGTTGGCTCATGAGAGGTGCTTCAATTGACATGTGCTCAATTGAACTTCAGCCAAAAATCAATCAAAAATAGAATAAAACTAAAGTCTTTTTGTGCAAATTTGCAAATTTACAAATAGTTCAAAATGTGAGTTTCAAATGAAATTTTGCATAACACAAAAGTTGAAGATCTTGAAAAGTTATGCAAGATTGGTATTCAACACTTTTTCATTTGAGCCCTCAAAATAGGAGATATTTTTAGTTTACCGACAGGTCCCTGGACTTTCAGAAATCACAAAAACACCCTCACCTCCATCTCTCTCCTCTCTGGTGCTCTGTTTCGCGCCGCCCGCCGCCGGTGGACTTCGTCCACCGCGCGCCCGCGGCCAAATGGACCCGGGGAACCCCTCTGGCGCCACCTGGCCGGCCCCTTGGCACCTTCCCACGCGCACACGCGTCCCAGGCACGCTCCCGAGCCGCCACGCCACCCCCGCCATGCGCCGCGCCGACTGGCCGCTCCGCCCACTCGCCGTCGAGTCGTCCAGGGCCAAATCGACCGTCCCCAGACTCACTTCCCTCGCCCAGGAGCTCCTTGGCCTATAAGAACCCCCAGAACTCCACCATCGCGCGGCTTCCCTCCCTTCTTCCTCCTCCCGCCGCTCCGCCATGGCCGGCGAGATCTAGCTCGCACGGACCGGCCACCACCGCCCTGCATTGTCCCATCCAACCACCGCAGCAGTTTCGCCACCTCCTAGTTAAGCTACACGTGCACGGAATCGAATCCAAACCTCCTCCCGACGCCGTTCCTCTTCTGCGCCGCCGCCGGCGAGCTCGGGCTCACCGCGGACCGGCCAGCCCAGAGGGAGTCCGTGCACGACAGCTACCCCAGGCGCATCCTCAAGCTCACGCGGGGCTCATGCGCGCCCTGTTCCCCTACCCCGAGCCCTCCTTCACCTCCAACGCCGACGAACCAAACAACCGCCCCGCCATTGACGCCGACGAGCTCGAGTCCGTGCACCAAACCCTCGAACGCCGACCAGGGTAGGTGTTCCTCGATCCCTACTCTCCCACGCGCCTCCCCGTGGCAGCCCCGGTAAGCCCTGCCTAGCAGAACACCACCGGCAAGATGCCACGGCGGAGAAGGCCGGCGAAGGGCCCGGTTGTAATTTCTTTTTTTCGTTCAAGGGTGTGTTTGCAAGTATTCCAGTGTATACCAGTGAACTTCTAAAATGCAGAACAAATCATAGAAAAATCGTAAAAATGTAAACTCAACTGATCTGGAATCCTTGTAACAAGATCTACAAATTTTGTAACAGTCACATCTTCAGAAACTCAACCAAATTTAATCTAGGAAAAAGAATAAGAAAATCGACCTATGCATGTTCAGGAAGTTCTACTCAACAAATGACCTTGATTTTTGGATATGTTATCACTAATGGAATATTAAGATCACAGAAAAAAATATGACACCCAACCAAAACAGTTATCATGTTGGAACTATCAAGATTCTCTAATCTATTGCTAGCTTTCTCGATTTAATACTGGAAAATATACACATGAAATTGCTCTGGAATTTTTACTGAGTACATGTGTAACTGAAAAATTATTAATACATAAATTTCACATTTATTAGAGGTCGTTTGCTATATACCATGTTTTATGCTTGCTTAATCAACTTATTTCATCATATATATTTCTTATGCTCAAAAAAATCTATATTTATTTATGAATTCTCATTTTATCTCTGTGATCCTTTCTAAAAATTTTTAGCTACAGTTACTGAGTTTTGCTTTGGTGAATAATCATGCTTTGCATCTTAGGGCTAGATTTACTATTTTTGTTCTGAGTAAACTACAATGTACCTGATCTTGATTTTTGGACATGATCTTTTTTAGAGTATGTTCTATCTGTAATAAAAATTTCATATGCAGTACTAGTTAAATGCACTTTGAGAAATTTATGCTAATCCATGTTAAGTTAAATGCATAACTAATTTATCTGGTGGTTATAAAGCTCGATAATATTTCTGGAGTATGTTTAGCTCATGAATAGGCTCTGGTAAAAATTCGAGAATCATATTCCTAGTATAACTCTCTGTAGGATTAATCTTTGTTAATGGCTTGCTGTTTTTGTTCTTTTTGTCACCCCTGCTGTATAAGTGAATAAAATCTGGATAAATTACAGTACTGAGTATATGCTTTGTAGATGCTCCCATAAAATTTGTAGCACCAGAACCCATGTTTAACGTTCTGTACAAAAAGGTGAAGCAACTAGAGTAATCCACTTGCATGAATAGTTATAGTTTTTGCTTTATGGTTAGATGCTGAAATTTATACCATGAATGCTTAAGTTGGATCTGTGTTACTTTAGTGTTTCATCACTAGCTCATTATTTGTTTTGTTGTTATGAAATAATAAAAGCATGCTATGTGTTGAATTTGAAAATGAAAACAAAAACCCCACTCATTTATGAAGAAACATAATGATGGTTACTACTCTATAAATGACTGCCCATGAAATGAAATGTGAAATCATCACTAAATTAACTTGGTTGAACTACAACTTTATCGTGAAGGAAAGAAATCGTTATCCATGAATAACTCATAATCTGGCACTGCATATAGAAGCAGTCAATCTCGCGGACGGTGACTACGAGTTGGTGCCCGCGGACTCTCGTGTGGATCAGGAGGCCATTTTGAACTATGCTAACTTGTCTCAAGACCTGGGCCAAGCCCCAGAGGCCTTTCTGCCTGACAGTGCCCAAGAAGGCAAGCCCCGGTGCATTATGCCTTATTTTCTGAGTTATTATTCATTTACCTAATTATGATGTGTTGTAATAGTTTCTTTCTGCATTAAGTTTCTAGGTGTTGATCGAAAACCTTAGATGCATGATCCCTAGGTACCTATGTTTGATCCCGGATCTTTTTATCGACTAGTTGCCATGCTAATTAGGTACGGTAGAAGTCGAGGGGTTTCCTGCCTCTCGTGAGCAAATAGGAATTTTGACTAACTTTAATTCCTGCTGAAATATAATGACAACGGGCGGGGTTGTGTAGTTGTGATACCCCGCTGGTGTAGTAAAAAATGACTAAGGTCGCGGTGTGTGGCTCATGTCGTTAAGCGTTTGAAAGTACTAGCCACATACCGAGAAATATGGTAATCGGTAAGCTTAGTACCTGATTGGACCGGCGAGTGGAACGATCTCGCACCCTCCTGGTAGAAGTAGGATTTATATTTTTGTCGCGACGTACGGGTGCAGAGTGGTCGGCCTCTGTAGTCGGGGAGGGTGTTCCGGATCCACGGACTGGAAAGAAAGGGGAAAAGTAGCGTGGGCGGGAGCGAAGTCGATCCCCATGTGTTTGGTCTAGGTTCCCCTGGCCAGGTTGAAATTCGATTCAGAATTGTCCGCCTCTCAAGGCATGAGATTGCTTAATGCTTTCGGTCACACAGAGTAACAAGTGGAACATGATGATGATAATACTGCTGGTTGATTAAATGGTTGCTCTACCATGTTTATGTAGAGTTAGATGCAAACTTAGAATGGTTAATCCAACTAGAAGATGGCTAAATAAAACCTGAAAATAAGGATCAACATTTAGTGGCGTTTTTGGCAAAACAAACCCCACCAACCAAAAAGCCTTGCATGTCTAGTTAACGGACTATGTTATATCCGGTGACGGGTCAGTCTTGTTGAGTATTAGTATACTCAGCCTTTCTTGTGGCACTGTTTTTCAGGTACTAACTTTGAAGATCTGTTTGCAAGTCTTACTTGGCCGTGTACCTTGCCTCCGGGTTGGTCCGTAGAGTGGGATGACCCTTCAGCTGGTGCTGACCACCCTCCCGCTGAGTGACGCTTTCGTACGGGCTTTATCGATGCGTCACGGTATCTCGCTAGTTATCTTTTACTACTTCCACTGAACAATGAGACTTGAATAATTGGAGTAGATGGAACTCTGTAGTACTTTGCCACTCTAAACATGGTTTGTAATAAATTTTCCTTTCCGCTGCAATCATTCTGAGATGTATGAAATGTTCTGTGTTGTAATCTCTGGGCTCACCTTCGTGTGAGTGTTGTCTGCTGATCCTGGAATAGTGTGGCTTTTATCGAGGCTTCACTCGAGGAACTACCGGTGACTGCCAATTTGGATCAGAGTTGCTTAGCAACAAAGATCAGTGCACCCGGGCCCAGTAGTTTTGGGTGGTTCCGCCACAGTGTAGTGCACCTACCCTGGCTTGAAATGAGCCACATTCTGCTTCTGGCTCTGCTGACTTGATTGCTGGCCTTGCTTTGGTGGCACCGGGCAGTTCCGTGCAAAGTGCCCCGGCTGCCCACAGTTGTAACATGGAAACGAATTGGGGCGTACCCCCGGTTGCTGCACCCAGACCTTTTGCTCATTCTGCTGAGGAGCAGGAGGCCTGACTGTCCCCTGTAGCTGAGTGTACTGAGGGGACCTGTATCCCCACTGCTGCTGTGGCTGGTGCTGAAAGAGGGCTCGTTGTGGGCCCGACTGCACCAGACGGAACCTCTGAGGAGCATTGCTAGAAGATCCTGCTGCCGGCGCCTTTCTCTTCTTTTCTGTCTTGTGAGCTAGGTGGGCGTCCTCCTGAATGATAGCCCCATTGACTAGCTCACTAAAGGTATCAAACTTGATCATGGCCAGGCGATCCTGGAGCTTGCTGCTAAGCCCCTGCCTGAAGCACGCCTGCTTCTTCTCATCGGTGTCTACATGGTACCTAGCATACTGTGCTAGTGTGTTGAAGGCCTGGGAATACTGTAGCACACTGTTATTGCCCTATTTCAGGGCCAAGAACTCGGTGAGCTTTCTTTTGATCACCCCCGCTGGAATATGGTGGGCCCTGAAGGCTTCCTTGAACTGAGCCCAAGTGAACCGAGTACCCTCAGGGAACATGGCCACGTGATTCTCCCACCATGTGCGCGCGGGGCCCCTCAGCTGCTGGGCTGCCAATCCTGCTTTATCCCCATCATTTTATGGGTGCAGGGTAAACTTGGACTCGATGGTCCGAAGCCAACTGTCCGCCTCCAGTCTCTCATCCGCTTTATGAAACAGCGGTGGTTGAGTAGTTAGGAACTCCGGGTATCCAGGAGCAGATGGCTGGTGGTGAGGCTCAGGCAGCGGCGCTCTGCCCTGCTGCACGAGCTCACGGAGGAGTGCGGTCTGCTCGTCGCGCCGGGTGAGCATGGCCGCAATGGCCTAGGCCAACTCAGGAGGGTTCGGTGGTTCTCCCATTCTGCATTCAATCATGATTGGATTAGTTACATTTTTCTGATTACATATAAATAATCATGACCGCAACTAATATCCAAATCATGAAAGAAATCACAGAAAATAAATCATTCAAACGCATTGTGGGGGTCTCTGTCTGTGCTCAACCGGTCAGACTGGTGCAACCGACCGGTCAGCATGGCGCTGCATGGGCTCGACGTAGATCAACCGGTCAGACCGGTGGTCAAGACCGGTCAGACCGGTCCGCAACAGAAATAAACTTCTAAGTCCTAACTGTGTACCCACCCTTTAAACCAGAATACTAACTGCAATTTGAAAAATCATAATGCCATGATGCATGATATAATGCATGAACTCCTGTACCAGTTTTCAAACACTACCAAAAATTTAAAAGCCATGATGCATGATCGTCCAACGTAAATCACTCAACCAAAAACTAAACATCTATTTACTACTCGAACACCGACTATATATATAGTCATGCTAAGTCAGAAATTCATGTTTAATTTATAATCTCTGAAAATTAGTCATGCTCGTACCACCCCCAGTGCGTTTCGACTCTGATACCAGCTGTGACAGAACCGTCAAATTAAAACTCTAATTAAGCGTAATGGCCGTCATTTGAACACATCAGGCGCATTAGCTTAACGGCTTAATTTGGCGATCCTTTCTCAACCCACGGCCCGATCGAAACAACACCGGAAGTCCCACGCGAAGGCGGGCGCAGATGGTACAAGCACGACGTAATACTTTAAAATACATACACAACAAGATTCTGGAACGATTAATTTTTACAAACCGAGATCAAATATCCATAAACTGTACATGAGTTGCATAATTTACAAAAACTTTACAATAGTTATGACAGAAGTGCGAATATAAAAGATCCTATTGCTACTCTAGCTTTCATCAGTTTTGAACTTTCAGGACCGGTCAGACCGATTCTCCCATCCGATCGGACCGGTCGGCACTGCCTGCCAACACCACCGGTCAGACCGGTTCCAGGGACCGGTCAGACCGGTCTGCGCAAAACAGAGGGTCCGCACACTCAACCCTCAAGTGTACAACCCGACGGACTCCCAGCCTAGGGGTCTCGCTCCACGACCTCCCACCCCTCTGCATCCCGGCGGATGAACTTGACACAGCAGGGGCAGAAGTCCACGTCCGGGTGTCCTGTAATAATATTGTGGCAACAAACCCTGAGTATTCTAATACTCAGCAAGGCTTACCCGACCAGTGGGTATAACTTAGCTCACATATCTAGACATGCAAGGCTTTCTGGCTGGTGGTTGTTTTGCACACAAAGCTTCAAAAATGAGTCCTTATTTTTCCAATTTTAGCTCCAAATTCTGCATACAAAAATCATTAACTAGTATTTGCACCTGCTAAGCAATCATAACAAACATGGGGTAATAATTCATGATAGTCATTTCCAATCATCACTTAAATTCCATAAGGCATTACTACGATGCGGTGCTGAGATCAAGGTGCTCATATCCGAGAGCGACTGACGGCGAATCGATCTGATTTAACCTTGCAAGGTGGACCTAACCCACACGGCACGTAAAAGCCCCGTCGGACCACACGCACCAACCCTTCCCCTCCCCGCCTCGAACTACAGAACCACCCCACCTTCATATAGTCAGCCGAGCTCAACGTGAGACCACCAAAAGTAAACATATGCATCCCGTTTCTCCGCGACTACTCGACTCACCCTACGGGGTGGTGATGCAGTTCTGTACTTTCGAAGTGAGGCAGGACTAGGCTTACCGGTTTCGACTACCTCCTACTCCCGGCATGCGGTTAGTACAATTCAAACTCGATCACAGGGCCAGACAACGAACGGTCCTTAACCGACATAGACGGGGCTAACCTTTCCCCGCCCGGTCTCCAAATTCTTTTCCTTTCCTATATAATCCATTATACCATATCTTCAAAACATGAAGATACCCTATATCTCGCGAGTGACCCGAGATCACTCGACTTCTACCGAAGTCTATTAAGCGTAGCATTTCTAACATCCTAAACATACTAGTATAACTCAAGCGAACCTAGGGATCATGCAGCTAGAGTTTCAAACAATTCCTAACTTAATGCACAAGTAATAGAGACATGCATATAGGTGTCCGTACCCCAGGACTGGGGTGCCCTCTCTTGCTGTGTCTAGGCAAGAGTCTCGTAGTTATCCTTAACTACGCCCAGACGGCCGAGCAGCCGGACCCCTGTGGTCCGGAGCCCTACTCTCCCGGCAAACGGCCCCAAGACTCGTTCCCCGCTTGGGAAGGGTCCAGTGACGCCATGTGTCTGGGAAGTAGGTAGTCCTCAGCCAAAACAGCTGGGGGCCCCAGACCTCCCGCGGAGTCCCGGACCCCCGCCGGGTCCCGGACCCTCATATGCTATCCGGACCTCTCAGCAAGGAGGGAACAGACACCCCGCCTGGGGGGGTCCGGAGCCGCCACGTGTCCACAGGCGTAGGCACGCGCACGGCTGCGAGGCTTCCTCAGGAAGACTCGCCCACCTACCGCATTCAATGCGGAGACGTTAAGTGCGCTCTGCCACAGCAGAGCCTGAGGAGACTTTTGCCAGGCTGTACTGTTGGTCGCGCGTTACCAAGGTACACAGTACAGCCGCTGGCACCACTCATGCCACGCGCGTTAGTCTGCCACACCAGTTAGATACGACAACTCGGCGACGGAGTATCATAACGCCTACGCGGTAGACCCAACAGTCTACGCCGAAACCTACACTACCTCAACAGGCGCCTCGCCGATGGGACAGGAGAAGACCCCTCTCGGTCAGAGAGTCTACAAGACGATGAAGTGTATCCGGCAAGAGATTCTCCATCACTGTAGCTCCATTAGTGTCTATTTAGTATAGTATACATCCTTGTTGGACCCACCTGTCGGGGTCCAACACCTGTGTACGTGCCCTCCTTACTCTATAAAAGGGAGACGCCCGTTAGAGAAGGACTCAGGTCCAGAAGAGACCTGGAAGGCGGAGGATAGACTCATCCACCGACACAAGAGCAATACTACTCTCAAGTGGACGTAGAGTATTACGCTCCGGCGGCCCGAACCACTCTAAAATCCTCGAGTGTTCATGTGTTCTTGCCGGAGGGGTAGATCTGTCGAATAGCTTGCACTTTCCCGAGTATCCACCCTCAGGGATTAGGCGGGTGCACTACGCCACCCGGCTGTGGCCCTCCTCTTAGAGTCACGACAATAGGTGTCATAAATTTGAAATAGTAGGATGTGCACCGGGGCTTGCCTTGAGTCTGCTGCTCAACACTAGGGGGAGTTGGGCCTTGGGCCGACTCCTCGTGACCCTCCTGCTGCGGGGCTTGCCCCTGGGGCCCCTGTGGCTCCGCAATCACCTCGTATACGACCTCCTCCTCCGCGGCTGCTACACGTATGCATATGCATATGACATGAGAAATGCATGCACGATTTATAAAAATTACAAGTTATCAATACCCAAATAAATTTCCAACTAACTGTGTCAACAACCACCTATTTACCCCTGCTCAGCCCAGCTATACCGGTCAGACCGGTCCCCCTTAGCCTACCGTGATACCGGTCAGACTTGTCCCTCCGACCGGTCAGACCGGTCCTACCCAGATCAGAATCTAGAAACCTTGGCGCGGCGAAAATCGCCCACCAACTCCAAATACCTTCTAGGATCTAGTTCAGGGGTTCATGTGGATGCTTTTGACCAGAGGAAACCACCTAAAACCTTCTAGAACAAGAGATCGATCCAACCCTAACATATTTACCTTGAATGGCTCCTCCCCCACGAAGAACTTGCGATCCCGCGTCACCCCATGGAGGAGAACATGGGGAAGTTGATCCTCCACCGATATGAAGCTCTCCCCGCCCTTGGAATCCAATGGAGAGGAGGGATTTGGAGGTGAGGGTTTGAGGGAGGAGGGAGCTCGGGAGAGAGACGGGCTGGGTGCTGGGGAGGATGAATGAGTCGTTGGGAGATAGAGGAGAGTGATTTAAATGTTGTGGGCCCAAAACCGCCAACTCGGTTTAGACCGGTCGCCCATACCGGTCAGACCGGTCCGGGCTGAACTGGCCCAGACTGACAGAAACAAGTTTGAGTTGGTGATTTGTCGCCTGAGTTTTGAACTAATAACCGTGGTTAATTTAATTATAAGTAATTAACACATGTGGTGTTACAGTTTAGAAAATATAATGACGATACTAGAAAGTTCTGATCATTTCCAACCGTTTTTACCTCCATTTTGGTTCCTGCTGGGAGATCCATAGCATTCTCAAGCAGGAGAGGAGCAGCGCTCCATGTATTGTGTGGCCTTCTCGATCAAAACCATAGGATGCCGCATGCCTGCTGGATTTCTCTGAGAGCTTCAGGTCTTTACTCTCTATTTTCACTTGTTTCCCTTCTCTGTTCTACGAAATGGGTACTCTTTTGTGCCGGCTGTCCAGCCAAGGAGTGCTCCCTTAAATCTGTCCAAAGTCCAACCATCTTAAGTTCGATAAAATATCTACAAAATTTACCAGCAATACTTTATGGTACCGAATAAGTTTGATTAGTTTTCATGTACCTACTTGGTGTCAGGCTGTCCGTACTCGTCGTACTCTAAATTCATCATCTAAAAAGAATATTCCGTCCTGCTCATCGAAATTCTCTCCTCTATTCCCAGTTTTTCCGCATCCGTTATACTCTATATCTCATCATCTATATCAACTACCAGCACGCGGGACCCATGTGTCATACACTATTTAATTTTTTACTCCACCCACCCACCCAACCCACCCCGTTGCCCTCCCCCTCTCTCCTCCCTTCTCCTCTCTCCCGAGGCCGGCGGCGCCCCTCCTCCGGTCATCCTCGCCGGCGCGGCGGGCCTCTCTCTCTCCTCTGCGCCGGGCCTCCTCCGGCCTTCCTCGCCGGCGCGCCGGGCATCTCCCTCCCCAGGCCGGCCCATGCCCTCCCTCCCTCCCCAAGCGGCGACGACGAAGGCAGTGGCCGACGCTTCTCGAGTCCCTGAATCGAGCTCCTGCTGCTACGTGCACGGGCTGCATGCGCTGTCCCGCAGGCTCCCCGCCGCCGTGGACATGGCGGCCGCGGCGTCCGTAGGAGTGCCGCCCTGCGAGTGCCCCACGCCGTCGTTCGCCGGCGCTCACCCTATCCGCAGCTTGGCTCCCCTCTCCGGGCCGGCGGTGCGCAGGAGCCCCTCCTCCTCGCTCCTCCCTCCACGGTGCCCCTCCTCCTCCACGGTGAGGTGGACGCGACGCTGCGTAGCGAGGCAGTCAGGCCTCGTGCTCCGCCGCAAGCTCCGCCGGACCTCTCCTCTCTGCACTCTTCCAGGCCATGGAGGTCCCAGCGGCGCGGATCTGCGAGAAAGAGGCCGGGCCATGGAGGTCGTGCCGATGGCGAGCCGGGCCCTGCACGCGCGGCCGACCTCCTTCCCCCTCCCCTTCGCGCACGGCGGCCTCGTCCCTTCATCTCTGTCTCCGTCTATGGCAGCCGGAAGTGTGCGCTGCACAGGCGTCCGCGCGCTGGCTCCACCGCCCCACCGGCCGACTCCTCGCCCCTACTCCCTGAAGCCCCTCCTCCACGGCTCCGCCTCTTGTCCCCGGTGTCGCCCCTCCTTCCCCGGCACGAGGCTGTTGGGCGGCGTGGAACTCGCGCCACGGTGGCGGCGTAGCGGAAGACCGCTACCTGCGCTCGATTTGGCGGACCGCTTCGCGTCCGTGACGATAGCGGACGTGATAGTGTCTGCCGCTGCTGCACATTTTTCCAATAAACGGGACTGGAGGACGGGATAGTGTTTGCTATCCCGTACCCACTACGCACAGCCTCATAAGTGTTGATACTCTTCTTCATTGAATTTATTGAATTCAAAATAATTTACCTTAGTACAGAACTAAATAAAAATATAACCAAAACTAAATAGGAAGAAATAATTTTTGCGAAAGAGCTTGTAACCTGGTGGTTACAAGAGCCTCAGTAGCACCTGAGGTTCTGGGTTAAGTTCGACTCCTCATGGGAGCGAAATTTTCAGGATTAACGGCGTTGTGCTTTCAATGGTAGGTGACGTTCTCGTCGACAGCGATGTGTCTATGGTGACTTCATCAATCTCGAGGATTTGTCTGCTCAGTCATTGAAGATGCTCATAGAGGTAGAGTTTGCGTAGGTGTGTTCATAGGGGGTGAGTGTGCGTGCTACGTGTGTTCACAGAAGAGGTGAGTGTGCGTGCATTATGAGTGTCTGAGTTGTACTGTGTAATAGTAGAAAAAGAAATAATTTTTGAAAACAAGATTATAAGGAATTGGAGAGGGCAAATCCTCGTTTTTCTCGAGAGAAGGCACTTTCGTTGTCCAAGTGCAAAGCAAATTCGATGCAAAAATGAGGAGGTACAAAGGCCTAGACTAGTTCCGGCCCAGAAGCCCAACTCAGCCCAGCCCATTAGCCAGTGCCCCGCACCACGCACGACGTGTCCAGCCGGGCTCGCCTCGCCGCCGCCGCGAACCGCAGCGCCGTCACCGATGGCGGACGTGGCGGCGGCGTCGCTCTTCGGCGCTGACCGCCGCCTCTGCTCCGCTGACATCCTCGCACCCGCTGAGGTCATCGCCTTCCTCCTCCTCGCTCGTTTCTTCGTCCGCCTTCGATCGAGTCGAGAATTTTGTGGGCACTGACGGTGACTTGTCCTGTTTGCTGTCGCGGTAGGTCCGGGCAAGGATCGAGGTGGCGGTGCTCAACTTCCTCTCCGCGCTCGCCTCCCCCACCTCGCCGGCAATCTCCGTCCTCCCCCTGGTAGGCTAGTTGCCAAACAGAAACCCCATTCCTTCCTTGCTGCACTAATTGGTTTATTTGGTTCCGCGTGCTTCCTCGATGGGGATAAGCACATGATTTTGATTGCTAATCAATTATTGCAATTCTTCATTGATTCTGCGAGCCGTAGCATTCCATTTCATAATGTCAGGTGCCCATGACAAATGCATTGTGAATAGTGTGTTTACCCACTGATCAATTCAGTGTGCAACCGTGCAAGTGCAAACCATTCTGAAGGAATTGCATTTTTGCATGGCAGATTAGCCGGACCTCTGCCAACTGCAGCCTACGCAGCAGCTTGCTGAGTGACGTTTCGTCAGTTTATCTCTCGTACGCCTTCTGCAAGAGGTCTCTGATGAGAGAAAACAACGCAAAGGCGTTCGTAAGAGGTGGTCACCTAATCATGTATCCCTTCGGTATCTTGGGGACACATTTCTCCGCTATGTATCCCTTCAGTATCTTGGGGACACATTTCTCCCCTTCATCATGCCCATGTATTCGGCTGAAATGCTTGTGTGTTTTGGACAGTATGGAAGGTCATGGAGATGTGCTACAAGATCTTGGGGGAGGGGAAGCTGGTCCACCAACGGGAGTTGTTCTACAAGCTCCTCTCGGACTCGCCCAAGTACTTCAGTTGTCAGCGCCACGTCAACCGAGCCATCCAAGGTCAATAAAATCCCGCACTCCATTTGATTCTTGCTTGAGCAACGTGTACCGTGATCTTAATCAGATCCCGTACCTTCTTCCTATGCAGATGTAGTTTCCTTGCTGCGGTGTACAAGGCAGAGCCTAGGAGTCATGGCATCAAGCAGAGGGGCACTGATTGGGCGCCTCGTGTTGCATGTGTGCCCTAGATATATATAAATATGTCCTAATTATTGGAATTATCCACCGAGGAAATACATGATAAACTCTTGTATATCTTTTCGCAAAGCACCTAAACTGCATGTTTAAACTACCTTAGGAACCAGATGAAGAACAGATTGACTGTTCCATTCTTGGAGCTTCAGGGCATGCAATTACTGGAGACCTCAACGTATTGAGCAAATTAAATTTGTCTTCAGATGCTCGGTATATCATTGTTATGGAGAAGGTACCAATTTTGCTTTTGCAGTCTAGAAAGGATTCCTCTCTATTTACTACTGGCTGATATGTTACTTGTTTCTTGTTTGAAATAGGATGCCATATTCCAGAGGCTAGCTGAAGACCGCTTGTATAATCAGCTTCCTTGCATCCTGATCACTGCAAAAGGATATCCTGATATTGCCACAAGGTCCCCCCCCCCCCCCCACCTCCAAGAATATATAGGAGAGTTGTGTGTTGTTATATTAGATAAAGCATAATAAATGCTAATCAGTTTACAGAACCCTTAGAGGCAAAGCAAACTGAAAGAACAAAGGGGGGAAAAAGATCTTATGTAATAGAAAACATTTTCTGCAATATAATCTCAAATATTCTGTTGACAATATTTGGTTACCTGGTGTACTTATCCCTTTTATCTTTGTTCTTATGATACAGGTTTATCTTGCATCGATTGAGTCAGACTTTTCCCAATATGCCGATTTTCGCATTAGTGGACTGGTTAAGCCCTTTCCAATGCTAATCACTGTATAGTAGAATTTTGATTCATATTCCTTGAACCATTTTAAATAATATTGAATTTCCCTATTTTCAGGAACCCAGCAGGGCTTGCTATACTGTGCACTTACAAATATGGAAGCATATCAATGGGTTTGGAGTCATACAGATATGGTATGGTACTCTTTGAGTTATCAGACCCTTATGATGCTCATACTGGCATACTGCTGAACAAAATGATCTTGTCTCCATGTTCAGCTTGCAATGTGAAATGGCTTGGGCTAAGAGGGGATGATCTGCAGCTTATCCCTGAGAGTGCATTCCAAGAGCTGAAGCCACGTGATTCGCAGATTGCCAAAAGCTTGCTGTCATCAAAGTTCCTACAGGTGTGTGTTTGGCTCCTCAACTTGCAAGTACTGTGCAAAATTTTTAAACTATGGCATAATGCTGTTTCTGTTGGCAATGCATCCATTGGCTGTTACTCCAAAGTTGAGATATGGAGAAGTATAAATTCCCTGGAATGTACTGTGTATAACTGACATTCTGAATACGAAAGTAATCTCGTGTGGAACAATGCGACATGCTTTTTGCAATAAGGATTACAGCACTAATGCCAATGTCTGATGTTTGATCATTTTGCCTTGTGACTTGAGGCCATACACCTCTTCTTTCGAGGGGAAATGCTGTGTATACCTTAAGGGTCTATGCGGCATCTAATTTAAGCTGTTTTTTTGGCTGCGGGAGAGTCACAGAGCTGAGCTGACGCTGATGGTGGAGAGTGGCAAGCGTGCGGAGATCGAAGCCCTCTACTCCCACGGGTTCGATTTCTTGGGGAAGTACATCGCGAGAAAGATTGTACAGGGCGACTACATCTGACGGACGCTGCCATGTGCCGTGTTGTTTATTCCTCTGCTTGTACTGAGCGCAGAAATGTTAGCATGGTTGCATGGGACAATTAGCTGCATGAACCACAGTTACATCCAATGCCTGTAGATTGTTACAGTGATGATGTCGAATTTATACACAAATAGGAAAGACTGCTGTTAATGAACTCGAGGCATGCTCGTCTCGTCAGCGTCTGAAGAGATCACCTTCCTGTTCGGCCGAGTTTCTGAAGTTTGAGTAACTCTGGTTTGAGGAGCGATCGGTGTACTAGATGTAAAGTTTCGTTATCCCTGTCCATGCTTTTTTTTTATGGAAAACTGGACAACAACTGACTAAACACTGGAGTTCTATCTGCTTTGCCTAGGCTATCTTCTTCTTCTTGTTGTTGTTTTTTTTAAAAAAAAAAGCTTGCAAGCACTGCTCTGTTTTGCTTCCGTTGTTTCAGATCTCGGCTCCGAGCGTGTGTCAGGGACCTAGAGTGTATGGAAGTGGCTATGGGCTATGCACGGGATTGGGCTGGCTTCAGGACAAGGAGTGCAAACAGATCACAGAAGGTAGATGATGAGAGGCTCATTTTAATTTCCCGTAGATGATCGATCACAACTAGATATTCAGAAATCAAGTCCATCTGCCTGCTATCGTCTCACGGGCCTTTCTTTGACCTGTGCTGCAGATGAAGCGATTCAGATAGCCGGATCAGCAGACAGCAGCTGCCCTGATCCGTCCTCCTGAAGCCCCTGCCCTCGTGTCGCGTCCGCGAGTGGCCAGACCGGGGCCACGCATCTGCATGGCGGCCGTGGTCCATGGGGGCCGCTACCCCCGCGCCACGTCGGCTCCTCTCGCGCGCCCACGTGTCTCCGCTCCCAGGCTTCGCCACCCATCGGCCGCATTTCCCAGGGCGGCATGGAGGGTCTCTGACATCCAAATCCAAGCTTCTTCCATCCATCCAGCTTCTGACATTTCTTATCCTGCTCGCTCATTCGAGAAGCACAAGCTATTTTATCCAATCTCTGTATGGTCCTGCTAGAACTTTTCCATCTTTTTTTATGAAAAAAATTCCATCTTTTTCAGTCGGCAGAGTAGTAGTCTATTTATTTATAAACTATTTATAGACACTATTAGTGTTAATAAAATGTTGCTTTCTCTTGCACCTGATGCAGTCGCATGAGCACAAACATCCATGGTTTTTTTTCAACAAACATCCATAGTTGAGTGTACTATTTATAGACATGCTTCATGCTTGGACCAGTACAGGCACTGACACGCCTGCCGAAGCTGAGAGTTGCAGCAGCAGTCCACAACCCTCGACCAATCAGGATCGTCGGAGGAGGAAGATCGAAGAAGCAGCTAGGAGTAGGAGGATGTTGTGCGGCGGCGTGACGATGCCGTGGCCTGACGTGCTCACCATCTGCGGCCTGTTCGCCGTGCAGTGCATCTACGGCCTCTACATGATGTTCCTCGACGGCCTGCTCGCCGCCGGCGTGGCCTCGCTCTTCATCATCGTCGTCGCCTGCGCCGCCTCCTCCGTCGTCGTCCTCCCCTTCGCCTTGGCGCTCGAGAGGTGTGCGTGTGCGTTCAGTCCATGGCGTGATTAATTTAGCTAGCTTTAACAGCTACTAGAGTTGTTTACAGTGAAATCCCTTGTGTTAGCTTTGCCTGATTTGTTACCTTCTACCTATCACGTTCAGGAAGAAATGGCCCAAAGTGTGGAGCCCCATGCTGGTTCTGCAGCTCGTCGTCATTTCACTAGGAGGGTGAGGCATTTTTGCCCAGAGAAAATGTTTCACAAATGCTGATTTTATTTTTCTGCTAAAAAGTTCAGTTCCTGTTCATTGTTGTTGAGCTTGGTGAGCATCTTTGAATGTTGGATCCTTGTGGTACTAATTTTTACGAACTTTACCAACACATAGTCCGATAGCCAGGTCTGTTTACCTGAATCACTTGATTGTTCAGCTTGGTGCACGTAGGTTTACACTGTTGAAATCATCCCTATTTTCTAACATAAAACATAATGGTTCCTCAGTTCATTACATGGCAAACAATTCTAGTGCGAGATGCTGCAAGCAATTCATATGCCAAATGCCATTCCATTGTTTAGGGTGTCTATATATCAAGTATTCATGATGCTCGGTGTCGAGCGGACCTCGCTGGCGATCGCCTCTGCCATGCCTAACCTTGGCCCTGGCTTCATCTTCGTCATTGCAGCCTGCCTGAGGTACCGAGTTACTGACTCAATTACTCAAACACAAGAATCAAAATCAGTTAAAAAAAAGATGTATGCATGTATGCTGCTGCTGATTGTCAATCTCTACAGGTTTGAGAGGTTTAATTGGAAGTGCAAGTACACGAGAGCAAAGATCTTGGGTACATTGGTGTGCCTCAGTGGGGCAATGTGTGTGAGCTTCCTGAAGAATTCCACTCCCAGTGTGTAACAGAACAGGCCAAATGCCAGTTGGGCCGGGTTACTGTAGCCGACATGCTACTGTAGCACGTCGGCGGTTTAGTCCCGTACTGAGAATAGAAATGAACCCAGACCAGCTTAAATACCAGGCCCCGGGAAGCTAAATAACTCCGGTTGTAATTTTTTGCGCGAAGCGAGGACGAAAGCGCAAGAGAGTTATTTAGCAGGTGTGATTTACTCAACGTGCAGAGTAGATCTTAACCGTTATCTCAGAGTAGGTCGTTACACAGTGTATCTCCGAAGTCCATTCCTGGGGACGAAGAACTCTCCAGTGGCAAAAGCAGGAAAGAATGGGTACTTGGGTGCTTCTATCTTCTGACCGGAGTCACAATCTTTGCCTGCAACACTGTCACGCAGGTACTAAATTCCATACAGTACTGTTAGCATTTGGTATCTCTGCAATTTAGTTGAATGCCTGAATCTGATGCTAAGGGACCAAAACTGGCGACCAGAGGGGGTGAATGGGAGCCGATCAAAATTTCTCTCGAAATCGATCCGACGGCAACCCCTCACACCTAGGAAAAAAGAAAATAGCTATGGATAGGGGTGGGCAAAATAGAACCGAAACCGATTAACCGAACCGAACCGAACCGCTTTAACCGCAAAAGTCGGTTAATTCGGTTAACGGTTAATTTTGCGGTTAAATTTTTTGAGATATTCTTTAACCGCATATTATTTCGGTTTTGATGTGCCACTAACCGATTTAACCGAATTAACCGATTTAGCAAGTTGAGTGTAATATGTATTTATCTTATGTCTTAAATATATGTATAATCATGTGAGATATCAAGAATTCTTGGTTTTCATAATTAAGATATCTAAGTGAGGCTACATTAATTATTTTTCTAGCTTTCTAAGCTTATTTTAGTGGCCAATAGCTTGTAGTTGATGTCATAATTTCATTCTAATTTGCTTGTTATTTATGTATTGTATACATTACGGTTAACCGCAAAACCGAACCGATTTAACCGCAACCGAATTTACGCGGTTAAAAGATTTCTAGCTACAATTTCGGTTAAGAGTTTGTCATAACCGAAATATTTCAAAACCGAATTAACCGAACCGATTTAACCGCACTAACCGAATGCCCAGCCCTAGCTATGGACTTGCTATCTCCAAGCGAAAAGCCCTAGGAAGCGAAGCGGAAGCTATACATGAAAACTCCACAAACTGCATCTCTGCAGAGTCAGATCGGTCTGACCGCTTGCTCAAACCGGTCAGACCGGTCTGGCTGGAATTCGAAAATTCAGACCGGTCAGACCAGTTTCAGAGACCGGTCAGACCGGTTGCGCCCAGACAGATCGCAAACAAAGCTTCAAATGGCAAATCTTGAGCAAACGAAGTCCAAATCCAACAAAACTTGGAGCATAGCTTCGCATCTACCCCGTGAACATATCCCCAAAAGAACTTTCCCAAAAGATTAACAGATCGTGAGTAATCAAGGGAATATCAAAGAGGATTGGGGTTTTCTCAAGAACCCAAAAACTCCAATTCGTGAGAACTCTCGATTCCAGTAGATTTAGCACTAGTCTAGAAGGTTTAGAATCGTCACAAAGAGTCCATCAAACCACGAATTCGAAGGTTTGTCTCCTCCAAACACAAAACCCACCAAAAGAGGAGAATTGAACCAAAAAACGCAAGAGAGGAGGGAGAGGACGAGGAATCAGCACACAAAGGTGAATCTCAAACGAATTTCATTCCTTAATCTCAGAGGAATTCACCTATACAAAGGCTAGAGCCATCCGCCCATTATCCTCCCTCTAGATTTGAGTGATTAGCTATAACCTAACCCTCTTTTGCGTTGGAGACCATGGCCCTGACCTAGAGCACGAGGAAGGAGAAGGAGTAAACAGAAAAGGACTCGACAGGCTCGACCCCCATGAACAGGTGAGGGGGACTTAAATATCCGGCTGCTGTGGCCAGACCGGTTAGACCGGTCCATGGGACCGGTCAGACCGGTCGGGTCTGCAGCAGCCCACTGTACAGACTCGATCGACGGCGGAGTTTCTTTCTTCGACTCGAAGTCTTTGCTGCGATGTCGCCACATCGACGAAGTTCTGGTCCGCGGTTTTGGAGGGTCCGTGAACCCCGGGCAGGTGGCCGGTTTTGAGAAAACCGCCAAAACTTCACGCGCGGGAAGATTCCTGCCTCCACGCCGTAGCCCTAGACATTGTTCCCGCCTCGGCCTTCTGACGGCCCTAGACGTCGCCCGACGCCCGTCACCTCCTCGCCCGCAGCGAGGCCCTAGACGCCGTCGACGCCCGTCGCCTCCGTTAGTCCTGAGACCGACGCCCGTGCCTCCACGACTTGGTGTCTTCAACCGCCGTCCGCCTCCTTGGTTTTGTGGCACAAACCAAGAAATCCACCTTCCGTCGCCGCTTGCGCCCTTGATCCAGGAATGGACGCCACAGCTGCCACCCGGCCTGAGCTCCTCCACGGCAGCTCTCCGTCGACACTCGACGCCCGTGTACCTGCAATCCAAAGACCAAGCGCACGATCACACCGCACGGTTGACAATTCACTCATCACAGGCAGGATAGAGTACTCTCGTTCCTCAGATGCTGGTGTAGGCTGCAGCGTTGAAGAGATTCCCTGCGCCATTATCCGTGTGCTCGATCACTGCCATGATGGGGTCGATCTTCAGTGCTATCATCCAGGTCTTGATGGAGGGGAAGCTCACTGCAGGGACCGGAGATAACATCACCTGGATCATTGGTGAAATTGTGCTTGTGGTACATACATCTATATACCATATTCAGAAGAGATTTTCAGTAGGTGATGTTACCATTGCAATGGAAGGCTGACGGAAACTCCTGATCCTGCAGGGAGGCGTGGTGATCGGCCTGTGCACGACGTTCCAGGTGTCGAGCATCGGGCGCAAGGGGCCTGTCCTTGTGTCTAGGGATGAAAGCGGGAACGGGAAAATCCCGTCCCGAACGGCGCCGTATACCGTGTAAACCAATCGGATATCGTATTAGCAGAAAAAACAGGAAACGGAAAAAAATACGGGAAAATCCGGCGGTTACGGGAGCGGAAACGGTTGGGGTGTTTTCCCGACCGTTTTTGCGGTTCCCGTATTTAGCCGGGAATGTTCCCGCGGTAATTTCCCGTATTGAGCTGCCAAACCTTGCATTCGGCCCACGCTCGTTTTCTCGGCCCAGCCCACCTGTGCACCGCACGCTGTAGTCGCCAAATGCCATCCCACCGCCGAACCCTAAGCCTCTGACTCTCGTCTCGCCTCCCCTCAACTCTCTCAACTCTCTATCCGCGCCGCCACTGCAGGCGGTCAGGTCGCCTCCCCTCAACTCTCTCAACTCTCTATCCGCGCCGCCACTGCAGGCGGTCAGGTCGCCGCGACTGTGTCCATGTTCAGCCCGTTCCAGACTGTGTTCTCGGCGTTCATCTCTCTCATCTTCTTCGGACAATGGATCGGCCTAGGATGGTAATGCACTTGCATTGCAAGAATCCTCTAAAATCCTGACCTAAATAACTAGTTCTTATGTTGTAAATAGTAATGTTCGTGCCATCTCTTTGCTGCAGCTTTGTGGGGATTGTGCTCATGTTTGTTGGACTCTACGTGGTGCTGTGGGCGAAGAACAGGGAGGACAAAATGTTCACCGAGCTGACTGCGCCACCTGAAAGTGAATGTGATATAGAGAGGCCATTGCTGCAATGATGGTCAGGCAAAATCGTCTGATCGTTTTACCATGGGTGCAATCTTTTTGTGTTGAATTGCATCCGGATGTACATCTGATTCTGTTTGTGCTTGCAATCTTGCTTGGGATATCTTTGGCTGCCTCGCTGAACAAAGATCAAAGGAGAATTCGAGTTCGTTGCAATCTTGCTTGGGACATCGATGGTTACTGGCATCGAGAGTTCCTCCAAACACTTAACTTACATGACTCGTGTCCCTCTATATGGCATCATAAATGACTAAAGCATTGAACTAAAGCATTGACAAGCATTGTGTCAAGTGCTTGAAAGAAACTCATGGTGATAACAAACAGGTTAAATCGCCATGTTTTCCTGCTTGGCCATCGTGAATAGCAAATTCATTAGGTTTAACATTGCCCACATTTATATTCCACAATAGACAACGTTAAGCTTAAGTCAAACTCAAGATACTGACAGTTATGTATAAGGTTGATTAGACCGTGACCGCGTAAACAAGGGCAAATGGAATTAACAAGTATCTGATATCCTCATAGCCAAGCGAAAAACATTCCACCTAAGTTTCCAAAACCTAGTGGATCCGCAACTGCGCTCAAAATTCAATCACTCACATCGATTTAGCAAGATTCTCAGACCCACGAGAAAATTCCATACCGAAACTCGAGAGAATTAAACATGGTGGCATATGCCTATTGCAATAATGTCTAGCTCTTGGAGGCCTTGTCCTTGGTCTTTTGGATCTTCAACACCTTCTTTACGATCTTTTGCTCCTCAACCAAAAATGCCCGAATGATCCTGCAATGTGGGATGGCTTAGTTCACCATTGATCAAGGTAACTGATGAACATACAAGCTATGAAAGTGTCATCACCTCTCCCTAACTGCAGTACCAGACAGAACACCACCATATGGACGGTTCACGGTCCTCCTGTTCCTTGACAATCTGGACCTCTTGTACTCAGCAGGTCTGAGGTGAGGAATCTGCAATTGAAGCAAGTGCAATATTTATGAGAATGTCCATACTGTAGCCATGATGTAATATAAATGCAACACAAACTTGTGAGAACTTAATAAGTTTAAAACTGCCTATTTCCATTAATGAGAATGTAGTAAAAGCTACCAATATATGCTTACATGCCAATACAGAATGCAGCATAAAGCTATTATGGCTGTGAAAAGGCGGAGAATGATTTTAAGCAAATTCCACAAATGGAGTGCAAAGGGCCTCGTCCAAGCTTTAGGTCACTTGTGTGCAAGACACTCATGTGCCAGGAAGTGAGTTACAAAACTCCCATCTTAAAAATAAAAAATAAGATAAACATAACCAAATCAACGTGTGTTCTCGAGACATTGTGGTACATAAGAATTCTCCAAGATTACCAGACAAAACCAGTTGGTCAAAAGATTGTCAGTTAGGAGCGAAAGACAATTCAGCGTAATCATAGTCATTACAGATGTAATCATTTGAACTATGCAACTGATCATCATCCAACCTCACCACCTGAAGATTGCACCAACAAAGATAGCAAATAGAAGACAGTAGCAAAGGAGCAAATAGTTTGAATGCTCAATTAGCATTGCATGCCAAAAAAAACTGACATATAGGTGTAGGGGAGAATATACAAATGCAAAGGGCCTCATAGATAAGATTAGGCGTAATCCACATGAAAGTTTCAGATATATGCTTGTCATGTTTTGGAGTAATCATAGGCCAATACCACATCAGAAACGAAAAAGAAAGCACATGGATTGAAACTGGAACAGCAATTTGAGAACTTAGAAACAACAGAACATATTTGTAATGTACTAATGTAGGTGCATCGCGGCACAGATTAGATATCAACATCAACAGAGAATATCTCACCAACCAGAAAACCCCAAGGGATTCAGTATTTGTGTTCAGCATTATACAATAACCAACAATGTACACTACAACACAAAACCATTTCCCTTCAGTTCATAAACGCTACTCCTCCCAGTTATTGAACTGGCAGTTACTAATCAGCAGAAACCAATCAGCATGTACACTCAGTAACAAGTTGGTTCCATGAACCCTAGCGGCCTAGCAATAACCAGGCAGCCCAGACACTTCATAACATGAACTGGGGAAGCAATATGCATCTTAAACGAAAGGCAGATGACGCCAAAAATCTTCATTTGAAGATGAATGAGCATTCTGGCAGAGCAAGCAAACATGGAAGTCATGGATCAATTCACCCTACTCGTAATCCTACTCCTACTCATCACAGGAATTTACAGTAAAGATGCAAAATAATCATCACAAGAATTCAAGATAACAAACAAACATGCAAGTTAAGAGGAAAAATTGCCAGCTCTTTGGGATAAAGAATTTCAAGATATCAAAACTAAAACAAAAAGGCCTCATAGACAAAATTAGTATTAATCAACATGAAACTTCAGCCATAAGCTTGTCATTTATCACACTTGAGCAAATCTTGACTCTTGAGCAAAGACCACAGGATCCAATCAAGTTCAAGATTCAAGTAAAACAAGCACAACAAATGTTGCAACAAGAACATGTGGTTACACCGTCTGAGTATGAATAATAAGGCATACATACAAGTATGAAAGCACACTTTGCAATAAGCTAAAGAAAAATCAATGTAAAACCCGGATCAGAAAAATAAAACTCCCATGGCCCAAAATTACAAACGGACCAACAAATTATGACACAATGAACATTTGAATGATGCAAACTCAAAAATACTAGGCGTTTCCTACAGTTTGCCAAGAGCCCTAAATAAAGATTATTCTAGCCAAGATACCAAAGTATGATTCATCAACAAACTTCAGTCTCCCTATTGTAGTCACTTAAAAAGAATATGGACCAGAAGCTACCACAAATTATGCCATATTCAAAGGCATGTTTCATCAGGAACTGCTAGGTTGAAAATTCAGTTGATCTCGGTAGCATTCAAAATGAATAATTCATGGCATATAGACATAACTCAAGATCATCTGATCATGTAAATAAAACTGAAAGGTAGGCGGAACATACTCCTTGAATCTTCTTCCCGGTGACCGGGCACTTCGGTCCACTCGCACGCTTCTTGGTGTACTGGTACACAAGCCTCCCACCTAATCAACACAACGATTCAAGATCCGAGAAAAATAATACCCAAAATTAAACAGCAACAGCGAAGCGCAGCAAAAATCCTATCTCCGCAACCCGCAGGAACAGCTACACCGGGCGATCGACCGCGCGAGACGCCCAATCTTACCAGGGGTCTTGACGACGCGGGTCTGGTTGGACTTGGTGGCGTAGCTGTGCCGCTTCCGGTAGGTGAGCCGCTGCACCATCTTGCCGCCGGCCGCCGCCTTCTCCCGGGCTTCCGCTCCCCTCTCTCAAGCGTGGCGGCGGGGAGGGAAGTGAGGGGGAGACATGGAGGAGAGCTTTTATAGGATGGACGGTGTGCTGGGAGACCTAAATCTGACGGCGGATAAGTGATCTGCCCGGTGATCGGACGGTTCGGATCCGTTGCTACGGATTAACAGGCTCGGGCGAGATGAACTGGTTGGGCTGGGCTGAATTTGGTTAAGGGCGACATATGGTTTGATGCTTACTTTAGTTAACTTTTATTTTAAATTCTTCCCGGAACTTTGGTTTCGGGTTTGCTTGTATTTTCTTGACTGTTTCCATCTGATTTTTCGGTTGATAATATTTCTGTTGTTCCATTAAGTCTTGATTTTTGTTGTTCTACTAAGTTTTAATTTAGGCTAGTGTGAAATTAAGACTCACAAATTTTTCAACTTTGTATAAAATACACCATAAAGTACATTAAATGCATCTTTACATCGAATGTACATAATATTTTCTTTTTCTTTTTTCAGGACACAAACACTTATACGCACACGTACAGTCACCTATTTGCTTCTCTCTTTTTTCCAGAACAAAAATACATGCACTCGTGTATACTCAACCCTATGGTATTGCTCTATTGCTGATCACCATTGTTGTTGAGTAGAAATACAACAGCTATAACCAATCAAAATCAGAGGAAATAACCTATGAAAACATTTAAAATAATGTGAATTCATATATTTTTTCATGAAAGTAAAAAGTGATCGGCTAGTTGTTTCTTTAAACAGAACTCTATTATTTGAAAAATGTTATGCCCAAGTGCTAAGCTACATTCTTAGGTTCCATTTAGAATATTCAAATAGGAAAATATTGCAATATCCATAAGCATGCGCATAAAAACAACCTATCCAATGTAAACGGGTGCTTAAATAGACTTAACCATCTTGTTGGCACACCTTAACACACAGAGCAAATTAAGCATATTATCCTCCTATAAGGACATTCACCTATATGTAACAAAGAGAAACCTTTATTTAGTTAAGTGACATATTGTACATGCCCTACATGAAAAACGAGTAAAATACACCATGACAAAAGTAGAGGTCAAAAAATAGGTGAAACCAAACTGAAGTTAATGAAAACATACAAATAAGAAACTAAGAAATCATTTATGTTAAACCATCTCATCTCCAAGCCTCTAGCAAAAAAATCATGCAAACTCTTATATATTCTCTAATCGTTCAAAAGTGCAGGATGTTTTAGTTTTATCACGAGTCAAATTTTTCTAATTTTAACCAAATTTATGGAAGAATGCACCATGTTCTGTAATATGTTCATTAGTATCTTAGTATCTATTAAATCCATCATAAAATATGTTCCAATAATGCATTTATTTGATATTGAAGGTGTTAATATATTTCTTTGTAAACTTGATCAACTTAGAGAATTTGATGTAACATGAAACTAAAACACCTTACATTGAAAAAGAAAAGAGAGGACTGCTACTTATCTTTTCCTTCAGGCTTCGACCCAAAATTCTCAATAAATTTTTAAATTCCTATACAGATAACACGTGCTACCAATAAAAAAACTAACACATGCACTTAATGGAAAAGTCATGCATCTTTGTTACCCTGCCTTGGTCGAAATAAGAAAACATTATGTCTCCCCCATCCAAACATCTCTCCGAGTCCACATTTATTTTAAAATCGAACTATTTAGAAGTTTTGAGAAGGCTTGACCAATTCAAAAGCCCCCAACCAAAAAAATAAAATAACCAGAAGTTTCTAAAATTTCCAACCAACCACGATACCTTCCACAGGATGTTTGAGCAACTTAATCAATAGTGGTTGTTGGATGGTTACAACGATCCATCGAGTTTAATGTTAGAATTAAAGTAATAATAATGGAAATATAATAACACGTCACTGCTAGCATCCAATGTTCAATTAGAATTTTCTCATCGGACAACCCCTCGCAACACTAATAACTAACAGTTGTAAATCAACATTTGCAACATCAAAAAATATATATACAAATAACTCTAATATCGGATTCTATGATGGAAAATTTCTAACGTAATATTAACATCATGGTTAACAGGGGCGGAGGGCCTGTTATGGCCCACTATGGCCCGCGCCATACCTAAAGCCCAAAGAAATTTTTAGTACCCCTGCATTTCAGCCCAGCCCAACAAGTAAAGAGCAAGGAAACTGCAGGGCGTCGGCCTCCTTGGCTCCTCCAGCACTCCACCCGGCGCTCCCTCCGCAGCTCCGCTCGACCCTGATCCCCGAAGCCCTAGCCGTCGCGCGCCCATCGTCCACTCGCCCCGCGCGGCTGAGCAGCGCCGTGGCCCCTCCGCTCGTTCTCTCGCCAAGCGCCCGAGTCGCGCCGCCGCCCGCCGCCCACTCGCGGACTCGCCCCTCGGCAGCTCGCGGCCACTGGCCGGCCTACGCCCGGCGGCCCCGTGCGGTCGGCCCTGCGCCCGCCCCCTTGGCCCTCGCCCTCGCTGCTCCCAAGTCCCAATGGACTCCGGCAGCGGCAGCAGTATAAACAGAAAGGGAAAAAGGAAAGCAGTAGGCTCTGGAAGAGATATTAAAAAGATATTCTTGTTTGCAAATTGCAATCTTTATTCAAACAATCAATCAATCTCTTGTTTGCTGTGAAGAGCTTGATTTACTTCAATGTAATCTTTTGTTTGCAGATCTGAAGAGCTACTTTACCCAAAGATCTAGCAGCACTCCAAGTACTCATGGAGGTGGAGTTGGTCTTGAGGCATTAGAGAGGGAGGAGGTGGTGCTGCAAACTCAAGTAGAGAGCACTGATGCTGTAGCAGTAGCAATGCCAGTTGAAGATGTTGAAGGGCAAGCCGGTGGTGGTGTGAACTCAAGTAGAGAGCAAACTCAAGATAAAGATGCAAGTGATCAAGGTATAATTGAGTTGGCATTGCTACTAACAGTAGCGACCGCATCAGTTGAAAGGGCTTTTTCAGCCATGAAGATAATTAAAACTGAGTTGCGGAACAAGATGTCCGATGGTTGGCTTAATGACTTAATGGTTGTGTATATTGAGAGGGAGATATTTAAAGAAATTGATCTTCAATCTATCAAAAAGTCATTTCAAGTGAAGAAAGATAGGAATATGAAATTGCCGAAGCATCCTAAACGCAACCGGACTGAACGCAACTGATAAATTTATCGGTATAACTCTATACTCTAATTGTATATCTCGTATTACATTTAATATTTTAACTCTAATGTTTCACTACTAATTTATGTTTTCTCTTTGTTTAACAGCTTTTTTTGGTCCCGTTGTTGATTTGATGTGTAATCTACATGTTTTTCTTTATTTAAGGTACTTCTAAACGATGGTCTTGTTATGAACTTTTATTTCCATACAATATATGAATGTAGTCTAGAAATGCACCGCCACACCTAAATTTTTGGTTGTCCTCCGCCACTGATGGTTAATGCAACATCTGCCGTGTATCATAGAAAATAGTAATTGTGATATTAGCACTTAATTTTTGCAACATGGATCAGAGCGTTCGAATTTGTGCAACATGGGGCATATTTGGATACAAGGGATAATTTTTAGCCCTAAATTATACCTCATGCATCCAAATATGCAGGATAATTTTGCGTTAAAGTGTATTATCCCTCCCAAAACTCTTAGCTCCTCCAAGGGGTGATATTGATGTGTTCGCTTGGCTGTGGTTGATGGCTGTGGCTGATTTGTTATGAGAGAATAGTATTGCTGACTGGCTGGTAGCTGGTGGCTGGTGCTGATTTAGTATGAGAGAAACAGTACTGTTGGCTGGTTGGCTGACAAGCCAAGCGAACGATTTTTATTTATTTTTAATCTTTTTTTAATAATATTTTAATTTTAATCCGGTTGCCGTTTTATTTGCATGGCATAGCCCGTTTGGTCGCGCCACTTATACTGGCGCGGTAGGTAGCCACTGTCGCGCCAGTGCATGCGGCGCGACAGGGCTGCCACGCTGGCTCCCGCCCTGGCAGTGCGCCAGCGGGGCGCCGACGTGGCCAAGTTTGTCGCGCCACATGCACTGGCGCGACAGCCTCTGTCGCGCAAGGCCAATGTCCTGACGCGTGCCAGCCCTTCTCCCCCCACCCTCCCTTTCCTTCCCCCTCTGCTCCCCCGAGCTCCAACAGCCGCCGCCGGCCGCCGACCCCCCTGGGATCCACTCAAAATCCGCCGTGAGGTGTGGAAAAGTGGGGGAAAACATTCCCCAAGGTTTTCCAAAGGTATTGTCCCTATTTTCTCTTCATTTGACCATGTAGAATATGAGTTATGGGTAGTTCTTGTTGATTAGGGTTTGGGTATTGATTTGAGAAATGGTCATATAGTTGGTAGTGTACTTATGATTAAAGATTTCGATGACACGTAGATGGTACTTTGCTCGCGATTTGGACGTGAGATAGTACGTGCATGCATCGTTTAATATGGAATTGTAGTGTTGAGTAGGTGGAAGGATATTATGAAACAAATTCATGGATAATAGGCACCATGAATTTTTTTTTGTGTAGTAGCTTTCTTAGAAGGTGCAGTAATTAATTTGTTTCTTTCACGGTCGTATGTTAAAGAAAAATTTAGAGTTTGACCATGGAGTAATTAATAGGCACCATAGAGGATGTTGCCATTTTCGATAGTTGTGCATCATTGAAGGATTTGGTAGACTGAGTATTGATTCGAGAAATGGTCTTGTAGTTGCTAGTGTAGTTATGTTTAGAGGTTTAGATGATACATATATGAGTAGTGAAATTTGAATTTTTGGTGGTCCAATAATGACACCGTCTACAGGTTGATGGCGGAATGCAAACGTAAGGTTGAGATTGTTTATCCTACAGTAAAATGTGAGGATGCCCCAGTTCCTCCAGCACTACCTGTCCCAAAATGTGAATGTGGTATTCCGGCAGAGGTGAAGCAATCTAGATGGCCGACTACAGCTGCTAGAGCGTACTACATGTGTTCTGTTAAGGAGGAAATGCACACTGTGAGTGCCGGAAGAGATACATATTACTGGACAAAGCCGTGTATGTTTTTTTCAATGGATTGATGGACCAGACAAGTTTGACCCTAGGATCCAGCTTTTCCCATATGATAAGGATGAGACAAAACCACTCAATGAGTTCAAGAGGTGGGTGCCTCCTCCACATAATCCTCCTCCAATGACAGATGAAGAAAAGCAAGCGGCAACGTGCATCCGTGTGGAGAACCCTCCCCTTTGCTACTGTGGACATCCTTCCAAGATGCAGCATCCCAACCTTGAGCTCCCTAAAAAATTCACTCCATTCTTCCGTTGCAGGCTAACCACTCATGTAAGATTCGTTAGCAATGGTTTTGAATTGGTGCATGACCTAATATTGAACTGAGTATCTTTGTATTGCATATTCTTTTTCCATGTAGGATGGATGGCCTTTATGTGACTTCCAGGAGTACATCTACGGGCCCAAGATTAACTGGTACTACACTGAAGAGCAAATTAAAGAATTTGAGAGTGGTAAGGAGAAATGTCCATGTGAGCGGGCTCCAAGACCTCGTTGCAAATGTGGCATTTTGGCTCGAACGGGTGTCGTTCCAACGGAGTTGGGCTACAGTTGGTATTGTGGCAACTCTTAAAGTGATTTTTGGGTAAATGACTTTTTCCCTTCTAGACTTGTTTAAATTTTTTATTTGTCATCCAGTTGGCCAATACATTTCATGTTGTGTAGGAGGGAAGAACCTGTGACTGGGAGACGTTCCTGGAAGGGAGGATCTTAGGATTAAGTTGGGTCGTAGTGCCGAACCGTATAAGACAAGAAAGACCCTTGAAAAAAAGGACAAGATAAGGCGTGAGTACAAAGTTTCTCTTCCTGACGAAAGGATACTTTTTGATCCAGTTGCCATTGATTTAGTTTCCAAACATGGGAATTCGGGCAAGCTTGGTCTTGAGTGTCTAGAGGAACTCATCACTTTTTGGAGGAAGAACAGAAGCAGATACTCGGAAGAAAAGATAAGTGCGGCTAAACATCGTGCATGTGATTTTACGAAGGTTTTTCCTAAAGGAATGTGGGAACACCACTTTCAGTGGAAAGAGGTTTCAAGAAGGGGTGTTGACGTTGATACGGTAAGGTTGAAAGCAAAGGAAGCCAAAATTGCGAAAGAGGCACAATTGAAGGCAATGAAAGCACTTGTGGCTGACTTGGCCGGAGCGGAAGTACGTGTGGGGGATTCTCAGATTGAGGCAATGAAGGCAGTGGTCCAAGAGTTGCCCATCGACACACCTGTAGTCGATAACCAAGGGAATAGTGCAGTGCAGGACAAAGGGAAGAGTGCTTTTGACCATGACCACGTTCCTGATGATGGAGATGGTGACGAGTGGTGGGCAATGAATGCAGCGGAAGTAGAGGTCATAGTGTCCCAAATTGAGGCAAGAAAGGGGAAAACTGTAGTCCAAGATGATGGAGATGATGATGATGATGATGGTTGGGGAGAGCTTTTGATTGAAGGTGACTCTGATTAGATAGTTTTATTTGTGGATGTATGGACTCTATGTATGGCTCGACTATGTATGTGACGGACTTTTTTTATTGCTGGACTATTTATGTGCTTTAAGTATTCATGTGGTTGTCGTATGTGTATGAGACTTTATATCTAATTTCGAACATTGTATGGTTATGAAATTTGGAATTTATTTAGTTTGTATCGTGTGCAATGTAATGATGGGTCATCTTCATTGTTTGAACTAAAATTTTAGGGTGGAAAATGAGATGTTAGATGGATCCGTACATATCAAGTGACATAACGTACACATGTTACATGGACGGATAAATCCCCATTGAAATGAAAAGTACTAGACACCTAAAACATGGATATAGAAATACATGATGGATAATTTGATATTACATTTGCAAGTAGAGATGCATAAGTTGTTGTGGCATGAAGCGTGCCCAAGTAGAGTTGGGCACATGAATCCATGTCCACAAACCATAATAGTTCCGCCATCGCGTAACTGTCGGTGGCATGAAGCGTCTCGTCAAGTTCTTGGCACGCTCCTGGCGCAGCTCTTCTTCCAATTGTGTGATGCGCTCGGCCATCGTCGACTTCTCTTGATTCTCAATTAGAAGTTGGTTGATTTGATCATGCTTCATATTGATCTCTAAATCCTTTTGTTGGTTCAGTACATGGAGGTGACATATGTATTCTTGAACATGGACTTCCATAGCACCATCAATCCAGTAAGTAAACCCACAATCTGAAGTCTACGTTAAATAGATATGAATTAGACGCTTATCTGTTTATAGAAATGTGCGACCATGAAATGAAACATAGATGTCGAATATATCAAACCTCATAGTAAGGGCAACGGAAAAACCGTCGTCCTGCATCACCAAACAGCTCGTAGACCTGTACAACAGCGTCGTTTCCATGATGACAATGTGGCCAGAATTGTACTGGAAGGGCATTGTGCGCACCGTAGAATGATCTGGTTCTAACTTCTAAGTTTGGGTGCGGAGGAGGCGGATCAATGGGTCCTTGCATCAACGATATGGTTTCTCTCAGCTTATGTTTGTGTTATCGCCATAAATTAACATAATTTATGGCCCGAAAGCAAGATGGGCTTAAAGCAGAAGATCAAGAAGACTTGCAAATCGGCTCCTGCGTGAGCATCTGGGCCACATGGGCCGTGTATCCTTAGATTTAGTTTAAGATTAGAGATAGAGTCCGATCGGGATATGATTAGTTTAGATTGTTTCCCAAGTCTCCGGACTATAAATATGTATCCTTTGTTATTCGTAAAAAGAGCGTCATCACGACTCGCAAACAACAACTCTCGGCGCATCGCCACCCCTAAACCTAGGGTTTCATCCAAGTAAGCGCCATGCTGCCCTGATCGCTTCTCGCGATCAGGGCAGCATTGTTCTTGCTTTTACCTTGGTATTACTCGTACTGAAGCGTTTTTGATGGCAAGTAGTACTAGTTATCTTGATGTTCGTAGCATGTCTTTCAATAGATTCATCATGCTTTCGTTGTTTATCATCTACGAATATCACGTTGTCTCTGTGCAGTCACGTTTCAATCTCATGCTAGTTCTTGTCGCATAGAACTAGTTGCACAGAGGCAACACCCTGCTTCTCTTATGTCTAGTAGATCTGATCTGTTATGGTTTGCTCTTATCTAAAGAGTTTGCGTAATATCTGCTAGGTTAGGCCTTGCAAACGGATTGGATGATCCGGTGGCGTAGTGGATGCTTTATCTTAGCCTTGATAGGGATTGTTCCGGGAATCGGCTCTTGCTAGTTCTTAGGCCTCTGTTTTGGGTTACGGTTTAGTTATCTGTTACGTTCATTAGGCCTAGTCACGTGTAGGATGTTCCGATCTAGCAGTGAAGCTTTTACCATCATGGATTAGATTAGTTAGATTTAATTGAAGCAGCTTTACAGTTATTCGCTTACTTCATCGAAATCTGGATGGTTACAGATCCGATCTGACACCGGGACCCGATCGGCTCTTTAAAGCCGATGCAAGAGTCGTCCCGGGGAGCCGACCACGGCTCGGACTTACGTTTACACGTGTCTTTGTATGCAGGAAACTGTTCGGAGCACGTTTGCACCCTCCTGATCGGGTATAGGTCAGGTGGCACGCCCGGTTTTCCACAAAACCTCCGGGCGCGTGACGGAATTGCGGGCCGTCGACGAGGGAGCAGTGCCTGCCAGCGCCCCAGCAACCTCCCGGCTCTTCGTGTTGCCCGTCGCTGCTCGCCGGTGGGTTTCGACTGACAACAGTTTGGAAGGCTCGCTATACTGCTGAATGGCAACGTGATGCTTGGGGTCCTTTTATAATACCCGGGATTTGGTGCGCAGATGGTCCAGTGGAATCAATTTGCTCCACACGCATGATAGAATTGGGCACTGAAAAGGCTATCTCGTACAACCTATTTACTATAAAGAGGAATGGGTGAAACATCAAATCACTAAAAAATGTAGGCATCGTAGACGCCAGTCATTGAAAAGCCTAGTCACTGAAAAACCTAGCCCCTGAAAAGCCTAGTCACTAAAAAGCCTAGCCACGGAAAAGGCTAGTCACTAAAAAACCTATTCATTGATTAGTCTAATCACTGAAAAAAGGCCATGGTGCCGGTCAGAAATCATACAAACTTACCTGGAGGGACCCAAAACATATCGTCGCACCAGCTTCATGTATCAGGACCAGCTGTCGTTGTTTTCTCCTTCGGTCAAAGCAAATGCTAACGGAACTAGTTGCCTCTCTGGATCCACCGCAACTGCCATCATTAGTGTCCCCTTGTATTTACCCATCAAGAATGTGGCATCCACAAGGATCACAGGTCGGCAATGCTGTAATGATTCAGCACACTGGAGAAAGCACCAGAACGCCCTTTGTAAAACGTGCTTGTACACTCCGTTGTGAGAAAGCATCATGTTCCCCGTGTGTATGAACCATCTAATCCCTAGATTGTATAGGGACATGCCCGTCAAGACTCTGGGCACCCTTGCATATGACTCTAGCCAATCTCCCCAGCAAAGAGCTATAGCATGCTGTTTTGCACGCCATGCTTTCGAGTACTTCACCCGGTAAGAATACATGCCGAAAATTGACTCCATAAGCGAAGGAACTGATGTGTCGCTGTCCTTCCGAACAATACCAAGAATGCGATGTGCTAGATAACGTGCCGTGCACTGTGCGTGAACTTGCTTCGGTCTCGAGGATGCACATGTGTGAGGCTGTCTCACTCTGGTGATTTTCCACTGACGGGTGCCCCTAACAATTCGTGCCCATACACTCCATAGGCACCCCAACTTGCATAGCACATCGTACCGTATGCTCTTGTCCGAATGAACCACATTAAATGGACGATGATGATGCACTGCATAATCAGTCAAGAAAGGACATGTTCGGCTGGTTGCTTGCGGGCTGCTTTTGGCGGCGGCAGTAGCAGCCAGCAGCAGCGAGCCGCCAGCAACAGCCTAGCAGCCAGTAGCAAGCAGCCCGCTGAACGGCAGCAGCAGCCAGCAACAGACGGAACCAGCCCGCAAGCAACCAGCCGAACGGGGTGAAAAACTGCAACTCTATAAGTGAATTGAACTTCATGCCCTTGCGAATCTCTGGACTATCACTATCAATTACAGACTCGTTTTCAAAGATATATGAGTCACAAATGGCTCTATGGATCCTACTAAGATCCTTAGCATTTGAAACCACCGGGACTTCAACGTGGGCTAGCTTCATCATGCGCAACTCTTCAGCGGTATAACTAAATCGTGCCTCAGCGTTATTAACAGCCCGAACCATTGCCCCATCCCTACACTCCTCATCACCACTTATTTCCTCATCACTAGGGCTGGATCCGTCGCCATCATCATTTTCCTGCTCTGCTTGGGGCGACATAGTATTACCCTCCGGTTCTTCTTTCCCAGTGCCTTCTTCATTGTCGTCGTCATCACTACTATCGTATTCATTGTCCTCTGAACCTAAAGAAATACCATCATCCTCTCCAGCACCCCTGTCATCCTTCTCCTCGAAGGTACCATTGTCGAAATGATCGGAAGCGACGACCATATCATAATCCGTAACAAATTCACTAACACAATTGAGATTTGGGACATCTTCTACAACGGTTGACTCTTGAGTTATATTTTCCATACGAAATGGAACTTCATCTACTATCCCACCTGGTTCTTGTGATCTAGATCTACGGATTATTTCAACAACAACCTCCCAACAAACCACATTTGCACGCGCAACTATATCCTTGTACTTCCTCCAATGCATCTCCGATTCCAATGTCAGCATAACATAATGTGCTCTAGCTTTGCCACAGTCAAATCTGTCCCTTAGAGTTATTTCATCAATGCCACAACAATGCTTTGAAACAACTCGGTCTACCAAATCCTTGAACGATGGAGAACTATTGAAAAGTTCTACATCCTCTATTATATTCTCAAACTCTCCGTTCTCCTTAACCATACCCCCATGAAAGAACCGAACTATCTCGTCCATTGTCTATACCTTGATCACGTATACAAAGAAATCACCTACACAAACAATTCCACATTGCCTATTACTCATAAAGCAAATCCTCATTAGAATAAATGTTAAACGATCCATGCACCTCCATAGTTTTCACTCTCTTAAGACCCAAAGGCAATATCTTACAAAGTTGCGAAATCTAACATAGGAAGTGGAAAGACAAGAAAGGTAGAATGTGGCCTGTGGTTCGGTCACTCTACTTTTTTAGCACGACTTAGTTCAATATATTTTAGAACTTGAGGATGAAATATCAAAGAGGTGAACTTATATTATTGCTCATCTACGCTCTAATCTTTGCAGTTGCTCATTGATGAACTCACATTTTCCACTACTCAATGCTAACAAATGTTAAACGATCCATGCAACTAATTCCTCACATCAAAATCGCGAGCAGAGTACCATCTGAGTACCACTTAAACCTCCAAACATGACTACACTACCAACTACAACAATATTTTTCACATCAAGATCCTAACCCTAATCAACATGACTACACTAATAACTAATAATGTACAAGGTAAAACGAAGAGCAAATAGGAGGAATACCTTCGCGAGAGGGTGGGGATCGATTTCCCCTACTCCCCCCCCCCCAATCGCCGGATTTGGGGGGGGGTCTGGGCGGCGGCGGCGCTGGCAACGCGCCTGGGCGGCGCTCTGGTCGGGAGGGTGGAGGAAGAGTGGGGAGGGTGGGGAGGAAGGGGGCCTGCGTGGGCTCAGGTATTCGCCTCTGTCGCGCCAGCCCGCATAGCGCGACAAGAGGCCAATAGTCGCGCCAAGTGCAGTGGCGCAACCAAACGGGCTATGACGCAATAATATAACGACAACCAGGTTAAAATTAAAATATTATTAAAAAAGATTAAAAATAAAAAAAATCTACAGCAAGTGGCTAATTTATGGTCACACAAAAAAAGTGAGTATGCACACAGATTTACACAGGTAAATGAGAGAGAGAGGGTGCGTATTAACCAATGGATCTAAATGATCTACTTTGAGCTAATTTTTAATCTACCAATTTAAATCTAAATATTTTTATTTTTTAAAATTGATCTTGAGCTAATGTTCCAAATAGAACTGATTTTTGTTGTAATCGTAGCATTACCGACATAGGCCGTGTTTAGTTTAGGGGAGGTGTAAACGCAAAATTTTTTTGCGAAAGAATCTTCTCAATTTGAAGTACTAAATGAAGTCTATTTATAAAACTTTTTGCACAGATGGGTTGTAAATCACGAGACGAATATAATGATGCTAATTAATCCATGATTAAGCAATAATTAGCGGATGGTTACTGTAGCATCACTGTTGCAAATCATGGATTAAGCAGGCTCATTAGATTCGTCTCGCGATTTACAGCCCAACCATGCAAAAAGTTTTGTAAATAGACTTTATTTAGTACTTTAAATTAGCAAGTTTCATTTCCACTTTAATACGTTTACGGTTTTTTTGTGTTTACGGGTGGGAATAAACAGGGCCATAATAACGCTGCTGGTGTGGAGAGAAGAGAACAGATACCTGCTAGTATTACGAAGACCAAAGCTGGAGAAACAGAACCAAATTAATACTTGTCTTCTTCTCTTGCCCCCTTCTTCTCTCTCCTCACCCACCCGCCCCGAGATCTCCCCCCTCTCTCTCATCGTGCCGGTTCTCTCTCTACCTCCGGTAATGGCCGCTCCCGCCCCTGCCACCACCGGCGAGCTGCTACGCATCGACCCTCTCGAGCTCCGCTTCCCATGTACGCGCTCCTCCCTGTGCCCCGGTCTTTTCTTTTCTTCGTTCTTTGGGGGGGGGGATCCTTTTTTTTTTCTTGTTTCCGCTTGCGTGGATCGATAGGCTCGTGACCTTCTTGATGTTTCCCCTAAGCAGTCGAGTTGAAGAAGCAGATCTCGTGCTCCATGCAGCTGTCGAATCTCAGCAACGACTACATCGCCTTCAAGGTCCGTTTGTCCTTCGCAGATTCTGTTTCCTTTTTCTTTTGAACTTGGAGGCTCTTTCCCTTCCCATGTAAATCATCTCATCTTAAACCCTAGAAACGGATTGATGTCATGTTGTTGGGGGCCTGTTGTGCTGCCTGGGTTTGTGGTCGACATCCCAAAGTCCGTTTTACATGAATTGGAAACATCGAATTCGACCCTGTAGTCGTCAAAAAATTGGGGGCCCTTAGATTGGTTTGTGATGGCCTGCCTTCAATTTGGGTGGTTACTGCATCAAAGGCCGATTTTGTTCTATTCATGTTTGCATTTCTGTTGCTTGCACTTCGGAGGTTTTAGATAGCTAATGATGCATTATACTGAGGTTTGGTGCTTGGAGGGGTCATTGTTTCCCTGCGATACTCAACTGTTGATTTGTGGTAGTTGTGTTGCATTGTGATTAGTCTCTAGATGAGGTTGTTCTTGGTTTTCCTTGCTGTTCTAATGATGGCCAGTGTGTCGCCTTCATGTTATTTAACTGCTAATAGTGATGTACTAGTGCCTATAGCCTAATCTTGAAAAGGTAGCAGATATTCAAGGAGTTCTTAACATTTCATTTTAAACTGTTTTTTTGTTAATTCAGGTGAAAACTACAAGTCCAAAGAAGTATTCAGTGCGACCCAACACGGGGGTTGTCTTGCCACGGTCTACTTGTGATGTCGTTGGTCTGTGATGCTTAGCATTTCCCAACCTAATTTGGTATATGGGCAAACCATCATCTAACCTGGTGTTGTTTATCTACACTGCTGCAGTGACAATGCAAGCACAACGGGAGGCCCCTCCTGACATGCAGTGCAAAGATAAGTTCTTAGTCCAAAGCGTTGTTGCACCTGCTGGTATTACTGTGAAGGATGTCACAGGGGATATGGTAATATTTCTTTCTTAATCATTTTTACCATGGATCTGATGAAACATTACATATGGAAGGATAAAGGCATCAACTCTGGAATTGCTTTTTTATGGAGCTACCTTCATGTCTTTTAGCACTTGATCTAATTTGACTTTAGAGTGCCGCTATATTAAAATTTTGACATTGATTTTTGTGCTGCTGGCTTGACAGTTTACGAAGGAGTCAGGGAACAAGATGGAAGAGGTCAAATTGCGAGTGACCTATGTTGCTCCTCCACAGCCACCCTCTCCAGTTCCGGAGGAATCTGAAGAAGGTTCTCCGCCTAGGGCTTCGGAATCAGAAAGTGGAGATGGCCCTGCTGGGGGATTCACCAGAGTGAGTTACTGTGACTATTGAACTTCGGCCTACCTGTTTCCCTTTTTTTTAGTGCGAAGATAATATATTTTGAAACCATTGCAGGCATTTAGAGAGCGCATTGACCCTCAAGAAAAGTCTTTAGAGGTCAGTTTCTAACTTTCTATTTTGATTAGTATAAGATCTCATAATAGAACGGGTATCTTTTGTACTCCGTTTCCTTTAGTTTTGTATTCTTTTTTTATCCTATCTTATACTCTGGGAGTGTCGGCACTGCAGGCTGGAGCTTTGATTTCCAAACTAACTGAAGAAAAGAACTCTGCGATTCAACAGAATCATAGACTTAGACAGGAACTTGTAAGTGAAGCATCGCATTTTATCTATCTATGCTATTGTATCGCAGATTTATATCACGAATGCTGTAAGTTCAGAAAAAAAAAGACAGGGAACTTATGTCAAACGATCCACCTATTAATGCTTGATCCCTTTTTCATTATCTTGTCAATACAAAGGAAAAATCACAAAATAGTTGTGGTGGCAATCCTTATACCATAGGATATTTTACTCCATGCTTAATTTTACTAGAGAAGCAACAAAGAGGCTTTCACTACAATCATCCCTTTTTTTCCTCTGGTGATGATTTGGATGGATTTGATTACCATAATATCAGATAATAATAATATCATATAAGAAAGGAGTCCCATATGTTGGTCTGCACTTGTCCTTTAACATGTATCTATAAGCACAACCGACAACATGGTGCCATCATGAAAATTGAAAAGGCACATAACTACCTGTAAACTTAAGCAACATATGTACCTTCTTTTCTTTTTTCCTGAATATAAGAGCTGCAAGCTGGACATGAAACGAAACTAAAATATTACAAGAAGATTATAGAATCATATATTCTAATCTGGGACTGGTGAAATGTGGCAAGGCTGGTATATTTGAACTGTCAAGTGAGGGTCTGTTCGTTTTAGCCTTTTCAGCTTCTGCTCTGCCTGCCTCTGGATCTGTCTCATACTAGGCTGACATGGCTGCAGGGTGGGTAGGGTGAATGATAAACCATGGATGTCTCCCAATCTCTTTGAACTAATGTGCTTATTATGATTAAGTATAAAAAGACCCCTGTTGACTATGTTTCAGTCTTAAAATTTATTGTCATGTAGGGCCAATAGGATACTCATGATAACAGATTTTGGCATGGTTACAATCCAAATGCTTCCTACATCCTTTACCCGAATTTGTTCGTGCCCAAATTTTGGCTTGGCACAGTAGTCACAAATGTAGGACGGGCCCGGCACAATTGAAGCCGCTTGTGTCCTGTAGATGTCCTGGATTCTAAATTTCTAATTAGCCTCCTTGCAAAATAAGCATGGGTAAGGCTGCCTGGAATCCCCCTTCCCACGGGCCCTACCATGTGTGGGAGCTTTTAGCACTGTTACACCCTTTTACACTTGAGTCAAAAACCAAAAGGGCTCTTTAAGAACAAAATCAGCTTCATTTGTGAGAGATGAAATTTAATAGCAAAAATAGTACACCTTACACTTAGGCCCTGTTTAGTTCCCAAAAGTTTTCTACAGTACCCATCACATCGAATCTTCGGACACATGCATGGAGCATTAAATACAGTTGAAAAAATAACTAATTACACAGTTTAACTGTAAATGACGAGACGAATCTTTTAAGTCTAATTAGTCCATGATTTGACATTTATTGCTAAAATAACAACGAAAGTGCTACAGTACCAAAACCTAAAAATTTTCGCGAACTAAACATGGGCTTATTCACTGTCAATTTTATCTTTCTGAAGGTTGTGTATGGCCTTGAAATTCTATATGCTTTCCCATCACTTGTTCTCTACATGTATGACCTTTTCTCGAAAAAAGAAGTCTTCTAAACATGTTTAATGAGGGGTTTTAAAAACACAGCTAATCTTTTTTACTAATTCAGGAAGCAATATTTGACTATCAGAAGTTGCTGTGCTGCTTGCTGATGCAGCCATATACTAGTTTGTCAGCTCAATAC